>NC_092713.1:143165876-143490240 GCF_047496885.1 Scyliorhinus torazame
GGAACTCCCTAATTGGGCCACCATCTTGAGTGGGCGGCTCGATAACGGAGTGTCGTGGCCGGCAACCCTCCCATCACCCGCACCGCAAATAGGCCCGATCTCCCATACCGCAAATTGTCCCCCCCTCCCACCGCCACACAGCAGCCACTCACCCTCAGATTGCCTGGGTGCACCCTCCCCCCCCCCCCAAGTGCGGGGATGTCCTAATCCGCCCACCCCATCAGGCACCCCTGTAATAGGGGGAACCCCCATGCACCCCTGTAATAGGGGGACATCCCACAGGGACTCCCTATCTAAAGGCATCCCCTCCACAGATCCTCCCACACACAGCCTCCCCCCACACACAGAACCCCCCCACACACACACAGAACCCCCACCCATAAAGATCCTAACCCAAGAAAAGGGACCCCTGTGTGGAAGCTAGAGAGCAGTCCGGACTGGGGCTGTGGAAAGAATTATAGCTGTAATACTTACCTTGCAGTTCCACGTGCCCATTCCTCAAAGGAGAGCAGCTATACTTGCGCCTGGTTCCCACAGATTCACTGTCTGTACTCAATTCATTGCTTTCGAGTAGCGGCTTATTATTGACAGCTCATAAAAACCATCTGCCGCTTTGATCCATTCATATCCCTTCACACTCAGTGCCCAAAGTGGTGAAACCCAATGTTTCTAAACATTACCCACATCAAAGAGAGGTACGTGCAATGAAATCACATGCTTGAATGATTGGAATGAACTTAGTACAACTTACATCTCTATCTGGGGCATTGATTCTGGATTCCCCCTCCCATGCTGTACAACTACTACCCACCGGAGATACTTTCTCAGAGGCAACCAATTAGCAGGTTGCCTTCCAGGAACCTTGTCCAGTTAGGGATGAGAGTGTTGCAGAGGTGATGGCCAATCAGACTGCCCAAGGCTGTGGGTGACCAGCAGCCTGAATGGAAAAAATGGAGACAGCAAGGGCTCCTCAGGGAAGTGTCTCCTTTGTTACGTGTGGCTCCCTGATTATGGGGGGATATTTTAAAGTGGTCTTGTTAGTGTGTGTATTAGTGTATCAATGTGCGTATGGTAGTGTGTGTATTAGTGTGTCAGTGTGTGCGTGTGTTAGTGTGTGCATTAGTTTGTTTGTGTTAATGTGTACAGTGTGTGTGCTTGAGTCAGTGTTTGTATTAGTGTGTCACTGTGTCTGTGTGTGTGTTAGTGTATGCATTGGTGTGTCGATGTGTGTGTCTGTGTGTGTGTTAGTGTATGCATTGGTGTGTCGATGTGTGTGTCTGTGTATGTTGGTATATGTATTAATGTGTCAGTGTGCGTGCTTGAGTCAGTGTTTGTATTAGTGTGTCACTGTGCCTGTGTGTGTTAGTGTATGCACTGGTGTGTCAATGTGTGTGTCTGTGTATGTTAGTATGTGTATTAATGTGTCAGTGTGTGTGACTGTGTTAGTGTGTACACTAATGTCTCAGTGTCTGCGTGTCTGGGTTAGTGCATGTATTACTGTGTCAGTGTGTGTGTGTATGTCTTCGTGTATGAGTGACTACGTGCATCTCAGTGACTACGTGCATCTTGGTGAGAATGTGGAAGAGTGACGTGAATGCATACACATACATCACCAATTTGCGGCACTTTATTTGAGGTTAACACACCAACGCTACCAAACTGTCAGATTCTCATAAAATTATACAAGGTATATACTTTGTATGAATTAGACAAAGTGAGTAGTGTGATGCCTTTTACTGGACTAACATAGGAGTTTTTAATAGAAACCGTTATACAAAGCAACATTTCAGCTCACTTTATTATTTAAGCCCTACTAGTGCAAGATGTATAAAGAGGAGCAGGAAACATGAGGCTGTGCACATCTGGCTGAATTTTGCTGAAATGGGTCCAAGAAGCTACTCGTCCATTGTGTGGAGTAAATCACAGTTCTCCCCGCACTTCCTCACAGCAATAGAACCATAGAATCATAGAAAAGTTACAGCACAGAAGGAGGCCATTCGGCCCAACTTGTCCTTGCCAACCCGAGGAAACCCAGGTGCCCTTTCTAAATCCACCTTCCTGCACATGGCCTATAGCCCTGTAGTTTATAATAATAATAATAACCTTTTATTGTCACAAGTATGAAGTTACTGTGAAAAGCACCTTAAGGTGCAGATCCAGGCACTTCTTAAAATTGTTTGGGATCTCTGCCTCCACCACTAACCCGGGTGGCGAATTCCAGACACCCACTACCCTCTGCAGAAAAAAGTCCTTCTTCAGGTCCCCTCCACACCTTCTGCCACTTCTGTTGGATCTATGTCCCCTGGTTCTAGAATTCTCCACCAAGGGAAACAATCTTGTCCTGTCCTTCTATCTCTTCCCCTCATAATTTTGTAAACCTCAATCAAGTCACCCCTCAGCCTTCTTTCTTCCAAGGGGAATAACCCCGACCTATACAGTCTCTCCTCATAGCTACACTTTCGTAGCCCTGGCAACATTCTTGTAAACCTCCTCTGTACTCTCTCCAGAGCAATTACGTCCAACGTCAGGTAGTTGATCATATCAGTGGTCAACATTCTTCCCACAGCTAATCTCCCTGGTGTTAGCTAATGGGGATTGCATAATGTCCAGTGCATTTTCAGGACCTCTATTCTGGTCGCTGAGGTCTCCGTTTCCACCTCTTGAACCTCCAACCACTTTGAGTGGGCGTCAACCAAGGTGAGGAACATTCTGCTCAAGAAAGCACCAACAAAGTCCACATGTACCCTCATGCATAGGTGGCCAGGCCTCTCCCAATGGTGGAGGTTGGCTGTGGGTGGCTAAGTTTGCTGTGTCTGGCAGGGGCCACGTTGGCGCAACCATGCATTCAATATCTCTATCTATGCTGGACCACCAAATATAGCATTTTCATTTTCGTTTGGCCTGCATGGGCAGTTCCTGCAAAAAAGAATTTGGAGGAGAGGGTGCAGGCATGGCAGACTTCCCAGAGGATGCAGAACATTTTGCAAGAAGGGGATAGGTCATTTCAAGTGGGCGACCTGGTCCTCGTCAGGAACTTTCCCTCGGGCCCACTTTGGCTAAATGGCAGAATTGTATCAAAGTCAGGGCCAGCCCCAAACATGGTGGATTTGAACGGCAGGACAGTGCAGAAGCACGTTGACCACATAAGAAGTCTGGGTGCCACACCCTCAATCTCGGAACAGTTGGAGCCAGCAGGCAGCACCAGTACTCCTGTGGTGGAGTCAGAACAGAGGGTATCTAAGAGTTCTGAGAAGGCCCTGTCGATGACCCAAGAGGGAGCTGGAGAAGGGAATGCCCCTGCTGTGGTGGTCAAATCCCAGAGACAATCGCCATGGACAACATTACTACCTCAGAGTTGGAGGAGTTAGCTGGGGGACTAAGGTGGTCTATGAGATCCAGAAAGTCCCCCGACAGATTGACATTGGGATAAACTATATTGGACTATCTTCCCTTGTGTTTCTCAGCCTTTTTATTGTATATAATTATTGTACATAACTGGTTCTGTAGACATGTTATGGAAGTACTTAAGGGGGGCGGGGGGGGGGGGGGGGTGGTAGTGCGGCTCCTTTCAGGTGAAAGCCTTCAGGGTTCATAAGAACATAAGAACGAGGAGCAGGAGTAGGCCCTCTGGCCCCTCGAGCCTGCTCCGCCATTCAATGAAATCATGGCTGGTTTCTCTGTGGACTCAGCTCCATTTACCCGCCCGCTCACAGTAACCTTTTATTCCTTTACTGTTCAAAATTCTATCTAACTTTCCCTTAAAATCATTTAACGAGGCAGCCTCAACTGCTTCACTGGGCAGGGCATTTCATAGATTCGCGGCCCTTTGGGTGAAGCTGTTCCTCATCAACTGAGTCCTCATCTGCTCCCCCTTATTTTGAGGCTATGCCCCCTAGTTCTAGTTTCACCCGCCAGTGGAAACAACTTCCCTGCTTCTATCTATTCTCTTCATAATGTTATATATTTCTGTAAAATCCCCCCTCATTCTTCTAAATTCCAATGAGTATAGTCCCACTCTACTTCATCTCTCCTCATAAGCTAATCCTCTTAACTCCAGAATCAACTAGTGAATCTCCTCTGCACCCCCTCCAGTGCCAGTGCATCCTTTCTCAAGTAAGGAGACCAAAACTGTACTCAGTACTCTAGGTGTGGCCTCACCTAGACCCTACACAGCTGCAACACAACCTCCCTGCTTTTAAACTCCATCCCTCTTGCAATGAAGGACAACATTCTATTTGCCTTCTTAGTTGCTTGCCACACCTGCAAACCAACTTTTTGTAATTCATGCACAAGGACACCCAGGTCACTCTACACAGCAGCATTCTGAAATTTTTTACCATTTAAATAATCGCCCATTTTGCTGTTATTCCTCCCAAAATGGATGACTTCACATTTATCAACGTTGAACTCCATCTGCCAGACTCTTGCCCACTCACTTAAACTATCTATATCCCTCTGCAGACTTTCAGTGTCCTCTGCACACTTTGCTCTACCACTCATGTTAGTGTCATCAGCGAACATTGACACATTACACTTGATCCCCAACTCCAGATCATCTATGTAAAGTATAAACAATTGCGGTCCCAACACTGATCCCTGAGGGATACCACTAGCCACTGATCGCCAACCAGAAAAACACCCATTTATCCCCACTCTTTGCTTTCTGTCAGTTAACCAATCCTCTATCCAGGCTAATACATTACCTGTAAACTGTGCATCTTTACCTTATGCAGCAGCCTTTTGTGCGGCATCTTGTTGGATGCTTTCTGGAAATCCAGATACACCACATCCACCGGTCCATTTTGTCCACCATGCTTGTAATGTCCTCAAAGAAGTCCACTAAATTAGTCAAACATGACCTGCCTTTCATGAACCCATGCTGCATCTGCCCAATGGGACAATTTCTATCCAGATGTCTCGCTATTTCATAGAATCATAGAATTTACAGTGCAGAAGGAGGCCATTTGGCCCATCGAGTCTGCACCGGCCCTTACAAAGAGCACCCATGTAGCTACCCGATACCCGTAACCCAGTAACCCCCACTTAATATTTTTCGGACACTAAGGGCAATTTAGCATGGCCAATCCACCTAATCCGCACATCTTTGGACTGTGGGAGGAAACCGGAGCACCCGGAGGAAACCCACGCAGACACGGGGAGAACGTGCAGACTCCGCACAGACAGTGACCCTGCCGGGAATCGAACCTGGGACCCTGGAGCTGTGAAGCAACTGTGCTAACCACTATGCTACCGTGCTGCCCACTTTCTTCCTTATTTCTTCCTTAACAATAGGTTCAAACATTTTCCCCACTACAGAAGTTAAGTTAACCGGCCTACAGTTACCCGTAATTTACCTACCTCTTTTCTTAAACTGTGGCATCTCATTTGTTGTTTTCCAATCTGCCGGAACCGCCCCAGAGCCCAGGGAAGTTTGGTGAATTACCAGGAGCGCAATTGCTATTTCCCCCGCCACCTCTTTTAGTGCCCTGGGATACATTCCATCAGGGCCAGGGGACTTGTCTACCTTTAGCTCCATTAGCATCCCAACACTACCTCCTTAGTGATAATGATCATTTCTAGGTCCTCACCTGCCATAGCCTCCTTGCCAACAGTTATTGGTATGTTATTTGTGTCTTTCACTGTGAAGACCGACACAAAATACCTGTTCAATGCCTTGGCCATTTCCTCATTTTCCATTATTAAATCCCCCTTCTCATTCTCGAAAGGACCAATATTTACCTTAGCTATTCTTTTATGTTTTATATAGTTGTAGAAACTTTTGCTATATGTTTTTATATTCTCAGCGAGTTTATTCTCATAATCTATTTTACTTTTTAAAATCGCTTTTTCCGTGGCTTTCTGTTGACCGTTAAAGATTTCCCAATCATCTAGTTTCCCACTAATTTTTGCCATTTTGTATGCATTTTCTTTCAATTTGATATCCTCCTTTATTTCCTTCAATATCCATGGCTGATTATCCCTTTTCCTACAGTCCTTCCATTTCACTGGTATATACTTTGGCTGAGCATTGTGAAAAATCGCTTTGAGAGTCCTCCACTGTTCCTCAATTGTCCCACCACAAAGTCTTTGCTCCCAATCTACCCAAACCAACTCCTCCCTCATCCCTTTGTAATTTCCTTTCTTTAAGGACAAGACACTGATTCATGTGACTGGTTTGGAGCTTATCACGCTGGAGTGCGTGAACTGCGACCAACGGGGTCCCACGCAGCATGGACCTGGGAGCCAGAGAGTGAAGACCTGTTTTGAGGCTCTGTGCCAGTGTGTAATTTACCTTTGATTGGTATCAATAAACCTTTGTTCTGTTATACTAGAAGTCTCCCTAGTATTGCCTTGAGCCACCGCAAATATTTTCCTGATGCTCCCGTGCTTTAACCGGCTGAGAGTTGTGTGAAATTACTGGTGTAAACACGCATCATGGGCTGAGTTTCACGTTTGCCCCTCTGTCAGGTTTGAAGGTGGGGGCACATAAAATGCAGCCACTGGCCTGCCTGCCACCCCCGTTTCAGCCTCAGCCCTCACTGAAATTATACAAGTGGTTGGGGAGGCTGCTTAAGGACCAATCTCACAGCTCTGACATTTATTCAATGGTGGGAGAGGCCCATGCCAAGCTACCAGCCCAGGAGGTTTTTCTGGTGGTGGGTGGGGTGAGTCCCTCCTTAACTGGCTCTCTAGAAGCATCAGAGTTGCCCTCACCCAAGGTCTAATCTCCCCAGGTTGCTGACCCAAAAAAGCCCCTCAACCCATGTCCCTCCCCCACCCCCTCACCGATTCCAGCCCTCCTGACAATCCCAAAGCACCGACAATGTTCTGATCCAAATCAGCTTGCATCCTCATTGGCTGAGTGCAGTACCAGCCACCGCTTTCCTGGTGGAACTAGCAATACATTGGGGGTGCTGGCCCCTGATTGGCCGTATCTGATTCAGGACTTCCTATCCCTGAGGGGTGGAAATTCCACTTGCAGCCTATTAATGGCCCATCCACTAATGACTGTGAAGCAACCATTCTTCCCCTGGGCAGACACTACCGGGGTGGGACGTGGGTTGATGGAGGGATCTCCCCTCATTATTCTATTGGCACTCAACGGTGAGCCATTCATTTATTAACCACACTGATTAAAGATCTGTCATTGGGAAAATGCTAGAGTCCATTATAAACATAGAAAACAAAGACAAAATAGGAGCAGGAGGAGTGCATTTGGCGCTTCAAACCCCCTCCGCCATTCATTATGGTCATGGATGATCATCCAACTCAATAGCCTAATCCTGCTTTCTTCCCATTTATTTTGACCCCCTTCAAAGGATGTAATAGCAAAGCATTTAGAAGTGTATAATGTATTAAAGCAGAGCCAACATGGGTTCATGAAGGGGAAATTGAGCCTTACCGATTTATTAGAATTGTTTGAGGTGGTAACAAGCAGGATAGATTAAGGGAAACAATAGATTTAATGTACTTGGATTTCCAAAATGGGTCTGGTATGGTATTGCACAAAAGACTACTTAATAAGATAAGAGCCCATGGTATTGGGGTTAGTATATTAGCATGAATAGAGGATTGGCTAACTAATAGAAGACAGACAGGGTTAAGGAGGGCATTTTCAGGATGGATATCAGTAATGAGTGGCGTGCCACAGGGATCAGTGCTGGGCTCACAGTTATTTACATTATATATATTAAATACTTGGATGAGGGAAGTGAATGCATTACTGCCAAGTTCATGGATGACACAAAAACAGGTGGGAAGGCAAATCGTGAGGATGACATAAAGGGCAGAATTCTCCTAGTGGGTTTCCCTTCAGAGCCCCTACCCTTCTCGCTGGTATTGCACCCCCACCCCCCAATCACCGATACCGTTCCCTCCCTCAAGTGAGTGACACCCCGCTATGGAGTCACAAAATGTGCCTCCCCTGCCATGCTCCCTCTTCAGCTGCTCCTTCATGCCTCCACTTCATGCCCTGTGCTTCATGTCCCCCTCATTCCCCCCTTCAAGTCACTTTCATGCTCTGCCTTTTTCAGGCCCCATTCCTTGGCAGTGCCAACTGGGCACTGCCCCAGCACTCTTACAGTGTCAGTTTGGCACTGCCAGGGTGCAAATGGAAGTGCCATGGCATTGCCACCTAGGGGTTTCAATGTCCGCAGGGTGGTCATCACTTCTGGGCTCTGGTGGTGGAGACCAGTAATGATTCTCATTGGCTTCAGGCTACGCCGGCAAGGGGGAGAATACTGGGAGCCGGGTGAATCCGGTTTCAAAGTCTCCCAGCATATTTAAATACGATTTACCTATGCTAATCTGGTTCACATCCAGTGTGGGCATGAACCAGACTACATCGGCTGCAGTGGGCCAGGAGTATCATGCTCTGTTTGGTGCCCCCAGTGAACTCCATTTAGGGGCTCTCCTGCTATTCTCCCATCATAGCCGGATTTGTGCTGGGCACAATGCCCTAAAGAGACTATGGAGGGATACAGACCGGTTAGGTGAGGAGGTAAAAACTTGGCAGATGGAATATAATTTTGAAAAATGTGGGGAAGGGTTTCTCCGTTCCGCTGCACCAAATTTCTGGTGCGCCACGCTGTTGGGACTCTCCGTTTCACCGCTGGTCCATGGGGTTTCCCATTGTGGGGCAAGCCCATGCCGTTGGAAACATCTGGGCTGCTGGCAAAACGGAGCATCCCGCCGGCAGAGAATTCAGCCCGTGGAGTTTTGCACTTTGGTAGGAAGAATAAAGGAGCTGAATATTAGGTGCGATTCAGCGACCCCATTGGGCCGGGCGTGGATCCAGGCACAACGGGGAAAACCACACACGAGTAACCTGACTCGCTGAGCACAGCTTGATCTGGACCTTGCCCTCGCTGGCCGAGGTCCAGATCTGAAAATCTAAATGAGCATAATTTTTCATTTAAATATCTGCACGGCGGATTCAGCCGGCACCCAGCACTCACCAGCCGTGCATGGGAGATCAGGCCGGGATGCCGTTTAGTACTGGTCCACACAAACATGGACTAGTCGTAACGGCACTTGGGGCATTCTCCCAGGCCATTGGAGCCCCCCAGGTGGTTGGGGCCAGGGCAAGGTGGCACCCTGGCACTCCCATTGACACCTTGGCACTGCAAGTCTGGTAACCTCGCAGTGCTACCTGGGCACCCTGGAGAGGTGGGTGAGGGGGTTCCCGTGGGCCTCCCCTGGTTGGGGGGGGGGGGGGGAGTGGGGGCTGAGGGCGGTTCACAATGCGGGGCAGGGGGAGGGGGCTGAAGCAGGTGCAAATATCAGAGCTACCAGACAAAGTAATCCCCTGATCTGTGAGGAGCCTTTCTTGCCAGCGAGCTTCACCTGGCTGGCAGTAAATACCTCCAAGTGCAACCTCGGCGGGGAGAAACTCCCAGAGGCCAAGAAGAAGGCACTTTAACTACAATCTGTTGAATCGTGGCCATTATTTAACTGGAGAAAGCTGCAGTACAAAGGGATTGTGCGTAAATCACAAAAAAGCTAGCATTCCAGTTCAGCAGGTTCTCGGGAAAACAGAAGCCTTTATTTCTAAGTGAATGGAATATAACAAGACGGAAGTCTCACTGAAACTGCACAAGGCACTAGTTAGATCACACTTGGAATATTGTGAACAACTTTGAACAACATAACATAGAATATACAGTGCAGAAGGAAGCCATTCGGCCCATCGAGTCTGCACCGACCCACTTAAGTCCTCACTTCCACCCTATCCCTGTATCCCAATAACCCCTCCAAACCTTTTTGATCACTAAGGGGCAATTTATCATGGCCAATCCACCTAACCTGCAGGTCTTTAGACTGTGGAAGGAAACCGGAGCACCCGGAGGAAACCCACGCAGACACGGGGAGAACGTGCAGACAGGCAGTGACCCAGCAGGGAATTGAACCTGGGTCCCTGGCGCTGCAAAGCCACAGTGCTATCCACTTGTGCTACTGTGCTGCCCTTGGTTCCCTTATCTAAGGAAAGATAGAACATAGAACGATACAGCGCAGTACAGGCCCTTCGGCCCACGATGTTGCACCGAAACAAAAGCCATCTAACCTACACTATGCCATTATCATCCATATGCTTATCCAATAAACTTTTAAATGCCCTCAATGTTGGCGAGTTCACTACTGTTGCAGGTAGGGCATTCCACGGCCTCACCACTCTAAGATATATTGGCATTGGAGGCTGTCCAGAGAAGGTTCACGAGGTTGATGCTGGGTATGGAGGGATTTACTGATGAGGAGAGGTTAAGTAGGTAGAACCTGGGTACCACAGCAATGAGACAACACATTAAAAAGTCCAATATTATGGCAGGCATCAAGTTAAAAGCCTTTACTCTGTGATTGAAAAGGGGAAAAACTCCCATTTCTAATCCTGGCTGGACAGCCTGAGTCAATTTGGAGGAAAATGTAGCTGGTCTGATGAGTAAGTTCGCGGATGACACCAAGGTTGGTGGAGTGGCAGATAGTGTTGAGGATTGTCAGAGTATACAGCAGGATATAGATAGGTTGGAGACTTGGCAGAGAAATGGCAAATGGAGTTTAATCAAGACAAATGTGAGGTAATGCATTTTGGTAGGTCTAACATTGAGGGGAAATATACAGTAAATGGCAAACTCTTAGGAATATAGAAAGTCACAGAGATCTGGGTGTGCAGGTCCACAGATCATTGAAAGTGGCAACAAAAGTGGATAAGGTAGTCAGGAAAGCATATGGAATGCTTGCCTTCATTGGACGGGGCATTGAGTATAAAAATTGGCAAGTCATGCGACAGTTGTATAGGACCTTGGGAAGGCCGCACTTGGAATACTGCACACAATTCTGGTCGCCACACTACCAAAGGATGTGGAGGCTTTGGAGAGGGTGCAGTGGAGGTTTACCAGGTTGCTGCCTGGTCTGGGCGGTGTTATCTATGCGAAGAGGCTGAATAGACTAGGACTGTTTTCTGAACCAGGAGACGTGCGCCAACGGGAACCTTTGTTGCAGGGCATGGGTCACAGCAGGCCGCCTCCACCCCTGTTTACCATCTGGAAAACCGCCTAGGCGTAGTGTCAGGGCCCGTAAGACCAGAAAGTTAGACACCAGTTACGTTGGCATGGGTGCAGGGCCCAGTTGAGTTATGGGGCTAGGTCACAGACTGTGTATATATATCCGCACAATAAACAACTGTAACCACCATTATAACCTGCCTCGGTACTCTGTCTGCGGTGTGTGGGGGTGGGCTAGTCAGTGCTGGCCGGGGGGAGTGAGGGACCAGTGCAGGCACCGTGATGGACCATCCCTCCCCCGGCCCGACTGGCTCCAGGACCACCGCTGCAGTGATCCAACGGGTCCGTGTGATGGACTAGCCAGCTCGCATGCAGGGATCACCCCGGTGGAGGGTGCTACTGTGGGCATGGGTCAGACATTGTCATACAATGTGGAGCACCAGAGCTCATCGCAGAACGTTTGGTGGTGTGGGAGGTGAGTGGGTGTGTGTCTGGGATGTGGTAACCGTGCCCCTGGTCAGCAACCCAATCTGCGAACTGTGTCACGATCAGAGTGTCCCATGCGCGCTGGCCCTGGCGATGGCGTCGTGCGGCCTCCCCAGCCTGCCTGGGTCCCATGTCCTGCTCATCATCCCCCACCCCACATCCTCCTCGTTGGACGAGGCCTGCCTGTCATGATATTCAGTTAAACATATCATGGTGCAAACACACATACACACTGATGGACAGATCAACGGACCAATCAACACACACGCAACATCACAGCCAATCACCAGTGAGAGCACACGCACTATAAAACGGGGACCGCTCATTCCAGCAGGAGACAGCTCAGGGCACAGAGCTCACAGCGTGCCACTCAGACATACACCATGTGCTGAGTGCCTCTCTAAGATAGTGTTAGGGCTAGGTCCACAGGTTAACGGGTAAATTAAGAACCACAGTCATAAGTTTACAGATGTTGTTATCAAGAGTAATAAAACAGAGTTGTACCATCTACAACCGTATTGGTTCGTCTGTATAGCGGAACACCCAACACGACATAGTACCAGGATTGGAACCCAGCAACTGTGAGACCTACCTGCACATCTTCAGGAATCCGCCATCCTGCACCACGGACACCATCAGCCCACCGCAGCCGCTCCAAATCGCTGGAAACCTCGGCGTCAACTGGAAGCTGTTTAAACAGCGCTTTCAGCTCTTCCTAGAAGCCACAGAAAGGGAGAATGCATCGGACACCAGGAAAATCGCCCTCCTCCTCTCCACGGCAGGGCAACACGCCATCCACATCTACAACTCCCTGGTGTTCGCGGAAGGCGAGGACAAGGCGAAGTACAAGACGGTCCTTCTAAAACTTGAGCAACACTTCAGCGTCGAGGTGAACGAGAGCTTTGAGAGGTACCTCTTCCAGCAGCGCCTGCAGGGTAAGGATGAGCCTTTTCAATCTTTCCTGACACACCTCCGTATCCTCGCGCAGTCCTGCAGCTATGAGGCCACCTCCGATTCCATGATTCGGGACCAGATAGTTTTTGGGGTTACCGCGGGCACCCTACGCCAGCAGCTCCTCAAAATTAAGAGCTTCACTCGAGCCACCGCCATCGAAGCCTGCGTCTTCCATGAAAACGCGACCAGCCGCTACTCCTAATTCCAGGTGGCCAAATCGGCACGACAGGGGTCCTATGAGGCCGAGCGCTTCCAGTCGATCGAGTTTCACCCGGCCCGCCGCCTCCCGCGCTTGTACGCGCCAAAAGAGACGTCGACGCAGAGGGCCGTGACGCGCAGGCACGCTCTACGCAGGACCGAACTGCACATGTGCGGTGGCGCAATGAACGCCATGATGTCACGACGTGCGGCAACTGTGCATCCGCACATTTAAAGCGGCAATGTCCAGCAAAGAATCGGCAATGCCTCCGCTGTGGCAAGATGGGGCACTACGCTGCCTGCTGTCGAGCAGCTCAACCTGCCAACGCTCCTCAATTCCGCCAGCCTCGCAGAGACGTGCGGGCCATTCAGCCTACATACACCGAGTCATACCCTGAGAATGTACAGACCGGTGATACCGACGACCGGGAAGCCTTCCGCGTTGCGGTCATTGACAGGAATCGGATGTCCCCAAGTAGGACCCACCAGCCGATGCCAGTGTACAGCGTTAATCCGGGTGATGAATGGTGTGCCACCCTAACGGTCAACCGATCACCAATAACATTCCATCTAGACACTGGTGCCTCCAGCAACCTTATTGCATGGTCAGCCTTCTACACCTTGAAGGTCAAACCACCGATTCGGCCATCCCGCTGTCAGATGGTCGATTGCAACGGGAATGTTATCCCGGCCATGGGGTCCTGCCAGCTCGAGGTTGCACACAATGCATACACAGCCACACTGTCCTTTGAGATAGTTGGATCATTGAAGGACTCCCTGCTAGGCGCACAGGCGTGCAAGGTTTTCCACCTCGTTCAGCGGGTACACACTCTGTCTCCAGAAGGCACGTCCGACTTCCCGGATGCAGACTTTAGGGCACAGCTCCACTCGCTCCTCGCCCACAACTAGGAGGCTTTAAAGGGCATGGGCACACAGCCCTACACTTACAGAATACGGCTCAAACCGGATGCCACCCCGGTCATTCACGCACCTCGTAGAGTCCCAGCACCACTCAAAGACCGCCTCAAGCAGCAGCTGCTGGATCTCCAGGACCAAGGAGTGCTTTCCCGGGTCACGGAGCCCATGCCATGGGTCAGCTCCATGGTGTGCGTAAAAAAGCCCTCTGGCGAACTCCGGATCTGCATCGACCCGAAAGACCTGAACAACAACATCATGAGGGAACACTACCCCATACCCAAACGGGAAGAGATCACGAGCGAAATGGCCCGGGCTAACATTTTAACAAAGCTTGATGCCTCAAAGGGTTTTTGGCAGATTCAACTGGATCAGTCCAGCAGGAAGCTGTGCACCTTCAACACTCCCTTTGGCAGGTTCTGCTACAATATAATGACGTTTGGCATCATCTCGGCATCCGAGGTGTTTCATAGAATCATGGAACAGATGATGGAGGGCATTGAAGGGGTGCGTGTCTATGTTGACGACGTCATCATCTGGTCCACCACACCACAGGAGCACATCAGTCGTCTCCAGCGTGTCTTTGCTCGGATACGAGATCACGGCCTGCGCCTCAACCAAGCCAAGTGGTCTTTTGGCCAAACTGAGCTAAAGTTTCTGGGGGACCACATATCCCGGTCAGGAGTCCGTCCGGATGCAGATAAAGTGAGCGCCATTACAGCCATGCCGCAGCCGGCAGACAAGAAGGCATTGCTGCGCTTTCTCGGGATGGTCAACTTCCTGGGGGAGTTCATTCCCAAATTTGCCTCCCACACAACGGCTCTTCGCCACCTCGTGAAGAAGACTACGGAGTTCCAGTGGCTGCCCGCACCCCAGAAGGAATGGGAGTAGCTCAAGATTAAGCTCACCACAGCCCTGGTCTTGGCGTTCTTCGACACCTCTCGAGATACGAAGATCTCGACTGATGCCAGCCAGTCCGGCATTGGGGCGGTACTCCTGCAACGGGACGACGCTGCATTATGGGCCCCGGTCGCCTATTCCTCATGGGCCATGACCCCCACAGAACAGCTCTATGCGCAGATTGAGAAGGAGTGCCTGGGTTTGTTAACCGGCATAGATAAGTTCCACGACTACGTGTATGGTCTCCCTCAGTTCACCGTGGAAACCAACCATCGCCCCCTGGTCAGCATCATACAAAAGGACCTGAATGAGATGACCCCTTGCCTCCAGCGCATTCTGCTCAAGCTCCGGAGGTACAACTTCCAACCCCGGGAAAGGACCTCATCATCGCGGATGCCCTGTCCAGAGCAGTGAGCACACCGCCCAAATCCGGGGGGTTCGTATGTCAGGTCGAAGCGCATGTGGCCTTCACATCGGCCAACCTGCCAGCTAATGATGCAAGTCTGGCCCGTATTCGCCGGGAGACTGCGGCTGACCCCCTTCTACAACGTGTGATGCGCCACATGACGGAAGGGTGGCTCAAAGGTCAGTGCCCACAATTCTATAATGTCCGGGACGACTTGGCCGTCATTGACGGTGTCCTCCTAAAGCTGGACCGGATTGTGATTCCACACAGCATGTACAGGTTGGTCCTCGAACAATTACACAAAGGCCATCTTGGGGTTGAGAAGCGCAGGCGGAGGGCCCGAGAAGCTGTATACTGGCCGGGCATCAGCGACGATATCGCCAACATGGTGCTCAACTGCCCCACCTGCCAAAGGTTCCAGCCGGCGCAACCCCCTGAGACGCTTCAGCCCCATGAGTTGGTAATGTCCCACTGGGCGAAGGTGGGCGTGGACCTTTTTCATGCGCTCGGCAGGGACTACGTCATCATAATTGATTATATTTCAAATTATCCAGAGGTCATACGCCTGCACGATTTGACATCGTCAGCTGTCATCAGGGCATGCAAGGAAACCTTCGCTCGCCATGGCATTCCGCTTACTGTCATGTCGGACAATGGGCCCTGTTTTGTGAGCCAAGAATGGTCTTCTTTTGCCGCTTCGTAAGGCTTCACACACGTGACGTCCAGCCCTTTGCATCCCCAGTCCAATGGCAAGGCGGAAAAGGGCGTCCATATTGTCAAGCGGCTCCTCTGCAAGGCTGCTGATGCCGGATCAGATTTCTGTTTAACCCTGCTGGCCTATCGCTCGGCCCCACTGTCCACTGGCCTCTCACCAGCCCAGCTGTTGATGGATCACGCCCTCAGGACCACTGTACCGTCCATTCATGTTCCTACACCCGACCATGCTCCAGTACTGCAGAGGATGCGAGAGCAGCGTGCTCAGCAGAAGGTGGCAAATGACACTCGGGCAACTGATCTTCCTGCCCTGACACCTGGAGACGTCTGCTTCCACCTACCAGAGGGTGGCTGGTCGGCAACTGTCGAGGTTCTCCGCCGCGTGGCTCCCCGCTGGTTCCTGGTTTGCATGCCTGATGGCTCTATTCGCCCGCGTAATCGCCAGGCTCTTCAGCTGCTTCCGCGCTCGCTACGTGATCATGCACTGGTGCCACGCCCTCCTGTTGTCCCTGATGTTGACTTTGTGGAGCTTCCTGCCACCATGCCTATTCCTCTATCGCCTGTGGCCAGGCCCATTCCTCACCCGGTGGATCCTAACCCACCCTTGAGGCGGTCAACCCGAATTCGTCGCCCACCTACTAGGCTGGACTTATGAGCCTGTTTGCACATTGGACTCACTAAAGTGTTATGCCACAATGTTAATGTGTTTCCCTTTTTGTCGTTACAGGAGGTCGTTTTCGATGTTTGATGATTGCACTTGTTTTGTTTATGGTACAACCTCGTTGCTATGTTGCACCTGACACCTTCCTGTGTATATAGTTTAGCCTCATGTACATGTTGTAAATATTGCACACACATATTCAGCTGCATTCAGTACATACCAATATTTATTACCACATAGGCACATACTCTTGTAAAAAGGGGGGATGTCATGATACTCAGATAAACATACCATGGTGCAAACACACATACACACTGATGGACAGATCAACGGACAATTCAACACACACGCAACATCACAGCCAATCACCAGTGAGAGCACACGCACTATAAAACGGGGAACACCACAGTTCCCGCTCATTCCAGCAGGAGACATCTCAGGGCACAGAGCTCACAGTGTGCCACTCAGACATACACCATGTGCTGAGTGCCTCTCTAAGATAGTGTTAGGGCTAGGTCCACAGGTTAACGGGTAAATTACGAACCACAGTCATAAGTTTACAGATGTTGTTATCAAGAGTAATAAAACAGAGTTGCACCATCGACAACTGTGTTGGTTCGTCTGTATAGCGGAACACCCAACACGTCACTGCCCTTCCTCCTCATCCTCCTCTTCCAGCACATCTCCCCTCTGCTGTGCTATGTTGTGTTGGATGCAGCAGGCCCGCTATCCCCCTCCTCTCGTCCCCCACCCCTCCCCCGGTCCTGGCAGGGACCACCCCCCCCTCATCAGCCAACATGCCCGGTGTCCGAGCCGGCAGCCCACAGTCACTCCATGCTATTTCCTTCCTCCTCACTCTCGCTCAGCAGCTAGGACACTCGGTTCACAATTTTTAAAACCACAAGTGAACCACACCGTTGGGAACTCAGCCCATCGGAGGCGGTGAATCGCGGAGGCCCCGATGCATAGAGTTTCAGGCCCGTTAATGATATGCCTACTGTACTTTCACCCCGCGCGGCGAGCGACTGATTTACGCCATCTTCGAGGCAGCGGAGCATTCCGATTTGGCATCAAACCGGCGCCTACCCCGATTTTGCCGTTGGAAGCTATTCTCCGCCCAATCGTGTTTCACGATTTTGCCGTCGGCAAGTGGAGAATCCTGCCCAATATCTCAGTGTTGCAGCCTGAAGAATTTAGAGGTGCCATTGGTTTAAATCTATGTTAGAAAACAAACCATGCCTGGAAGAATCACTGAAAATTTGAATATGCGTGTTTTAAGTCTAAGGAATGCAGATTAGAACAATTGTTTCAACCAGTCATTGCCAGATCTGGCTGGACCGCACAACATTATCGGATCCTGATCTTGTCAGTCAAAGCTTCTCACTATTCCGGGATCATCCATGAATGCAAAGAGATCACTCAAAAATTGTCTTTGCCACATTAGCTGTCTTCTTAAATCCTACCTCTGTCTCCACTATCTGCATTCCAAAATACAAATCTGGGTTTTGCCACTAAGATTCACACCATCTTATCATCTGCCTCTGTCGATTCCTTATCTTCCCTTAGTTCACTGGACTAATTTTCCCCTCATGTTTCCCCTTGAATTCATATCTTTCTCGACATTCTCACCAATCTCCTCCCATGCTCTCTTTGAACTCATCTTGACCCACTTCTTTGTCCCTCAACCCTATTTTTACTAATCTATTGAGCACCTTGTGAAAGAAACACAAGAATAAATACATAGAATTCATATCTATTTTGGACATTATACTTTAGAATTGAGAAAGGATACACATATTCATGGATAGCCATTTTTACCCAGAAGTCTAAAAGCATATCCATGGGCAGCACTAGCTGACAGCTTTATTTCAACATATGTTAAACAGACCTCATCTGTGTCACGCATAAAGTAACACCAGGGCCTTTCAAGTTCTCCTCACATGAAGGAAAGATAAGGAAAAAGCTCTCATACATTTTCGATGGAACTTTAGAAGCACTTACGATAGTACTGTTTCCCCTTACCTATCCAGAAGATATTCTTAGAATTTAGCTGAGCAAATTAGAAAAACAGACTTAAAAAATCTATATTCATCTACTTAAAGCTTTAAATCATTATTATAAAGTAGGAAAAATTTGAGGTAAACAATGTGGAACGTGAGGTCATAGTTGTAGGATGGGGAGATGGTGGCATAGTCATATTGTCACTGACTAGTAATCCAGAGACCCAGGGTCATGCTCTGGGGTCCTGGGTTTGAATTCCACCATGGCAAATGGTGAAATTTGAATTCAATAAAAAATCTGGAATTAAAATGACGACCATGAAACCATTCCCCATTGTCATTAAAACCAACCTGGGTCCTTCAGGGAAAGAAATCTGATGTTGTTACCTGGTCTGGCCTACATGTGACTCCAGACCCACACAACAATGCAGTTGACTCTTAACTGTCCCACTGAATGGCCTAGCAATCGACTCAATTCAAGGGCAATTAGGGATGGGCAACAAATACTCGAGCCAGCGACTTCCACATCCCAAGAACGAGTAAAAAGATAATGCGTGGCAGATTTAAAACAGAGATGGGGAGAAATTACTTCTCTCAAAGGGCTGTGAATCTGTGGAATACACTACCCCAGAGTGCAGTGGATGCTGGGATATTGAGCAAATTTAAGGATGAGATAGACAGCTTTTTAATTAGTAATGGGTTGAAGGGTTATGGAGAATGTGCAAGAAAGTGGAGTTGAGGCCAAGAGGAGATCAACCATGATCATATTGAATGGTGGAGTGGGCTTGAGGGGCTGAATTTTCTACTCCTGCTCCTAGTTCTTATGTTCTAACAGGAAATATATTTCAGACATATCATGATGAGAAGGTTTTGGTCAACTTGGAATGAGACCTGTTACCTTTAGACCCATTACCTATTTAGAGTTTGCAATGCACAGGTGGATAGTTTGTGAAATGCCAAGCAGAACTTGAGTTGACACCTTTAATAATAATAATAACCTTTATTCGTGTCACAAGTAAGCTTATATTAACAATGCAATAACCCCAAAGCCTGAACCAGTGTCTGAAGAATGGATCTGTGGTTAGAAGAAAGACGTCATTCCCAGTCAAAATAGAGCACGGATTTGACCTGTCGTGGACACAGGTTAGAAAAAGTATAAAGAATCAAGCGTTGAAGATTTTTGTTCAGCGATGACCTAAGAACAACCATGCGAAATGCAGGACCCTGAGTCAAGGCTCAGAGAATAGAACAGACCTCCGAGAAGAATTTATCCAATTCCGTTCTAAGGGGCAATATCTACTTATGTCTGAAGCTGAGTCTTGAGACAAATTGTGATCAGTTGCATAGCATAAGATTTGAATGCATGGTGGATTTGATGCAAATTTAGTGAACAAAATGTGTTGAATTACAAGTTCAGTGCAGTGTGTGTGTTTGATATATGACTGTTTGACCTCTTGTGAGGATACAGGGACAAAGGTTCAACATTTTGGCACCCCTGGGTGGACTCTGAAAGAAGTAAAACGTTTATTCCAGAGTCCGAACCAACCTTTATATTGTGAACTCACCCTGAGCTGGAAATTCTGAGGGCAAATGATCCACACCAAGGCTAGGGTATAAATTGAGTGCATGAGTGAGGAGTGTCTACATTTGTTCAAATTGAGCAAGCAAGTGAGTCTTTACTTGTTTCAAATTCTAAATGTTGGGCAAGCAAATGAGTTTATACTTATCCTGTTTTAAATTCTAAACTTTGGGCAAGCAAGCAGATCACGTCACAGCCCTTGTTTTAAATTCTGAATGTGTCAAACAAACGTTAGTAATCAGGATGATAGATTGAAGTTTGAAATCAGTACTGGAGGAGTACATAAGAGAAATATGGTCTGCATGGGTCAATTATGCAGAAATGCCACTTCCTGGTCTCCGAGCTTCCAGAGGGAAGCATTGGAACGTCACAAGAGATTGTTTCGGAAATATAAAAAGAAAGTTAGTGAAACAGATCGCTATTGCCAGCTGTTTCCAGCAGCTGAGGAAATGCAATGATGAACGTGATAGATTAAGACAAGGAATAGAAAAACTGAAGCAAGAAATGGCAGACTTAGAAAAATTGACAGCAGAATGGAACCACAAACGACGAAGTGATATGTTAAATATGGGACTGGTTCAAGCGCAGTGTGAAAGGGCTTTCCAGGAATAGAGGTCGATCAGAAGAAAACAGCAAAATTGATAGAGCAGAACAAAAGTTTAAAAGTAGTAATCACTGTGCTGTGTTCGGATACCGTTTGGAACAGACATGACGCTGCAGACCACTCTAAATGTTGAAGAGAAATTGATAAATTAAAATCCCAGTTACAAATACAGAGAGGCATGATATGTGCCTTTGGGGAGGAAGCCAACAGTGATGAGAATAATATTAACTGGGTTGATCTAGAACAAGAAGCTCGTCAATATAATGATGAAATAGATTGGGGATCACCCCTGACAGTCCAGAACCCTCTGCACCTGGTGCTGAAGTCCTGATGAACCTGATATCTATCTACAGAACAAACCCGCAGGTTGTGGGTGGACCCAAAGTTTGTAGTACACCGTACACAACACACTAGTTATCAGAAATAGCTCGCAAAATATCAGACTTCAGCCCTAAAGATGATCCATATGAATTGTTTCAAAAAGCCAGCCAGCAAAGAAAATTCCATGTGTTAGATGACAATGGAGAAAATTAATTGCTGAAACTGTATTTAGGATCAGCAGTTCTCTTAGACTTAACCGACCTTCAGAATCAGGGGGGAGATACCTTAGATGAAATGTGAGCAGCTGTTCTACAAGATGTGGGAAGCAATAGGGGTGATCCCATAGGTAATTTAAACAAGTGTAGATAAAGAAAGGGAGAAGACCCTACAGCGTTTGCAAATAGGTTGTGGGGTCATTTACTCAGACACAACTTAGATGGTCAGTGGACAAGGACCCTAGCAACTCATTCTTCAGAAGGAAAAAGAAACTTGATCGAATAATTTGACCACACTGATCCAACGCATAATGAAGCCTGGGTACTTAGGAGAAAGACTGGAGCTTGGGAAAGGGAGTCAAAACAAGATCTCAGAAAACAAACAAGACAACATATCTCCAGGACCAAGGCTCCATTTGGGAAAATGAGGGACGAGGTGGAGGAAGAGGAGGTTACCAACAGGGACCCCTTAGGGAACCCCCACCTCCATATAACAGCAGAATGGTCAGAGGCAGTCGGAATCTGGATCACAAAGAGAAGGACATCAAGGACCTCTGGGACAAAGGGCAGCTGGTCCCAGTGATCAGTTATACTTGTGGTGGCAAAGGGCACTATGCAAGGGATTGTCCATCATCCCCTTGCAACAATGCACAACAAGAACCACAGGACAGAAGACCACAATTGCCCCGAGAGGGACTGTCAAGAAATGGTCAGCTCATGGCCCCTCGGGATCAAGGAATGGTGCATAATGGCATCAGGCCTCTCCTGTTTAGGCCTGTAATGCCAAGTGGGATACTGTAGGATGTCCACTCGTAGAAGGCCGAAGCAGGAGGCCATCCTGTTGAATGTTTATGAGATACTGGAGGTTCCCGCACTTCCCTTAATAAACCCCATGGGATTGGCCCATGTTGGAAAACTAAAGGAACAATAATACTAAGTGGATTCACCAGCATCTCAGAAAGGATTTGAAACTCAAGCAGAAAAATTTAGATTAAGAAACATGGTATGTTATTACCCAGCTGTTTTCGTAAAATTATACGCTGAGGCAGAACACATATTTGGCTCAGGCTTTATGAAGCAATGTGGTTTATCATATGACCCTGTAAATTGTTGTGTATGGTACATGGGAGACTCGGAAGAGACCGCAGAGAAATATCTGCCGGGGAATACAGTGAAAGAATTTGCACAATTGGACAATTATGGGTTAACATCCAGGAGATGGCAGAACATAAAGACGTTCAGAAACTGATAGATGAAAATGGGAACACCTTCGCAGTGAGCAAGCATGACTGCGGTAGAATGGAAGGCAAGGTTTTGATCGAAGGTGCAGATCCCAAACCACAAAAACAGTATGGTTTACCGAAGCCAGCTGATCAGAAAATTGCAACAGTAATTGCAAGCTTGTTCCATCAAGGGGTTTTACGAATAATAGCGTCTATGAATAACTCACAAATTTGGCCTGTTACAAAGCCAGATAGCTCTTGGCGTTTAACTATAGACTATAGAGAATGTAATAAGGTAAGCCCCTTAACTACGCCAATGGTTGCAGTTATCCCCGAAGTAATGATGAAGCAGAGCCCTCAGGCAAGATAATTTACAGTTTTGGATGTTGGTCTATTCCACTGAAATGGCACTGTCAGTATAAATTTGCCGTTACATTCCAGGACCAACAGTGCACTTGGGCATGCCTACTCTTTTATTACTCTCCTGTATTATCTTTCATTACACTTCTCTGTGTGTTTTAACATACTACGGAGTGTACGGGGCAGCACGGTAGCACAAGTGGATAGCACTGTGGCTTCACAGCGCCAGGGTCCCAGGTTCGATTCCCCGCTGGGTCACTGTCTGTGCGGAGTCTGCACGTTCTCCCCGTGTCTGCGTGGGTTTCCTCCGGGTGCTCCGGTTTCCTCCCACAGTCCAAAGACGTGCAGGTTAGGTGGATTGGCCATGCTAAATTGCCCGTAGTGTCCATAAGGGTTGGGAGGGGTTATTGGGTTGCGGGGATAGGGTGGAAGTGAGGGATTAATGTGGGTCGGTGCAGACTCGATGGGCCGAATGGCCTCCTTCTGCACTGTATGTTCTATGTATGTAATATGCATTACTCAAACCTTAGTTACTGATGAGGTCTTCTGAATCTCGATGAAGAAGACTCAAACTCGTCCACGTAGAAACAAAAGGTTTATTGAGTAACTATAACAATAGTTGCGTGAGCTCTTTACTTTAACATTGATACTAGTGATAAGGTTAACAATATCTAACTACAGTACCTATTCTTGACTTCACTAACCATCTGAGCTAACTTGATACTCCTGTCCTGGTCACAATCCATCCAAAAGAGAGGGAGAGAGACCCAATGTGGTTGCCTTTATACCCCTGTTGGTCCGGCCCTCTAATGATTATGTGGTGCTACGGATTACACATTAACCCCTTATGTACAAGCACATACAGAGATCACTACATCCCCCTTTTTTTCTTGTGTTACATATTTTCTCTATCTTGTTATGAAAATTGAACAAACATAATGGATGCAGTTTGCAAATGCATTACATAAAATCAATGAGTTAATCAGTCAAATGTTAATACATTTAGTCTTTTAGGTTTTTTCTTTTTCATTTACTTGAAACAGGTAGATAAAAGATGATATGTACAAGTCATGATGATATTGATGATTATACAAAGCCAATTAATATTTATGAGTCCAACTTTATGAATTTATTCGGCTGAGTTGCTTTCTTCTTCTGTTGTTGACGTGGTGATGTTGATGTTGTCATTTCTTTGTGAACATCGTCAGTGTTCTTGTGTTTAAGTAACCAAGAAGTCACCATGAGATGTTTGAATGGTTGAATCACTTTGTTGTCTGATTTTGACATTTTTTTCTATGCTTGTGGTAGCGATTCTTTGTTACATCTTTGTTGTCTGACGTGGACTTTTTCTTGTGCTTGGGGTATTGATTCTGTATGTCATCTTTGTTGTCCGACCTGGACCTTTTTCTGTGCTTGCGGTATTGATTCTGTATGTCATCTGCCTTGAAAGCTGGTTTGCTTGTTTGTAGTGGAGCAAATGTGAATTTGTGAGATTCATTGTCATGCCATGGTATGTTTGTACTCTTGCCATTGCTTTGAACTGTGCTGTTACATTGTACTTCATGTGCAGAGTTGTACCATGTCATACAAGTTGTTGTTTCATTGTTGTTGTTTTGTCACTTCTGTCTTTGTTGTTTCCGTTGTTGTTCTTGTTGTTGTTTTTGTTGTGCTTGTTGTTGCTGTTGTTGCCTTTTTTATGCTTCTTGTTGTAGTTTTTGTTGTTGATCTTGCAGTTTTTGTTGTTGCGCTTGTCGTTTTTGTTGTTCTTGTTGTGCTTCTTGTTGTTTTTGTTGTTGCTGTTGTTGTTCTTGTTTCTGTTGTGCTTCTTGTGGTTTTTGTTGTTCTTGTTGCACTCAATGACTGTTCCGTGTGGATAATTCGAGTCATTCTCAAAGTTATTTGTGTCAGTGTCCTTTGTGGTATCTGATGTTTCATTGAGCATTTCTTCTTGAGGATTGTGAGAATGATCTGATGTTGCATTGATCTTGGTGACATCACTCCTTTGTGGTTGATGTGATTCCTCTTTGATTCCTTGGTGCTCCTCTTTTGGACTCATTTCTGGTTCACTTGAATCATCATTGATTTCTTGGTGCTCCTCTTTTGGAGTCATTTCAGGTTCACTTGAATCATCTTTGGTTTCTTGGCGCTCATCTTCTGGAGTCGAAATCTTCAAGATTTAATTTCCTTGTGGGTAGTTTAGAGTAGATGAGGTTTTAATTGACGTGGCCTCACTGAACTCAAGAGTAGTTTCACTTTGATTGTTGAGTGCTTCTGTACATACAAGCTGAGATCTGTCAGTCTCGCTGTGACCTTGCACATCTTGTATGTCGATCATGATCACATTGTCACTATCCTCACATACAGTGGGTAGACATTCAGTGTCTTCTTGTTGGTTAAATGAGCTGGGTACACTTTCATAGTCTTCTTCTGGTGGCTCAAATAAGCTGAGTAGACTTTCATAGTCATTTTGTTGTTCTCGTGAGCTTGGTAGACTTTCATAGTCTGCTGCTGGTTGCTCAGGTAAGGTGGATAGACCTTCATAGTCCTCTTTGTGCACAGTTGTTGCTCTGGAATCTTTAATTGCTTCCATTCTGGAGTCTGTCAACGAGCTCTCAGTGGAGGCTTGCGTCTCTCTCTCTCTGTAGTCTTTCATCGCTCTCTGTGTGAAGTCGTGCAGTGTTTTCTCTTTGGAGTCGATCTGTGCCCTCTCAACAGAGTCGTTCTGTGCTCTCTGTGTGGCCTCATTTTCTTCTTGGCTGATTGACAGGTTGCTGTCATCCAGTGTTTCAACGATCAGCCATTGCATCATGGTATTGGATTCATCAACCATGAGTAGATTCGTATTGAGCTTTTCAACCATGTTGCTGATGCTATGATCATCATATCCGAAGAACTCAGCCATGTCTGAGTAGTATTCTTCAATGTACAAACCACCTTTTTTTTTTTCGGATTTGTTATTGTGCTCTTCATGTTCAATGAACAAATCATCTTCTTTGGTTTCGGATTTGTCATTGTGCTCTTCACTTTGGGTGGTGCAAACTGCTTGTGCCAGGGTGCTGCAGAGGTTACTTTCAACTGCTGGTAGATGTTCAGGCATTGTCCTGTCTTTCGAAGTAAAAAAATTGGGTTCTGTAGCTTTAAAACTCTTTTTTTTCAATTTTCGAGCATTTCCCCTTTAAGTGGGCGTGGTCCGGGTCCTCTGATGTCATGATGCTCGTGCCGTCATGCGTAGGACTCTATTCCGAGTTTCCTTTACTGTGTGCTCTTTTCGCAACTGCGCATGCGCGGCTTCTCGCCGGTTTGCCGGTTTGCATCTTTTAGGGAAGTGCGCATGTGCGGACTGGTCAGACTGCACATGCGCAAGATGGCTGCTGCTCAGAACTTCTTTCTTCTTAAGTTTCAACACTGCCTCTGCCTTGTGGTGAATATTCACGCCATTTTTACGGATTTTGTTTTCTGGATACTGATTCTTTGTTTGTAAAGACTCAAAGTATTGATTTTGTTCATAAACAAGCATTTTTGTCTAGCGATTTCTAGAGTTAGATACTTATTTTGTGAAAGTTCTTCCCTCAATTGTTTTTCAGATCGTCCAGAAATTAATTGATCCATTATCATAGTGTCTCTGAAATCAGAAAAATTACAGCCTTGTGCTACTAACTTGAGGTCTGTAATAAAATCAGTGATGCGATCTCCATTTCTCTGGCTTCTATGACAAAGGTTAAAACTTTCCAGCATCTCACCAGACTGACTTTTACAGTGTTCATCAATTTTTTGAGTATTGCTTCTAATTTGGTGTTGCCTTCGCCTTCTAAGTAATTAAAGCAATTATGCATTTCTCTGGCTTCATGCCCTCCAGTTGAGAGTAGCAGTGCTATTTTCTTTGCATCAGAGGCCGTGCTCAAATCATTAGCTGCGATAAATATTTGGAACATCTGTTCAAATATTTTCCAGTTATAACTTAAATTACCGGTTGTTTCCAGCTGCCATGGAGCTCCAATGAGTTCCATCAAATCAGTTAGTCGTCGAGGATCCATATGTTGCGAAGTCTTCCACAGTCGAATATCCGGTTTGAATTTTCGTTTCTTTTTGTCTAACCTAGTGTAACTAGTTTTTTTAAAGCCAACACGCCTGGTACCATCTTTTATTACGCTCCTGTATTATCTTTCATTCCACTTCTCTGTGTGTTTTAATATACTACAGAGTGTAATATGTGTTACTCAAACCTTGGTTACTGATGAGGTCTTCTGAATCTCGATGAAGAAGACTCGAACTCATCCATGTCGTAACAAAAGGTTTATTGAGTAACTATAACAATAATTGCGTGTGTTCTTTACTTTAACATTGATAAGGTTAACAAGATGAAACTACAGTAACTATGCTTGACTCCACTAACCATCTGAGCTAATCTGAATACTCCTGTCCTGGTCACAGTCCATCCAAAAGAGAGGGAGAGAACCCCAATGTGGTTGCCTTTATACTCCTGTTGGTCCGGCCCTCTAGTGATCATGTGGTGCTACTGATTACACATTAACCCTATCCTATCTCAAGGGTTGCACAATTCACCCTCAATATTTCATCAAAGTTTGGCACAAGGCCTAACCAGGGGCGAAATTTTCCGGTATCAGCGAGATGTCCACCGACCGGCGCCAAAAACGGCGCAAATCAGTCCGGCACCGTGCCGCACCAAAGGTAAGGATTCCTCCGCATCTAGGCGGGCCGAGCCCTAACCTTGAGGGGCTAGGCCCACGCTGGACTGATTTCTGCCCCGCCGGCTGGCGGAAAAGGCCTTTGGTGCCCTGCCAGCTGGCGCGGAAATGACATTGCCAGGCGGCGCATGCGCGGGAGCGTTAGCGGCCACTCACGGCATCCCGCGCATGCGCTGTGGAGGGAGTCTCTTCCGCCTCTGCCATGGTGGAGACTGTGGCGAAGGCGGAAGGAAAAGAGTGCTCCCATGGCACAGGCCCGTCCGCGGATCGGTGGGCCCCGGTTGCGGGCCAGGCCACCATGGGGGCACCCCCCGGGGCCAGATCGCCCCGTGCCCCCCCCAGGACCCCGGAGCCTGCCCGCACCGCCTTGTCCTGCTGGTAAGAGAGGTGGTTTGATTCTCGCCGGCGGGACAGGCATTCCAGCAGCGGGACTTCGGCCCATCGCGGCCGGAGAATCGCCGGGGGTGGGCCCGCCAACAGGCGCGGCGTGATTCCCGCCCCCGTCGAATCTCCGGTGCCGGAGAATTCGACAACCAGCGGAAGCGGGATTCACGCCAGCCCCCGTCGATTCTCCGACCCGGCGGGGGGTCGGAGAATCTCGCCCCAGATTCTCAAAACCAGAATGCCTAATAAAGTATGGAGATGATTTGTTTCTTCAAATAGAAACTAGGAAGAAGCATTTGCAATTGCTCAGTGAATTATTGAACATTGTAAACAAATTAGGATTAAAAGCGAACCCCAAGAAGGCCCAGATCATGGAATCACCTGGGAACAACCATTACATATGGAAAATGAGAACGAGAAGAAGGCAGAATAAAAACCATTACCATGTTGCCATTGCCAATTAATTTGAAATCACTCAGATCATTTTTAGGCCTGGTGGGTGACTATAGAAATCACATTGATGGATTTGCTACAAAAGCTGCTCCCCTATCAGATGTATTAAAGCAAGCCATCCCCTGGGAGTGGAAAGAACAACATGCTCAAACCATATTCAAGCTAAAGCAAGCTCTAGCTAAGGCACCTACAGGTCTCTGACTCTGAACTACCCTTTATGCTGGAAGTAGCAGCCACTGAAAGCACCATTTCAGCAGTTCAGCAGGAACAGGGGCTGGTTTAGCACACTGGGCTAAATCGCTGGTTTTTAAAGCAGACCAAGCAGACCAGCAGCACGGTTCAATTCCCGTACCAGCCTCCCTGAACAGGCGCCGGAGTGTGGCGACTAAGGTGGCGACACAGTAACTTCATTGAAGCCTGCTCGTGACAATAAGTGATTTTCATTTTCAACAGCATGAGAAATTGGGACCTATTGCCTAAGCATCTAGGTTATTAACTCCTGTGGAACAAGGCTTTATAGTCTGTGAAAGACATTTACAAGCAATATTTTGGGCTGTGCAGCACTTAGCATACATAATTGAATTAAATTTGTTTACCATGTTAACAGACACACCCCTCTCCAATTGTTGTTGGACTGAAGAATGAAAGATAGTTCATAGAGCCAAAATTGCATTGCCCGTTGCACTCTGATGCTCCAGGGACGAGACAAAGCTTTTAAAAGGTCTAAAACACCCAGCCGCTTTGCAGGCAATTTGAATTATAGTGTGGAGCCACAGGAGTGCCACATTTTGATAGCAAAGGATCCCAAGGGCCCCTTTGTGCCAAAACAAAATGTGGAAGGTGGCAAAAACAAAGCCACCCACCAAACAAGCACAAAACAAATGACAGAACAGCAGAAGGGGAGAAAGGTGTCCGAAGGTACCCAAACTCATAAATTAAACATTTTTGTAGATGGTTCCTTTATGGTGGAGGATGGCGTCCGTAAAACAGGATATGGCATCTATGTCGAAGATTCGAAAGGCAATGTCATACTTGTATTCGCACTTAAACTGCTCAGCACTATGAGCGCACAAGCAGCAGAAGTGGCAGCTGTGGCTTATGTTGTAAGTTTCCAGCAAGATTTTTCAACCCCAGCAGACATCTATTCAGATAGTATATATGTGTGCAGCAGGCTGACAGATTTCCTACCCCTGTGGGAAGCCAGAGGATTCAGATCAGCAGATTGTAAACTTTTGCCCTCTGCCCCACTCCTTAAATACATCTTATCATAAGCCCAAGGCTGAGAGTATGGCGTTGTTAAGGTAAAGGCCCATCACAGGTCTTCTCCTGCCGGCAACATAAGAGCAGATGAGTTAGCAAAACAGGGTGCCCCTGATGGGATCCCCTGGCATCCCCTAGTCTCGAACAAACAGAACAAATTGGTGCAGTAGCCACTAACCAAATCAAGGTTGAGGATCTTGAAGCAGCCCAAGGGGAAGATAAAGAGATTCCTCAATCAAAGTCAGCGATATGCCTGACTCCTTCAAGAATTGGTAGAATTTCGAATTCTTAGAAATTAAGAATGGCCTGGTACTAAAAGAAGGAAGGTACGTGGTACCTACCCAAGATAGAAACCAAATCATTTACCAATGTCATGACAGGCATGGACATCAAGGAATTGACACAACCGCTGACAGAATTGGAAACTTATGTTGGTGGCCAAGTTATGCCAAAGACGTGATACATTATATAGACAATTGTATAGTGTGTGTGCACAAAACAATCCAGACAACTATGCAAAGAAAGGAATTAAGGCATACCCGACCCGTGGAAGGGCCAGGGACAGATTGATTATGTCAGACCTTTGCAAAGGAGAGTAGAAGTACATCCTAGTGGCAATCAACACATTTAGCAAATGGGTAGAAGCCTTTCCCACTAGAACAGATACAGCCAGGATCACAGCCGACATCTTGGTGCAACAGTTGTTTACCCGTTGGGGCTTGCCCCATAGTATTGACCTGACCAGGGTATTCACTGTAGAGCTCAAATAATGCAGAACGTAATGGCACTATTAGGAATCAATCAGAAGTTCCATATAGCGTATCACCCACAATCCAGCGGGATAGTGGAAAGAATGAACAGAACCCTAAAAACAATGATTCGGAAAACAGTACAAAATAACTCAACATAGGATGTGGTGCTACCCTTTGTACTACTGATAGTAAGAAATACTGTATCCAGCTCCATTGGATTCACACCACATGTCCTAATGATGGGACGACCCACGAGGGGGATTGAAGCTGTCTTGGGATTGGACCGATCGGAAACTGAATTGGCAGCTGTCAGACTTGAAAAAACTCTACAACATCTAATGGAAAATGTACAAGCGGCCATCTTAACCACAGCCACAAAAATGGGACAAGATAAGAAAGGCAGCAAAGTCTAAGTTGATGGAAAAGTAAAACCTTTGCATTTGGATTTTGTTTATTGTCACGTTTATTATTCCCGTACCAGCCTCCCTGAACAGGTGCCTGAATGTGGCGACTAGGGGCTTTTCACAGTAACTTCATTTGAAGCCTACTTGTGACAATAAGTGATTTTCATTTCATTTTCATTTCATTTCGTTTTTTTTCATTTAATTTTGTGTACCGAGCTCTACTTCATTACAGCTTTCTGAATTACTGACAAAATAATACTGGGAGTATATAATCTGATAGCCATTAGCAACACCAAGCTAATCCAACAATGAAATACCTTCGGCCAAGAAGGGAGACTGTGGCATACTCCAAAATATGGAGGACACTGTGACCAGGGACAACTGAACTTGACTATTGGAAAGTTGGTAACATTTGAATGTACGAGTGGACAGATGGGCAGTGTGAGAGGGGACGTAATTGTGAGGTGGATCAAGATAGGAAGTGTGAGAGGGGACGTATTTGTGAGGTGGATCAACACCAACAATAATAAAGAATAATAAATTCTTCTAACTTGACATAAGCGGAAAGTGGCTATGTGGAGAAGGGAAGCATGGTAGCATAACGGTTAGCACTATGGCTTCAGAGCGCCAGGGTCCCAGGTTCGATTCCTGGCTTGGGTCGCTGTCTGTGCGGAGTCTGCACATTCTCCCCATGTCTGCGTGGGTTTCCTCCGGGTGCTCCAGTTTCCTCCCACAAGTCCTGAAAGACGCGCTATCAGGTAATTTGGACATTCTGAATTCTCTCTCTGTGTACCTGAATAGGTGCCAGAAAGTGGCGACTCGGGGTTTTTCACAGTAACTTCATTGCAATGTTAATGTATGCCTACTTGTGACAATAAAGATTATGAAATTCAGTGACTTTCCGGCTGGATGCCAAGATGGCAGCATTAGCGGCAGGTATCCGCAGGAAAAAATAGGGTTCTGCAGTGGACCTATTGAGTATGGCATTGATAGCAAGGACTACAATATGATAATATAAATAGGACCACAGGTCACAGACCCAACTACTAATCCAACCACAACTATCCTGACAACCTCAACTACCATAGCAGGTTCAATGACCATGCTCTCTCTGACCCATGAGGAATGTCCCAATGTGACAAAAGGGACCACTCAATGGGCTGGTGCTGAAAGAAACAGTCAAGGTTCTGCTTGACAGCGTGCATAATGAGTTGGTACTGGTAGTGCTTAACACTGGTGCATTCCAACTACCAGAATGGTGCCCCTCTCAAAATCCGAATTTGTATATTCGGCTAACCCAAATATTACTAGAGCAAAAGATAGGAGATGGAAATAAGCCAGAGCCCAAAAGTATAAATCGAAGGAAAAGGAATATATCAATGACATAGCCACTGCTCACAGAGCAGGACTGTCCAACACCCTTGATTTAACAAATTTAGATAATAAACTTAGAACGATGACTCTGACAGTAAAACAAATCTTGCAGGAATTAAATAATAGTGACAAAACAAATGCTGAAGGAGGGCTATATGGAAATAATGCTGAGGAACGGATAGTCAAGACCTTAGAAGGTCATGGTGGAACTATTATTCAAAGTTTAGAGCAGAATATAGGGGATGATGGAAAACAGAATCAAACCAAATATAGCATCTACAGCAACTGGAACAATTGAGGGAAAATCTCGAGCAGGTTAAACAAAAAAAGGTCCCATCCCGGATCACAAACAAACAATTAATAACCCTCACTAATGGAAAGATGCATCCCAATATTTCAAGCTGCCAGCTTCGGCAACTGATGAAGTTGTGGAAATGTTGCGGAAGAACCAGAAGGAAAGCCTCAGCATGATATTGGGAATGCAAATAATTTCAGGAAGTGAAATAGGATTGAGTGTTTTGGAAGGGAACAACATAGGAATTATTGAAGATAAGATATGGATAGATCATTAAAAAGCTTTACCTTATGCAGTGGAAAATGAAGGAAGGGTAGTGGGTGCAAACTTGGCCAAATGTCAACAGACGGATGAAACAATTGTCGGTCCCGACCCTATTTATCTTAATGAGCAAGCCTTGTATGGATTTAATATGAATAAAGACATAAATTGCACTTTGAACATCAGGGGCGAAATTCTCCCCAAACGGCGTGATGTCCGCCGACTGACGCGCAAAACGGCGCCAATCAGACGGGCATCGCGCCGCCCCAAAGGTGCGGAATGCTCCGCATTTTTGGGGGCCGAGCCCCAACATTGAGGGACTAGGCTGACGGCGGAGGAATTTCCGCCCCGCCAGCTGGCGGAAACGGCCTTTGTTGCCCCGACAGCTGGCGCGGAAATGACATGTCGGGGCGGCGCATGCGCGGGAGCGTCAGCGGCCGCCGACAGTTTCCCGCGCATGCGCAGTGGGGAGAGTCTCTTCCACCTCCGCCATGGTGGAGACCGTTGCGGAGGCGGAAGGGAAAGAGTGCCCCCACAGCACAGGCCCGCCCGATTGGTGGGCCCCGATCGCGGGCCAGGCCACCGGGGGGGCACCCCCCGGGGTCAGATCGCCCCGCGCCCCCCCCAGGACCGGAGCCCGCCCACGCCGCCTTGTCCCGCCGGTAAATAGGTACTTTAATTTACGCCGGCGGGACAGGCAATTTTTCGGCAGGACTTCGGCCCATCCGGGCCGGAGAATCTAGCGGGGGGGCCCACCAACTTGCGCGGCCCGATTCCCGCCACCGCCGAATATCCGGTACCGGAGACTTCGGCACCCGGCGGGGGCGGGATTCACAGCGGCCAACGACCAGTCTCCGACCCGCTGGGGGGTCGGAGAATGACGCCCCAGAATCTTGGGCTGGATTCTCTGCCAGCGGGCAGATCTTCCGTTTCGCCGGCAGCGCATTCACGCCCGCAAATTTCCTGACAGTTTGGGGGTGCCCACAATAGTGTGCCCATTGGCCGACTGGCGGGATGGAAAATCCCGCTGCCGGCAGCAACGTACCGCACCAGAAAACGGGTGTGGCAGGACGGAGAATCCCACCCCTTAATTTTGATGTCACAAGAGTAGCTTACAAAGGGAACGGAGAATATTGTCAAACCACCTGATCAAAAAGATACCAATGTGGCCTCCAGACATGCCCCGTCATTCATACAACTTTCTGTATTGAACCCAAATACCAGCCAGAGTTGGCACAATTGAGCTGGCGATATCCATCAGAGAGAAAAATAACTATTATCGACACCGAGACAATTAATGGAAATTTGGGACAGTATTTTGAGAAATATGGAACCAACATCCAATTGTTACCTGAGAATCTACATTCGATTAAAGAACAGCACGGTAGCATAGTGGTTAGCACAATTGCTTCACAGCTCCAGGGTCCCAGGTTCGATTCCTGTCTTGGGTCACTGCCTGTGCGGAGTCTGCACGTTCTCCCCGTGTGTGCATGAGTTTCCTCCGGGTGCTCCGGTTTCCTCCCACAGTCCAAAGATGTGCAGGTTAGGTGGACTGGCCATGCTAAATTGACCTTAGTGTCCAAAATTGCCCTTAGTGTTGGGTGGGTTTACTGGGTTGTGGGATAGGATGGAGGTGTGGGCTTGGGTGGGGTGCTCTTTCCAAGAGCTGGGGCAGACTTGATGGGCCGAATGGCCTCCTTCTGCACTGTAAATTCTATGAAAACAGTTGGACAGAGCCCACCAAACATTCATTAGAGTTATCCAACATGCCAAAGAAACTGAGTGAAAGATAACTGTTAAAGAAACGAGTTGGTGGGATGAAATGTGGAACTGGGGTACAAATGTAAACATTCACCCTTGGAAAAAGATTATTTCCCAAGTTGCTATCATTGTAACGATTTTCATGCTAGTATACTTTGATGATGTTTAAACGTTGGAGAATTAAGATGGAAAATGAATAGGAAATGGGATTGTTTGCATGGAAACGAGAGAGAATGTTAGACATGCATGATGCCATTCCAGATTTTGATGTAGAAGCTCGCTTTGGGAATAAATGTAATGTATGCTGTTACTGACTATGAAAAAAGTCAACTTAAGGACATTTCCTAAAAGTTGCATAACCAATGCTGAACATATATCTGTGTGAGAATTGTCAAACTTATGAGAAATGAATTGTTAAAATACCGAATTGTGTAACATATCTTGAACCGAAGTGTGATATACACCCATTTGCAAAAATGAACTTGGACATTTAATTGTGATCCAAAATACTCTCATTTAAGTGGTGAAATGTAGCGATAAGACACTGGGCGGGATTCTCCGCTAACCGGCGGGCAGGCCGTACTGGCGCGAAGGAGTGGCGTGAACCACTCCGGTGCTGGGCCGCCCGGAAGGTGCGGAATACATCTTTGGGGGCTAGGCCGGCGCTGGAGGGGTTGGCGCCACGCCAGCCGGTGCCAAAGGGCCTCTGCCGGTGCAGGTTGGCGCATCCGCGGTAGCGCCAGTGTGTTCTGGCACATGCGCAGAATCACTGGCATGATCCTAGCGCATGCGCAGGGGTTCTTCTCCGCACCGGCCATCGCGGAGGTTCACAGCGGCCGGTGCGGAGGGAAAGAGTGCCCCCACGTCAGAGGCCTGCCCGAGGATCGGTGGGCCCCGATCGTGGGCCAGGCCACCCGTGCCCCCCCCCCGCAGGGCCAGATCCCCCCACGTCCCCCCGAGTACTCTGCAGGCCACCGCTGAGCCAGGTGTTGCTAACTTTTGGTTGGTTCTTAATTTGGCTCTATTTAATCACGTTTGCTCAAGAGTCGCCAGGTATCTTTTGACACCGCCACAAGGTTCAGAACCGAATACTGATCAAACACTCGATATACCAGTTAGTAAGTTCAAAAGCAATGCTCATTTATTTACACACAGTCAAATCTACTCATGCATAATCTCTACAAACTAAACTACCACTATTACTAAGGCCTATACTTAGCTTTGGGCGCCCACTCAGTCAGAGGAACAATGGCCGTTGCTTGTTTCTAAGGCTGCTGGGTTGAGCTGTTTACAGGGTAGCAATTAGGAGCGTCTATCTAGTAGCGTGCATTGACTTGGAACTTACTTGGTCTGCTGTAGCTGCTAGGCTGGTCTCTCTCTTCGCTGAGAGCCAAAGCCAAAGGAGAGCGTTCTCCCTTGGGGGATAACTTTTATACTCAAAAGGGCTTTGCGCTCTTTTGGGCGGGCCTTGAACTTGGCCTCAACTAATTGGGTCTTTCCCAATCATCGGTATCGATTTTCCTCCAATAGAGGGGTGGATCCCTGATCGCTGGGCGTTTCCTGGTGACTGTCAGTCAGCTTTGTCTTAGCTTCTTCTGGCGCCAGGGAGTCTGTCCTAACATTGTGTGTCTAAATGTTTCCCTTTTGTCCCCAGAGATGGCTCATTAGTATGTAAATTGTTTGGTAGTTTCTGTCCTGTCTGAGCGTTTACGGTTCTAATCAACAGACAGAGCTTGCACCTGCTTGTTTCTTAGCATTGTCCAATTTTCCCTGCAGTCTTGGCAAGTGTCCATTTTGTAATTGGGACATGGCCATCCCAGATGGCTACACACCCTCCTTGTGATCCTCAACGCGAAGCGCGAAGGATCACATTACCTTGGAGTCTTCATCCTCTGATCCCCAGGGCACCCATGCTTAGGCTCTACACTGTCCTATCCTATGCAACACAATTTTACCTAAACTATTTTAAATACATTCATTATCAAAAATTCTACGGGGCGCTATGACATTATTACATGCATTACAGAAAAATAAAAGACTGGAACCTCTAACTATTCTCAATAAACTACCCTCATTTAAACAATCCAAAAGTACAAACAATCCAAAAATAATCTATACACCTTAAACTGTACAAAATAGCAGCACACAAATGTCTCTGGCCTGGCAGTCAGACACAGAGGTTTACATCTCTCTATTCCATAGAATACATTAAACAAAATGGGTGCTCTTTAATCCGTCCCAATGGGTTCGGGGGTCTGGTGAAATCCGAAAATGGGTGACCTAAATCTGTATACCGGGGTGCGAGAGCGCTATGCTCTGTTTCGCCATTTCCTGACTCTAAACATTTGCACGATACTGCAAAGTATCGCCAGCACTAAGAGTGCTTCGACTACATATGAGAGTGAGTACCAGGTGATAAACTTATCACACCAGGTCGGGGTATTGCTAGCTGTCGCTGGGCTTTTTATCTCGGGGTTCCGTGTATTGCAGGGGTGAGAGTCATTTACGGTTTGTGTGGTAGGGGTCAGGGGGGTAGCGTCCGCGCGCAACTGAAGGGATCCCGCTAAGATCCATGTGAACACGAAGGCTGTCTTCATCTTTGTCTGACTTAACATAGAAAACATAGAAAAATACAGCACAGAACAGGCCCTTCGGCCCACGATGTTGTGCCGAACCTTTGTCCTAGATTAATCATAGATTATCATTGAATTTGCAGTGCAGAAGGAGGCCATTCGGCCCATCGAGTCTGCACCGGCTCTTGGAAAGAGCACCCTACCCAAAGTCAACACCTCCACCCAACACTAAGGGCAATTTTGGACACTAAGGGCAATTCACCATGGCCAATCCACCCAACCTGCACATTCTTGGACTGTGGGAGGAAACCAGAGCACCCGGAGGAAACCCACGCAGGCCCTCCTCACTATCCACAACTCCACCAATCTTCGTATCGTCTGCAAATTCTCTTTGTCTTCCTCGGGGGTTCCTGGGTTTCTGGAGTTCTGTGAACACAAGCATAATTTCTGTTATTACCTTGGTTAAGATCTTGTATGTCTGTCTGTCTGTCCTTTATTGCCAATTTCCCTTTATAATTGGTCACCATCTGTGACTCCTTCATTTTTTAAAAAACCGATTATTTGGACAAGACATCTAAGAAAATACTGCCGTACTGCGAGCCGTCTCGCAGCCTGTGTGATTTACCGTCCCAGTGTTTGAGGATGTAAATAGCATAGGGTCGAGGCTTAAAACTGTGAGCTTCACTTGCTGCTTTTCGTCCAGGCCGTACATGGTAGCCTGTTGTCTGACTTTCGCGAAGAATTGGTGGGGGTCGGATGTGGGAAGGATCGGTATAATTTTTCCACACGCATCCCGTAATTGGGTCACGGTTAACAGGGTTCTGTAAAGGAAGTCTGCTTCTCCTTCTCCTGCAGACCTGCGGTGTGTGGTCACAGGATTCATGGGGGTGTGTTCTGCCTGTTCGGTTGGGGGTTGGGGCGCTTTCCTTTTCTGGGATTTTTCCTGCGTACATGTCCCATGTACGTATTTATGGGCAGTCTCGTTCAATTCCTGCCAATCGGGGCCGTTTCCTTTATCTAATTGGGGTCCGAATGTACTCTGAAAGCCATTTTGCACGGACAGCAGAGATTGCAATTCTGGAATTTGCTTCTGGCACTTTGCATGGTCTATGGAGCTCTGCCTTTGTTCCGTTGTGGAAGTATAGAGTGCTCGTAGGGCTGCTTTTAAATCATTGCACTGCTTCTGCAATTTCTCAACTTGCTGTTCTGTTTCTTGTCTTACCAAGACCGCACGTTGCATGTCCTGGTAGGCCTGATCGTATTGTGTCTGAAAGTTGTTCAAATGCGCGAGACAAGACTGGTGTGCCCACTTGGCATCATCCACCTCTCTGACCCTTGCTGCTAACTGCTCTTTCAGATCTCGATTCACTTTCTCTACCTCACTCACGTCTACCTCACTGGTTCTGTCTCTCTCCTCTATCTCTCTACGGAGCGTCCTAACGACCTCCTCTGTGTCTCACAATTGTGCCAAACAGGACACGATTGCCATCGGCTTGCGAGCTTTTCCCAAGCTCTTCTTGTGGATCTCTGACAGGTTCTCCCACCAAGTATGTCCTATACTCCCGGGTCCTTTTTCCTCATTATCACAGAATTCACTCCAAAGGGGCCATCCTTTCCCTTTGAGATATTTCCTGATCTCTTCTTCCCAAACGGGACACTGTCCTACTCTACTAGTCGCTGCGACCTCGAATTCCTGGGGGTTCATAAGGCGTTCCATTGCCTTCATTGCCATTCTCTCCACTAGATCTCTAACGAATTTGGAACAGGGGGTGATAAAGCGGTGATGTAAACACGTGTACTGCTTATGCTAATTTCCGGCCTACGAGACTCCCGACAGTTTTTCGCAACAAAATCTCTCAGGTTTACCTTATATCCCTGTTAGTACGCATGCATTAACACACAACCGAATCTCAGAGGCTTGATCAGTACAGTTTTGACGCTTGTGGTTTTTCTTTCTGTTCCCAATTGATTTCTCAATTCAAATTTTGGGTTCTCTAGGAGTGGTTAGGCCACTTCTAAATCGAGTCCCGTCAGATGTCACCAGTAAATGTTGCTAAATTTTGGTTGGTTCTTAATTTGGCTCTATTTAATCACGTTTGCTCAAGAGTCGCCAGGTATCTTTTGACACCGCCACAAGGTTCAGAACCGAATACTGATCAATGACTCGATACACCAGTTAGTAAGTTCAAAGGCAATGCTCATTTATTTACACACAGTCAAATCTACTCATGCATAAACTCTACAAACTAAACTACCACAATTACTAAGGCCTATACTTAGCTTTGGGCGCCCACTCAGTCAGAGGAACAATGGCCGTTGCTCGGTTCTGAGGCTGCTGGGTTGAGCTGTTTACAGGGTAGCAACTAGGAGCATCTATCTCGTAGCGTGCGTTGACTTGGAACTTACTTGGTCTGCTGTAGCTGCTAGGCTGGTCTCTCTCTTCGCTGAGAGCCAAATCCAAAGGAGAGCGTTCTCCCTTGGGGGATACCTTTTAGTATGTAAATTGTTTGGTAGTTTCTGTCCTGTCTGAGCATTTAAGGTTCTAATCAACAGAGAGAGCTTGCACCTGCTTGTTTCTTAGCATTGTCCAATTTTCCCTGCAGTCTTTGTAAGTGTCCATTTTGTAATCGGGACGTGTCCATCCCAGATGGCTACACAGGTCCCGCCGGTAAGGACCTTGCGTAATTTACGCCGGCAGGACTGGCCGAAAACGGACGGCCGCTCGGCCCATCATGGGGCGGAGAATCGCCAGGGGGGGAGCTGCTGCTAGCGGCCGCCGACCGGCGCGGTGCAATTCCCATCTCCCCCAAAAACCCGGTGCCGGAGAATTTGGCAGCCAGCGGCGGGGCGGGTTTCACGCCGCCCCCTGCCGATTCTCCGACCCGGCGGGGGGTCGTAGAATCCCGCCCCCTGTTTGAGCTAAAATGACTGATTGCAGGCATGATGGGAAGGTTTTGGTCAGCTTGGGATGAGACCTGTTACCTTTAGACCAATTACATATTTAGAGTTTGCAATGCACAGATGGAAAGTTTGCGAAATGCCAAGCAGAACTTGAGTTGACATCTTCAACCACAATGTCTGAACCGATATCCGAAGAATGGATCTGTGGTTACAAGAAAGACGTAATTCGACAGTTCAGAGTAGAATATGGATTTGACCTGTCGCGGACACGGGTCAGAAAATTATAAAGGATTAAGCATTGAAGATTTTGCTTCAGCGACGACCTAGGAACAACCGCGGAATGTAGGACCCTGAGTCAAGGCTCCGAGAATAGAACAGATCTCCGAGAAGAATTTGTCCAATTCAGTTCTAAGGGGCAATATCTACATATGTCTGAAGCTATGAGTCTTGAGACAAATTGTGACCAGTTGCGTCGCATAAGATTTGAATACATAGTGTATTTGATGCAAGTTTAGTGAATAAATTGTGTTGAATTATAAGTTCAGTGTATATTGTTTGTTTGATACGTGACTGTTTGAATTGTGAGGATACAGAGAGAGAGGTTCAACAATAAGGGCACATATAAGAAGAGGAGTTAAGCAAAGAGGCAACCAGCCATGGCTGTTAAAGAATGATGTATTCTGGTTTAGAAGGGTTTCCAGTTTCCTTGCAGAAAATTAAAATATTGTAAAAGGGGACTTATGTATCCAACTGCCCAACAACTGATTCACTCGGGGATTCATGTAACATGCTTTGAATATTGCTAGTATCCATAACTGATATTAGCTATGCCATTGTATTGTGTAGCCATTAACATTGCAATGTACTAATACACTTTGAAGTGTATTGCGTGTTAAATGGTTCTGTGGTAAACTTGTAAATAAGTTAGTAAAGTCCAACATCTCTTGATGTCTTTTGCAGGCAGCATAAGAACCCACCACTCTTGTATTTTCTGAAAGTGTTAAGTTACAATTTTTGAAGAGAGACTCCTCGACCTTTACAATGGGCAGGATTCTCAGCCCCCCTGCCGGGTCAGAGAATCGCCGGGGGGGATGGCACAAACCCGCCCCGCCGCTCCGACGCCAGCTGCCGAATTCTCCCACGCCGGTCTTTGGGTGGGGGCGGGGATCACGCCGCGCCGGTCGGGGAGGCGTTGGCAGCGGCCCCCCCCGGCAATTCTCCGGGCTTCGATGGGCCGAAGTGCCGCCCATTTTTGGCCAGACCTGCCGCCGTGGATTAGACAAGGTCCAGACCGGCGGGACCTGGCTTGGAGGGTGGACTGCGGAGTCCTCGGGGGGGGGGGGGGGGGGGGGGGGGGGGGCGTCGGGGGATTTGGCCCAGCCACGATGGCCTGGCCTGTGATCGGGGCCCACCGATCTGCGGGCAGGCCTGTGCCGTGGGGGTACTCTTTCCCTCCGTGCCAGGCTCCGCGATGGCCGGCGCGGAGACGAAACCCCCTGCGCATGCGCAGGAAACATGACAGCGGTTCTGCGCATGCGCCAACTCGCGCCAGCCAGCGGAGGCCCTTCGGCACCTGTTGGCACGGCGCCAAGCCCCTCCAGCGCCGGCCTAGCCCCCGGAAGTACGCAGGATTCCGCAGGCCCGACGCCGGAGTGGTTCACGCCACACTTCGGCGCCGGTACGGCCCACCCCGCCGATTACGGGAGAATCCCAGCCAATATCCAGGTAGATATAACTTGGCCAACAAATTATTGACCAGGTATTGTAGGAAAAGGTAATGGGCTGGATGCTCTGTTTCAGAAACGCCGGGACTGAATCGGTGGACTGCTACGACAACAAAATTGGTGCCAGTCCCGGAGCTAGCACCGGCGTCATGTGGAACACGATCGATTCCAATGAAAAACGGTGTTCGATTCACCAGGGTCGGGATTGCCATTCGAGAGGCTGACAAACTGCAATCGCATACCAGCACTCCACTTCCCACGCACACTGATCTCAGCCAACAAGGTGCTTCACGAAGAGCGACACTCATGTTTGCGGACGCCAAGTTGGAGACTGACGAATGCCGTACAACAGAGAAGGGCCACCCTGTTTGTTGTTCCCCGGGGGGTGGGAAGGTGGCTGCCTATACTGGGCCAGGGCGCAGGTGATAGTGAGCCCCACTGCCTGGACTGGCCAACAGAGCCAAAAGAAGCTGCACAACCTCTTCAGGACGGCCAAGGTGAGCAGGCAACACTGTGCCTCTGGTACCAACCCCCATCCCATACAGCCATGAACCCCCCCTCACCCAGAGGGCAAACGAATCACACCCACTGCCAGTGTACATGCTTCCCCACCCTGCACCACGCGCCAACACCCATACCGGCCGCCATGAAGGCCACCAGCTGCCCACCCCCTGTGCTGCCCACGTCCGACTGTCTAACACTGTGCACTTACTGTCTCCCCATCTCACCCCAGGAGAAGGCGGCCCACAACCGCCGGGGGAAGACCTGAGGGCGATTGCAAGATCTGCGGCCCCTCACCGCAGTGCGTCGGCACTGAACCTGGTCGGTGGGCCGGGAGAGAGCAGTCACTGAGGTGAACGCTGGCAATGGGCAGCCAAGTGAGACGCCTCTGCTTTGCGGTTTCTCATGGCATGCGTGGCAACACCACCCTCTCACCACATGCACACATCCCCTCACCAGCTCCACACTACCCCCTCGCCACCCCATAACCACCCCCACACCACCCCCTCGCCACCCCATAACCACCCCCACACCACCCCCTTGCCACCCCATAACCACCCCCACACTACCTCCATACTATCCCCTCACCACCCTCTCACCATCGCCTCACCACCCCCTCACCACCACCCCAACCCGCAATCCAATCATGTGCAAGTAGGCAGACACTGCATGGGTAAGTCTTATGTCTTGGAGGATCACCTGCCGATGAGGCGAGCCCTTCTGGTGTTCCCCACCCCCTGTTCCCAACCACAAGCAAATTCCAGAGACGAGGGGGCGAGGGATAGTGAAGAGAGCCCCCATACGCCAGCCCAAGATATTATGGAGCACCAACCCGGGGACGACACTGACTTCCCATCGCAGCTATCTCCAATACCCTCCACCATTGCAGAGAACTCACCTTGGTTGGGCACTTTAGTGAAAAGGCTCTTCTGGAACTATCTGGTGTGCACCACATCAGGTGGAGGTAGGAACCTCCGAGGTGGCGGATGGATAGAGTGCGGCCCGAAGCCAGGGACTAGCTGCCGTCCAGACGGGTCTCGGGCTTCTGGAAAGGGGAGTTCATCGATAATGGAGATGCAGACACAGATCCAGGGACTACATGAGGGTTTGTCAGCAATGACCCAGCTTCTGCAGGTGCAGTTGGAGGAGTCCAACTGCACGCAGGTACAGGAGGCGGAGCCGACAATGTGTGCCACCCAGGCCAACACAGCACGGGTGGCGTCCATGGTGGTGGCTTTGGGGGCGAAGGTATCGGCCATGGGTCAGGTGTCCAAGGCCTGGGGCATTCTGTGTGGGTGGTGGCTGAGGCCCAGGATAGGGCTGCCCTGTCACAGGCAGCTATGTACCAGTGTCACCTGGACATTGCAGCGGCGCTCCACAGCTTGACCCAGTCACAATAGGTTATGGCGGAGGGTGACGTCAGCATTGCCCTGCCACTGACTGACCTGTGCCAGTCCCAGAGGGAGGTGGCACAGTCACTGACTGATGTGGCACAGACCCAGAGGGAGGTGGCCCACTCCCTCTACTCCATGGCGGCGAGCATGGAAAACCATGTTGAGACGAGAGCGGGCCTCCAGGACTGGCAGCACCAGGTGGCAGGAGTACCCCAGGAGTTCACGCTGGTTGCACCCTGTTCCTCTGGGGCAGGCTTCACTGCTGAAGGTTCAATCCTCCGCTGGTACAGCCTCAGTGCATCCCCTAGCTTGACAACCATGGTTGGACTCCGAAGTCAATTGTCTGCAGGGGGTGAAAGGCAGACATGTTAGTCTGGTGCACACCCTTGTGTCCAACCAGGTCCACCGGGCTGCACGGTGGCCCCGCCTACGGTGCAGCCCCTTTCCCGCACGCCTTTCTCCAAAGCTCTTCTCTCCCATCCCCACACCCACATCCATCCATTCCCCTTGGCAATTTGCCCTTTTCACCATACCTCTGGCCCTGTTGGTGCCTGGCACCAAGGGAGCCTGTGGCCCCGGCACCCATCCGTGCTGGCAAGGGTAACAATGGCTGGTGCTACCCATGCAAGTGGTATGCTCTGCGGCCCCCATATGGCACCTCCTGTAGGGGTTATCGTGAACGTTTCCCTTGGGTGGACTGCGCGATTCCTGCAGGTGGCATCAGTTGTGGGTGGGGGTTGGTGAGGTGGAGGGTGGAGTTGGGGGTATGGGGTTGGGGCACCCATATGGCCGGTGTCACTCTGCATGACCACCGGCCATGGTGGACGATCAGTGGGGTGCGCAGCAAGATGGCTGCCCTGCAGGCTGTGGCAATGGTGGTCCATGACTGACACCGCTCTGGTCCTGTGGATCATCCCGAACCCATGGCCCATCCCCTGGTCACCCCTCCCCGCTACACCGTCCTGGCCGTGTCTGACCCCTCCCTTCGAGCTAGTCATGCCAGCGGCAGGACCGACAGCCCGCGATCATGTCTCTGGGAACATGCCCTACCTCCTCTCTCTCCCTCAGCAACAATGCGCCTGTTCCCCAATATTTAAAAACACAAGTGAAACTCGCTGTCGGTAATTCCTCTTGGCAGAGGTGGAGCATCGCGGGAGCCCCGGAGAATACTGTGTCATGCCCATTAATGATATCCCAATGGCATTTACTGTACAGGCGGAGTAGAACACATTGACGCCACTGTCGAGGCACCGGCATAGCCCAGCCCCAGCCACAATTTCTGACTCACGCGCGTTTCTCCGCCCAATCTCGTTTTGCGATTCTGCTGTCCCCGGATGGAGAATCCCACCCAATATCTCTCAACAGTCGCTTCTCTTTGGGGGAGACGTGGGTCACTTGCTCAGACCCAAAATAAGTGTCTGTGTGAAGTGGCTGCTTTGAACTCAGGTGCGGTGATTATTGAGGGAATGCTCCCAATCTAGGATGCTCTCTATTTGGGACTAGAATTATAATCCACCTCAACCTAACTGCTCTTCCTGGGCCTTGTATTAATGGATATTCTTAAAATTTCCCTTTCCACAGCCTCCTCTTTAAATCTGTCATCATCATCCCTCTCCTCAAAAACCCACCCTTGATCATTCCATCCTTGAAAACCTCATTCCCATCCCCAACCTGCCTTTCCTCTTTCAAAGTCTTTCCACTTTCAAAGTCCTTGAAAGTGTCATCATTTCCTAAATCTGTGCCTATCTCTCCCAGAACTGCCCTGTTTGAGTCCTTCCAATCAGGCTTCCACCCGCTCCACAGTACTGAAACTGCTCCTATCTTAGCCACAAATAACACCCTGTGTGACTGTGACAAAGGTAAACTTTCCCTCCCCATTCACTGCAGCTGAGTACTTAACCGATCTTCACCAATGCCTTCCTACGGTGTTTCAGCTGCTTGGGGCTGCATTCGCTAGGTTCCATCCTTATTTATCTAGATGTAGCCAGAGATTTGTCTTCAATGCCTACTCTTCCCATTTCTGCAGTTACTCCTATGGTTTCCCCCCTTCCCAAGAGTCTATCCTTGGTCATCTCCGATGTCTCATCTATACATCGCCCCATGGTGATATCATCTGGAATCCTAAGGTTAGGATTAGAATTAGCACTGCTACTTTCTGAACATTTTCTGACCTCACAAGAACACAGGCGATAGGATCAGCAGCCGAGATCTAATGGGCTAGCTGAATGAATGAGTCACACAATGAATTCCTAATTCTCAAACGTAGACAAGATCTACGCATTGCAATGTTACATCTGAAAGCGATCCCTCAAAGTACAACTATTCAATCACTGCAGGGCTCATGTTCGGCAGACCAGTGCCTGTCAATCTACCTACTCTTACCCATTCTACTGTCTCAGAAATTGGAAAGCAACTTTTAAAACCAGAAGAAAAGGTGGCCAGTGTGCACAATAAAAATTGAGATAACAAATTGTCATGTTTACCGTTGGGACAACAGATTTGCATCAAGAATCTCACAGAAGACATGGCAACCAAGCATAGTGGCGAGGGATTTTCAGACCCAATGTCCTATGAAGTCTTTACACACAAAGGCACAAAAGTAAGGTGTAACCGAGGATGAATCAGGTCCATTCCACCTCCTCAACCACCGTGCATTCCCCTTGCATCTAGGATCAGATTCCAAATGCAACCAGGAATGACATCTGAGAATGACAATCCCCCAGATCGCTTGGAGCAATTAAAGAAACCTTCCGATAAGGTTACCATTATAAAATCTGGGCATTCCAGCGGATTACCTGTATGCTTTGGAGACTCATAGATTCACCAGTTCTGTGCAATTTTAAGAATATCCATTAATACAAGGCCCAGGAAGAGCAGTTAGGTTGAGGTGGATTATAATTCTACTCAGCATAAACATGTATTGTCAATAGTTTTATTTCTTTGGAAGGGGTCAAATTTATTTTAAAAGAAAGGGGGAAGTTGTAATATGCCTTTAAGGGATAGCAGCATCACTTCACCAGAACGGAAGTATGTAATTTGATCCAGTCTTTGCTTCACCTTTGCTTTTGAGCAAACACACACACACGCACACACACATAGACTTTACAATGTAGAAGGAGGCCATTCGGGCCATCGGGCCTGCACCAACCCTTGGAAAGAGCACCCTACTTAAGTCCATGCCTCCACCCTAACCCCGGAATTCTACCTAAACTTTTTTGGACACGAAGGGGCAATTTAGCAGAGCCAATCCACCTAACCTGCACATCTTTGGACTCAGGGAGGAAACCAGAACACCAGGAGGAAACTCATGCAGACACAGGTAGAAAGTGCAAACTCCACATAGATAGTCATCCGAGGCTGGAATTGAACCCAGGTCCCTGGAGCTGTGAGGCAGCAGTGCTAACCACTGTACGTACACGTACACACACAGGTACACACATACACGTACAAACACGTACACACACACACGGACACACACACATGTACACACACACGTACACACACACACACACACACACCTCTGCTGTCTTTAAGATTTTTACCTATGTATAATTACTCTTCTTTGCCGAGTATAAATAAATGAACTCACAACATATTTACGCAATCCCTTATGAGTGATTAGTGCCTGTATATTATGATGACAAAATGACACACAAGAGCCGCTGTAAACCATTAGCAGCAGTAGAGTTGTATTCAACCACAATCTGTAACCTCATAATCCTGCATATCCTCCACTCCACCATTGCCATTAAGCTATGGACCAACCATAGTTCAATGAAGAATGCAGGAGGGCATACCAGGAATTTAACCTACAAACTTAGAAGTGAAGTGCCAACCTGGTAAAGCTACAACACAGGGCAACTTGCATGCAAAAGGTGGAAGTGGCATGAGTTAAGCAAAGCTAAATGATCCCAAAACCCAACAGTTCAGGTCGAAGCTTTGCAGCCCTGCCACATCCAGTCATAAATGGTGGCGAACAATTAAACAACTAACAGGAGGGGGCGGAGGCTCCGCATATGTCTCATTCTCAATTATGGGAAAGCCTGGTGTGTATCAGGCAAGGCTAAATCATCTGCAACTATCTTTGGCCAAAAGTGCCAGTTGGATGGTGGATCTTGGTCAACCCCTGATTCCCCAGCACCACAGATGCCAGTTTTCAACCAATTTGATTCACTCTATGTGATATCAAGAAACGGCAAAAGGCACTGGATACTGCAAAGGCTATGGGCCCTGACAACATTCTGATAGTATCACTGAAAACTTGTGCTCCAGAACTTGCTGCGCCCCTTGCTAAGCTGTTCCAGCACAGCTACAACATTTGCATCTACCCAACAAATTGGAAAATTGCCCAGGTATGTCTTGTCCACAGAAAGCAATGCAAATCCAACTTGGCCAATTACAGCTCCAGCCCTACCCCTCCTCCCATCCCTCCCACCAAAATTTGATACTCTATTCACAGGCCTGGTTTACGCAATGTCCATTCCAATGGAAGAGGTTTATTTTTCCTGAGTACTGCTGTGCATGAAACAAAACCCCTCCCTCCCACATTGCTCTTTGAGCCACGTGCTTAATTCTCTAATCTGCCTCAGTTTATCTGCTGCTGAAACCCTCATTTGTTACCTGCATGCTTGCTAAATCCAGCATCTTCATCGCCAACTTCCCTCCCTTCTCCCTTTGTGAACCTGAGCTCATCTGAACCTCTGCTGTTTGTTTTCTGACTTGAACCAAACTCTATTTAAAGAGAATCCCATGATCCATGACCGACTTATGTTACCGGTCCCACAAAGTCTTGATTATAGGATTACTGCCCTTTTTTCAAATCCCACAATGACCTCACCACTCCCCATCTCTGTCAGCTCCTCCAGCCCGTGCAACCCTCAAACATCTTCATGCCCCTCCAATTATGACCTCTTTCACTTCATTACTCTACCCAAGGCTTTGAGTTACCAAGGCCCAAAGTATTGCAGTTCCCTCCCTCAACTCCTTCAACTCTGCCACTGTTCCTTTATAACCCTCTTAAAATCTATCTGTTTTGGTCATTTGTGCTGATACTCCCCTACGTGGCTGGGTGTTAGATTTTGGTTGTTAACACTCCTGTGAATTTGTTTTATGATGTGAGAAGTGCTATATAAATGGAAGATGGAGGTCCCATTTATTTCCCCACATGGCTGAGGGGCAGTCCATTGTTTCCAAACACCCAGCTGTGTTTTTAAATGGTATTTGGGATCGGCAATCTTAATGGGTGCTGCAACATGACACCTTCCATCCTAAATAATTGCAAAATATCCCTGAAGTTTACCCTGAGCGTCAATACTCCCTTTAAAAAAACTGTTAATTGTATCGCAATCTTGAAGAAATATAGTGGATGTGATTAAATTACATTTACAACGCAGTCAACTTGAGAAGAATCAATGGACCTTGAAGAGGACCAATGGACTTTGAATAAAACATTCTCTGTGGTTTACGCATAGATTGGTGATAATAATGCAGTGTAATAACAGCTCAGTAAACCATAGCAAATAGAGCCATGCAGAAAACACAACTGTCTCTTGTGCCACATTTGTAGGAGTGAGCTTAGCACTGCACTGTAACTAATTGATCTAAACATTTCCTCCCTGGCACTTCTGAGCTGCATATATAATATAATAGGCCGAAGAATGACACCAAATCAACTCTTTCTTTGAAAATCATGCTGATGCAAGTTTAAAAATTACTGTTTGGGGGTGAGTTGGAACTTCAATCATCAGTGAAGGATATTGATGCCAATGAGGTCTTTGTGAGGATGCAGAGGAGATTACCAGAATTATATCGGGGTGAGGGACTTCAGTTTTGTAAACAGACTGGGGGGTTTTCTCCTCAGGGAAGGGGAGATTTAACAAAGTGTTCAAAATCATGAAGAGTTTGATAGAATAGATATGATGGTGGAAACAAGAGTAAGCCATTCAGCCTAGATAGGGAAAAATGGTTTCCATTGGTACGAGGGTTGACAGACAGAGATTGAAGTTAACTGGCTAAAGAACCAGAGGGGAGGTGTGAAAAAATATTTTCCACACAGTACATTGGTGTGATCTGGCATGCACCATCTGACAGGGTGAGTGAAGCAAATTTAATTGTATCTTTCAAAAGGATAGTGAATACTTGTTTAAAAAGAAAAAAAGTCACAGGGCCTTGGAGAAAGAGCAACAAAATGGTGCTCGTTGGTTTGATCTTTCAAAGAGGAACCAGCATAGGCACGATGGGCTGAATAGCTTCCTTGTGTGCTTTTAGATTCTTCGGGGAAACATTTGCTCATGTCGTGTTGTCTCAAGCGTCATTGTGCAGACATATGTTCAATCCGCCATGGCAAGTAGCACTGAGAACCAATACCTGTGCAACCTGTGTGGTGTGCTTCAATAATATTAATGAGGAAAGCTTCATGGTCCACACAGGTATCGAGCGGCTCACAGCGATGCTAGCACTGGCGAATTGACATCAGTCTGTGCAGCGTGTCCAGATGCAGCGCTGGTTCAATAAATTTCTTCTCCTGTGGCCTGAATGTTCAGCACCCGGTCAACCTGAGAGTCAGTGGTGAATGCATCCCTACCGACTCTGACAGTCACGCTGCAATTTTACCTTTAATTGAGCATTGATTGGCAGCACGTAGAACTTCCATCTGCCCTTGGACAGAAGTCCCACCTTGGAGAGCTGTCAGCCAATCTGATTGGCCTTCAGCTCACCAGCCCATCCAGGCACAGCGCTGCAGTGGCCGGAAGAAGTACTGCAGGGCATTCCTGAGACTAAGTCCAGAGACCGCACTTCAGGTAAGTGCCAGGAATCCTATGGAGTGAGGGACAGGGGAAGCCCTTGGAAGACAGGAGGGGGTGGGGGGATCTCAATGTCAGGGGTAGACTAGGAGGTGCTCCCAAGTCTCCGAGGGGAGAGTACCCCCAGTCTGAAGGAACCTTCCAATTGAGGCAGCCCCTGACTTCCCACCCGAAATTGAGGGCATAAATGTTTTTAATTTCCCACCATTGGGAGCCCAGCAGCGTAAAAATTGAAGCTGGGTAGGAAAAGTCCCAATAGTGGGCATTAGGCTTTAAGTGGACTTAATAAGGGCATGTGAGGAGTTCCCATTGGAGACCCTCTGGGCACCTCTCTGGGTACTGCAGTGCACCACCAGAGCAGTTGAGGCATCTGAATCGCATTTTCAGCATTCCGATGCACCGCTCAATGACAGCACGGGTGGCCTCATGGACCTGTTATATCGGGTCATCACTTCGGTCTCCGGCCTCTGCACAGGTGTTGTTAGCCAGGAACTCAGCGGGTACCGCTTATCCCTCAAAAGCCAACTAGTCACCCTGGGGTGCAATGGTGGAGAATCCTACTGCCCAGGCAGCTTGTTGGGCTTGGCCCCAATCAAAGTTTATATAGTTAGTTGCCCGGGCAGACAGGGCATCTGCGCCTCCACAGATGCACTTGTGGGCTGTAGGTTGGAATATGTCGCACAAGTCCCTGGAATTACCAGCAGGGCTAGTTTAGCACACTGGGCTAATTAGCTGGCTTTAAAGCAGACCAAGGCAGGCCAGCAGCACGGTTCAATTCCCATACCAGCCTCCCTGAACAGGCGCCGGAATGTGGCGACTAGGGGCTTTTCACAGTAACTTCATTGAAGCCTACTTGTGACAATAAGCGATTTTCATTTTCATTTCATTTCATTTAATTTAATTTCATTTCAATTAACCCAATACATAAAGGTTCAGGGCTGCGGTGACCTTGTCTGCCACTGGCAGCGGATATCATCCTCCTCAACGTGATGCCAAGTCTACAAAGACATGGCACAGGTGTCGCACCATCCCGTTGTTGAGGTGGAGCCTCCTGCTGCACATGCTGTCCGACATCTCCTCAAACGACCAGCGACGGCTGCACACCTTGGGCCATCGCTGGCCTCCTCCTCTGGGTCCCTCCAAGGACTGATTGGTGGCTGGGTCCTCAGGGTGTGGGGCAGGACCTCGCACATGGCCTGCTCTTTGAGCCTCCATCAACACTGTTGCTGCTGCCTTCTCCGGCGTTTGGCCGCCTGGCCTTCCACCAGCACTGCGAGAGCAGCTGCTGCACAGCTGTAGGCTATGATGTGATATCTGTGAGGGATTGCAGAGGGTGACAGACCGACAATCAGTTAGGGCTCCCACCCCGGAACCTTCGGTTCCCCAAGCCTCCCCTACACTTACATTCCCTGCCATCTCTCAGGGTGCTATCCAATCAGCTGGTTGTGCTCGTCCTGCACAAGCATTCCCGGCCACAGCAGGGGCCCCTGAGCACTGGATCCCAGACCCCTTCCGGGATCATTACTTGGAATGAGCTCAGGTTCCCTCCCCAATCCACACACTCACTGTCTGGTCGCAGGAATATCGCCAGTGCTGAGGTCCAGTTCTAGAGTGTTTGATTGTTGGCTGCTGCATCTGTAGTGGTGGCGCCTCCAGTTCCTGCAGTTCTTTCACCTTCAGGCAAGGTGTCTAGGACTCACAGTCTGGTCGGGGTGCCAGGCAGCAAACTTGCCTGCAACATGGCTCGTCTACCCACAGGAATCTACTTGAGAGCTGTGAAGTGCTCATATAACTAACAATGTCATTTTCCTATTAGTGATAGTCTACAGCTGTGCAACCAGAGGCCGCCAAGGTCATCCCCTCCGGAGGCCAATCACAGAATTTGCAGTGCAGAAGGAGGCCATTCGGCCCATTGGGTCTGCACCGGCCCTTGGAAAGAGCACCCTACCTAAGCCCACAACTCCACCCTATCCCCATAACCCCACTTTACCTTCCCTTTTTTTGTACACTAAGGGCAATTTAGCATAGCCAATCCACCTACCCATGCATGACTTTGGACTTTGGGAGGAAACCGGAGCACCCGGAGGAAACCCACGCAGACACAGGGAGAACATACAGACTCCGCACAGACAGTGACCCAGCAGGGAATCGAGCATGGGACCCTGGCATTGTGAAGCCATTGTGCTAACCACTATGCTACCGTGCTGCCCAATCACGGCCGTTAGATGGCACCCATTGTTATTAATAAAATAAATTGTGTTTAAATTTACAAACCTGGTGACTGTACTTATTGAGCAGCCAAAGGCTGAAGAGTTCAGGTATTTTTAGAAAGATTGTTTATTAATTGAGTTGTGTTGCGACTTCAGGTTAAGTGGAGCTGGAATTGACCATGCACTAGTCCAGGGGGTCGTAACACTCAGAACATGCCAGGGGTTAGATAGGGTGGACAGTGAGAGCCTTCTCCCGCGGATGGAAATGGCTGGCACGAGGGGACATAGCTTTAAACTGAGGGGTAATAGATATAGGACAGAGGTCAGAGGTAGGTTCTTTACGCAAAGAGTGGTGAGGCCGTGGAATGCCCTACCTGCAACAGTAGTGAACTCGCCAACATTGAGGGCATTTAAAAGTTTATTGGATAAGCATATGGATGATAATGGCATAGTGTAGGTTAGATGGCTTTTGTTTCGGTGCAACATCGTGGGCCGAAGGGCCTGTACTGCGCTGTATCGTTCTATGTTCTATGTTCTATGTTTGAGGTGGTGGTGGTGATGGTGGGAGTGGAGGCAGTGTAAAATTCTGCCCATTAGTTCCCAAACCACTCAAGTGCTGAGTGCTCAAGATTCATTTATATCATCAATGGAAGCTACGTGCCCTTGTTATTCTCGTCACACCATTATCTGGTATTTATAAAGAACTGTAGGAACTCAATAGTGAGCTGCTCATTCAGCGTTGTGTAAAGATCCATATAAGCATTGATAGATATGTTATCATACTAGTTATGTTACTGGACTACTAATCCAGAGTCGTGAGTTCAAATCCAACTGTGGGAATTTCAGTTGCAGAACAAGGCAGCGGGTTCAATTCCCCTACCGGCCTCCCCGAACAGGCGCCAGAATGTGGCGACTAGGGGCTTTTCACAGTAACTTCATTGAAACCTACTTGTGACAGTAAACAATTATTATTATTATTCAATAAAAGTCTGGATTAAGAAGCTAGTCTCAGTAATGATAACTATGAGTCTGCCAGAATGTCAGAAATATCCATCTGGTTCTCTAAATCTCTGCAGGGAAAGAAATCTGCCATCCTCACGCACTCTGCCGTACTAGGCCCACTGCATGGGTTGGTTCTTAACTGCCTCTGAAATGCCTTAACATGTCATTCAGTCCTATCAAAAAGCTACAAGAAACATTCACGATAAAACCAGACAAAGCAGCTGGCATTGGCTGTGGCACGAGTACAACAGAGGTAGAGAATTTTGGGAACTCCACCTTCTGCAAGCCTACAATGGAGCAGCTGCTACAGGCCATGCAGGAGGGCTTTTTAGCTCTGAAGCGTGAAAATTTGGAGCCGCTCCAGAAGTCGATGGACCGATTGGAAAAAAGGCTGGATGATCAGGCTGAGAAGCTCCAGAAGCTGGAGAAGACGGTGGAGGAGCAGGCAGACTTTCAAATGGTGGCGGACATGGAGATTCAGAGGCTGAGGGATCAGCAAAAAATGCTCCTGCAAAAGGCTGGAGGACCTGGTCAACAGATCTCGCCGGCAGAATGTAAGAATTGTTGGCCTCCTGGAGGGGGTTGAGGGGCTGGATGCCGCCGCGTATGTGGAGGGTATGTTTCAGAAGCTGCTGGGGAACAAGGTGTTCCCTCGCACGCCAGTGGTGGGCAGGGCACACAGAGTGCAGGTGAGGCAACCGCGATGAGGGGGTCCGCACGAGCGATGGTGGTCCGGTTCCACAGATACCTGGACAAGGAGCGGGTTCTGCAATGGGCCAAGAGCACACACAGCTGTACATGGGACAATACCACCCGATGTGTTTACCAAGACCTGAGCACTGAGGTGGCCAAGAGGAGGGGAGGATACAGGCAGGTGAAGGAGACTAGAGCAGGGGTTGGGTGGTAGGATGGTGTTACTAGGGGGGGAGGGGGGGGGGAGTTGATCTGCTGACGAAGATGGAAACTGGACATGGCAACAGTGAGGAGGTCATGGGTGGAGCCGGCCAGGAGGCAGGCCAGAGGAAGCGCGACACATGGCTGGGGGGCTGGCCAAGGAAAGGGGATGGCTGATCGGCAAAGGGGGGGGCGAAGTGCCCCCCAACCAGGCTGATCACCTGGAATGTTAGAGGGCTAAATGGGCCAGTGAAGAGGGTGCGTGCGTTCACGCACTTGCGGGTTCTGAAGGCGGATGTAGTCATGCTGCAGGAGATGCACCTGAAAGTGGCAGACCAGGTTAGGTTGAGGAAGGGCTGAGTTAGCCGGGTCTTTCATTCGGGACTCGACACTAAGACTAGGGGGGTCGGGATCCTGAATTAATAAAAGGGTTCAATTTGAGGCGGAGGGTACGGTTGCGGACTGGGGCGGCAGATTTGTTATGGTTAGGGATAAGCTAGAAGGGGTGAGAGTAGTCTTGGTCAGTGTGTATGCCCCTAATTGGGATGATGTGAATTTTATCAGGAGGTTGCTAGAAAAGATCCCCGACTTGGACTCGCGCAAACTGATCATGGGCGGGGACTTTAACACAGTCCTGGACCGAGCCTGGATCGGTCGTTTTCAAAAACGGGCAGCTTGCCAGCGATGGCAAAGGAACTGAGTGGGTTTATGGAGCAAATGGGGGGAGCTGATCCGTGGAGATTTAGCCGGCCGTCGGCGAGGGAGTTTTCTTTTTAAAAAAAATATTTTTATTCAAATTTATTACATATTTTCAACAAAACAGAAATAAGAAAAAAACAAACACATAAATAAACATCTTACAACTATGTCACGTCAATATACAAGCTCCCCATTAAACGATAATAAACACAGTAGTAAACACAAAGTACCCCCCCTCCTCCCTCCTGGGTTGCTGCTGCTGCTGACCACCTCCTAACGCTCTGCTAGAAAGTCTAGGAACGGTTGCCACCACCTGAAGAACCCTTGCACAGATTCTCTTAAGGCAAATTTTACCCTCTCCAATTTAATTTACCCTGCCATATCGCTGATCTAGGTTTCCACGTTTGGAGGCGTTGCATCCTTCCACTGTAGCAGAATCCTCCGCCGGGCTACCAGGGACGCAAAGGCCAGAATACCAGGCTCTTTCGCCTCCTGTACTCCCGGCTGGTCCCATATCCAAAATAGTCCGAGTCACCAACTCGGCTTAACTCGGGTGTTTACCACCTAAGGAACCGTCCTCGCAATGCCCCTCCAGAACCCATTCAGTGGTGGGCACACCCAGAACATGTGGGCATGATTTGCTGGGCCCCCCGAACACCTCACACACCTGTCCTCCACTCCAAAAAAACGACTCAGCCTTGCCCCAGTCATATGCGCTCTGTGCAGAACCTTAAATTGTATCAGGCTAAGCCTGGCGCAAGAGGAGGAAGAATTTACCCTACCCAGAGCGTCCGCCCACGGACCCTTGTCTATCTCCTCCCCCAGCTCCTCCTCCCATTTACCTTTCAGCTCCTCCACCGAGGCCTCCTCCTCCTCCTGCATCTCCTGGTAGATCGCCGAGACCTTGCCTTCTCCAACCCATACCCCCGAGAGCACCCTATCCTGGATTCTACGTGCTGGCAGCAGCGGAAATTCCCTCACCTGCCATCTCACAAACGCTCTTACCTACGTGTACCTGAAGGCATTTCCAGGGGGGAGCCCAAATTTTTCCTCCAACGCCCCAAGGCTCGTAAACGTCCCATCTATAAATAGGTCTCCCATCCTTCTAATACCTGCCCTGTGCCAGCTCAGGAACCCTCCATCCATTCTCCCCGAAAAGAACCGATGGTTCTTCCGGATCGGGGACCAAACAGAAGCCTCTACCTCACCCCTGTGGCGTCTCCACTGCCCCCAAATTTAGAGGGTCGCCGCCATCACTGGACTCGTGGTGTACCTTGTCGCCGGGAGCGGTAGTGATGCCATCACCAGCGCTCTCAGGCTAGTGCCCACACAGGACGCCATCTCCAGCCTCCATTACCCACTTGCATATCTTCGCCACATTGGCAGCCCAGTAGTACCCACACAGATTAGGCAACGCTAGCCCTCCTCTGTCCCTGCTCCATTCCAGAAACACCCTTCTCACCCAGGGGTCTTTTTCTCCCAGACAAACCCTACGATGCTCCTGCTGACCCGCTTAAAAAAGGTCTTAGGGATCAGGATGGGGAGGCACTGGAATATAAAAAGGAACCTTGGGAGCACCGTCACCTTCACCGACTGTAACCTACCCGCCAGGGAGAGTGGCAGCATATCTCACCTTTTAAACTCCTCCTCCATCTGCTCCACCAGCCTCGTCAAGTTGAGCTTGAGTAGGGCTCCCCAGCTCCTGGCCACCTGGATCCCAGGGTACTGAAAACTCCCTTCCTCCCTCTTCAGTGGAAGCTCGTCTATCCCCCTTCACTGGTCCCCTGGGTGTATCACGAATAGCTCACTCTTCCCCATGTTGAACTTATACCCAGAAAAGTCTCCAATCTTCCTGAGGATCTGCATCACCTCTGGCATCCCCCCCACCGGGTCCGCCACATACAGTAACAGGTTATCTGCATACAGCGATACCTTGTGTGTCCCCCCCCCGCCATCCCCCCCCCTTCCCGCACCAGCTCCCTCCCGTTCCTGGACTCCCTCAAAGTCATTGGCAAAGTTTCAATTGCCAACGCAAATAGCAGGGGGGATAAGGGGCACCCCTGCCTTGTCCCCCGGTACAGCCGAAAGTATTCCGACCTCGTCCGATTTGTGGCCACACTCGCCACCGAGGCTTCGTACAGTAACCTAACTCAACTAACGAACCCCTCCCCGAACCCAAACCTCCTCAACACTTCCCACAGGTACACCGACTCCACCCTATCGAAGGCCTTCTCCGCATCCATAGCTGCCACTATCTCCGCTTCCCCCTCCACTGCGGGCATCATGATTACATTTAGAAGCCTCCGCACATTGGTGTTTAACTGCCTTCCCTTCAGGAAACTCGTCTGGTCCTTGTGGATCACCCCCGGAACACAGTCCTCAATTCTGGTAGCCAACACCTTCGCTAACAGCTTCGCATCCACGTTGAGGAGCGAGATTGGCCTATACGACCCACACTGTAAAGGGTCCTTGTCCCGCTTCAAGATCAGCGAGATCAGCGTCCTGGACATCGTCGGGGTTAGAGACCCCCTCCCTCGCCTCATTGAAAGTCCTCACTAGTAGTGGGCCCAACAGGTCCACATACTTCCTGTAAAATTCCACCGGGAACCCATCTGGCCTCGGTGCATTCCCCATCTGCATACCCCCCAGCCCTTTAGTCAGCTCATTCAGCCCTACCGGTGCCCCAAGCCCCACCACCTGCCCCTCCTCGACCCTCGGAAACCTCAGCCGGTCCAGAAAAGGATGCATCCCCCCCTCCTCCGTCGGGGGCTCGGACCTATACAGCCCCTCATAGAAGTCTCTAAATACCCCATTTATTCCCACCGCACTCCGCACCGTGTTCTTCCATTTATCCCTAACTCCCCCAATCTCCCTCGCCGCCTCCCGCCTCCGAAACTAGTGTGCCAGCATCCGGCTAGCCTTCTCCCCGTATTCATGCACCGCCCCTTGTGCCTTCCTCCACTGCACCTCCGCCTTCTTGGTAGTCAACAGGTCGAACTCGGCCTGGAGGCTTCGTCGCTCCTTGAGTAGTCCTTCCTCGGGGACCCCTGCATACCTCCTATCTACCCTTAAAATCTCCCCCACCAACCTCCTTCCCCTCCTTGTGGGCCCTAGTGGAGATTAGCTCCCCCCTAATCACCGCCTTCAGCGCCTCTCAGACCACCCCTACCTGCACCTCCCCATTATCGTTCACCTCTAGGTATCTTTCAATGCACCCCCCGATCCGCCCGCTCACCTCCTCATCCGCCAGCAAACCCACCTCCAGGCACCACAGCGGGCGCTGGTCCCTCTCCTCCCCTTGCTCGAGCTCCACCCAGTGCGGAGCATGGTCTGAGATGGCTATGGCCGAATACTCCGTGTCCTCCACCCTCGGGATCAGCGCCCTGCTCAAAACGAAGAAGTCAATCCGGGAGTAGGCTTTATGGACGTGGGAAAAGAAAGAGAATTCCCTGGCCCCCAGCCTAACAAACCTCCATGGGTCCACCCCTCCCATCTGGTCCATAAACCCTCGCAACACCTTGGCCGCCGCCGGCCTCTTACCCGTCCTAGATCTAGAGCGGTCCAATGCTGGATCCAATACCGTATTAAAGTCCCCCCCCCCATTATCAAGCTCCCTGCCTCCAGGTCCGGAATCCGGCCCAACATGCGCCACATAAATCCGGCATCGTCCCAATTCGGGGCATATACATTCACCAAGACCACCCACACCCCCTGCAGCTTACCGCTCACCATCACGTACCTACCTCCATTGTCTGCCACGATGCTCAGTGCCTCAAACAACACCCGCTTCCCCACCAAAATCGATTCTTTGCATCCAACCCCAATTGGAAAACCTGCCCTACCCACCCCTTTCTCAGCCTAACCTGGTCTGCTACCCTCAAATGCGTCTCCTGGAGCATGACCACATTTGCCTTCAGTCCCTTCAGGTGCGCGAACACACGGGCCGTCTTGACCAAGTTATCAGCCGGATCAGGGGCTGCCACCCCCCCACCCCCACCCCCCCCTCCCCCCGGCCGCCCCGCCGATTAGCCATCTCCCTTTCTAGGCCAGCCGCGTGCCCGTGCCTCCCGCACTCTCCGTTCGCCCCAGCGGCAGACCCCTGCCCCGACTCTCTCTTCAGGCTCCAACTCCCCTTTGGCCAATGCAGCAGCAACCCAGTCCCCCCCCCCTTCCCAGCTAGGTGTCCCCCCCTTAGCTGCGTTGCTGTTGCTCCCCCCATAACACTCCCATAAGTCAGCTGACTCCTGCTGACCCCGGCCGCCCCTGCCACTCCATCAACCCCCCCCAGTGTGAGAATCTCCCTCCCTCCTGTCCATCAGCGGGCGCTCCTCTCCAGCACCACCCCTCCCCCCTGACCCCGCCCCCTTCCTTCCCTAGCACGGGAGAAAAACCCGCGCTTTCCACCCAGCCGGCTCCGCCGCCTCAGGCGCAGCTTCTTTTCACGGCCTGATCCCAGCTCCCCCACCTCGGGCCTCCCCTCTCCCCTCCCCCCAATGGGGCCCCCTCCTCCAACCACCGACGCCCACACTCTCACCAAACCCCCACTGCGAACCATTTCACCCTACCCCACCCAGCACCCAAAAAGAAAACAGTACCAAACTGAACAGAACATCGCCCCAAAACACAACAATCACATCAATCCCCTCTCGACATCCCCTCGCAACCGACCCTCAATCCGAGTCCAACCTTTCGGCCTGGATAAAGGTCCACCCCTCCTCCGGCGTCTCGAAGTAGTGGTGGCGGTCCTTGAAAGTGACCCACAGTCGCGCCGGCTGCAACATTCCAAATTTCATCCCCTTCCGACGCAGAGCCGCCTTAGCCCGATTGTACCCGGCCCTCTTCTTGGCCACCTCCACGCTCCAGTTCTTCTTTGCCCACCTTAGGACACACTCCCTGTCCATGAAGCGGTGGAACCGCACCAGCACTGCCCGCGGCGGCTCGTTGGGCTTGGGCCTCCTCGCCAGGACTCGGTGGGCCCCCTCCAGCTCCAGGGGCCCCCGCGCCCATCAATGTGTTCAACATCGTGACCACGTATGCTCCAACATCCGACCCCTCCACTCCCTCCGGGAGACCCAGAATCCGCAGGTTCTTCCTCCTCGACCGGTTCTCCATGTCCTCTAACTTCTCCTGCCATTTCTTATGCATCGCCTCGTGCGCCTCTACCTTCAGCGCCAGGCCCAAGATCTCATTCTCGTTCTCCGAGGCCTTTTGCCGCACCTCCCGGATCGCCGCCCCTTGGGTCTTCTGGGTCTCGAGCAGCTTGTCTATCGAAGCCTTCATCGGCTCCAACAGCTCTGCTTTCAATCCCGTGAAGCAGCGCTGGAGAAACGCCTGCTGTTCCTGCAACCACTGCGCCCACGCTGCCTGGTCTCCACCCGCCGCCATCTTGATTTTCCTCCCTCGCACTTTTCGCTGCTCCAAAACTACTTTTTTCACAGCGCCACACCTGGTCCAATCCATACAGTGCTGGGGAATGTTACTATCATCTTCCCACACTGGGAACCGTCGAACAAAAGTCAGTTTCTGTCGGGAGCTGCCTAACGTGCTGTAGCGCACAAAGACTCCGAGAGACGAATAGAGTGAAGTCGATGAGGCTTTATTAAGCGTGACTGTTCCCCCGCAGTTCAGTAGTAGACTGCCTGTGGGGGAGCACTCCTGGTTCTTATACTCCGCCTTCAGGGCGGAGCTGGAGGTCAACGGCCAACCAGGACCCGGGATCTGTCAGCCAATGACATCACGGCTTCACAGTCCCACATGACCCCTAATGCATACTACCACATTCACCCCTTGTTAAAAATGAACCCGGCGGGGTGATGCTTCGCATGGTGGTAAGGGTTTACAAGGCTGGTCCTGGGAGGAAAACTTTCGCATGTTATTACAGTATGTACAAGGTTTTTTTTTGTTTCGAACTATTTACAGTAATCAGGAGAAAAAGACAAAATGTTCTCGTTAAAAGTCCACATATTGTAGTGTTAGATCGACGCCACGAGTCGGTCGGGCGGTCTGGTTGTCGGTGTCGATCGCCTCGGCCCCGGTGGTGGTGGTGGTGCTTGTTCCGGTGTTGTCGTCTCCGGGAGCCTTACGGTTTCAGCTTGGGCTTCACTCCTGGTCGGGCCTGGGAGGAGGACCGATCCTCCTGGGAAGGGGGCGGTCGCAGGGTGCGGTGGTGGCAGGAAGGGGGTGATTGGTGTTGGGGGGGTGTGTGTGTTGCCGGCGGGTGCCAGATCTCGCAGGGAGACCGTGTCCTGTCGGCCGTCGGGGTACTCCACGTAAGCGTACTGCGGGTTCGCGTGAAGGATGTGAACCCTTTCGACCAACGGGTCCGACTTGTGCGCCCGCACATGTTTTCAGAGCAAGTTGGGTCCTGGGGCCGCCAGCCAGGTCGGCAGCGACGTTCCAGAGGAGGACTTCCTGGGGAAGACAAGGAGGCGCTCATGAGGCGTTTGGTTAGTGCTAGTACACAGTAGTGACCGGATGGAGTGGAGGGCGTCCGGGAGGACCTCCTGCCACCGTGAAACCGGGAGGTCCCTGGACCGTAGGGCCAGTAGGACGGTCTTCCAGACCGTGCCGTTCTCCCTCTCTACTTGCCCGTTCCCCCGGGGGTTGTAGCTGGTCGTCCTGCTCGAGGCTATACCGTTGCTGAGCAGGAACTGGCGCAGCTCGTCACTCATGAAGGAGGACCCCCTGTCGCTGTGGACGTATGCGGGGCAACCGAACAGTGTGAATATGGTGTTCAGGGCTTTAATGACTGTGGCCGCGGTCATGTCAGAGCAGGGAATGGCGAATGGGAAGCGGGAGTACTCGTCCACCACATTAAGGAAGTATGTGTTGCGGTCGGTGGAGGGGAGGGGTCCTTTGAAATCCAGACTAAGGCGTTCAAAGGGACGGGAAGCCTTGATCAGGTGCGCACCATCCGGCCTGAAAAAATGCGGTTTGCACTCTGCGCAGATGTGGCAGTTCCTGGTGACTGTACGGACCTCCTCCACAGAGTAGGGGAGGTTGCGGGACTTAATAAAGTGGTAGAACCGAGTGACCCCCGGGTGGCAGAGATCCTTGTGGAGGGTTTGGAGGCGGTTAATTTGTGCGTTGGCACATGTGCCGCGGGATAGGGCATCGGACGGCTCGTTCAGCTTTCCGGGACGATACAAGATCTCGTAGTTGAAGGTGGAGAGCTCGATCCTCCACCTTAAGATCTTGTCGTTTTTAATTTTGCCCCGCTGTGCATTATCGAACATGAAGGCTACCGACCGTTGGTCCGTGAGGAGAGTGAATCTCCTGCCGGCCAGGTAATGCCTCCAATGTCGCACCGCTTCCACTATGGCTTGGGCTTCCTTTTCCACTGAGGAGTGGCGGATTTCTGAAGCGTGGAGGGTTCGGGAGAAAAAGGCCACGGGTCTGCCCGCTTGGTTAAGGGTGGCCGCTAGAGCTACGTCGGAGGCGTCGCTCTCGACCTGGAAGAGGAGGGACTCGTCGATGGCGCGCATCGTGGCCTTTGCGATATCCGCTTTGATGCGGCTGAAGGCCTGGCAAGCCTCTGTCGACAGAGGGAAGGTCGTGGTCTGTATTAGGGGGAGGGCCTTGTCTGCATACTGGGGGACCCACTGGGCGTAGTATGAAAAGAACCCCAGGCAGCGTTTTAGGGCTTTTGAGCAGTGCGGGAGGGGAAATTCCATGAGGGAGCGCATACGTTCGGGGTCGGGGCCTATTATCCTATTGCGCACTACGTAGCCCAGGATGGCTAGCCGGTTTGTGCTAAAAACGCACTTGTCCTCGTTGTACGTGAGGTTCAAGGCTTTAGCGGTCTGGAGGAATTTTTGGAGGTTGGCGTCGTGGTCCTGCTGATCGTGGCCGCAGATGTTACATTGTCGAGATACGGGAACGTGGCCCGCAACCCGTGTTGATCAACCATTCGGTCCATCTCTCGTTGGAAGACCGAGACCCCGTTTGTGACGCCAAATGGGACCCTTAGGAAATGGTATAATCGCCCGTCTGCCTCGAAGGCTGTGTACTTGCGGTCACTTGGGCGGATGGGGAGCTGATGGTAGGCGGACTTGAGGTCCACGGTGGAGAAGACCTTATATTGGGCAATCCGATTGACCATGTCAGATATGCGGGGGAGAGGGTACGCGTCTAGTTGTGTGTACCTGTTGATGGTCTGGCTATAGTCTATGACCATCCTTTGCATCTCCCCTGTCTTTACTGCTACCACCTGTGCTCTCCAGGGACTATTGCTGGCCTGGATTATGCCTTCCTTCAGTAGCCGCTGGACTTCGGACCGAATGAAGGTCCGGTCCTGGGCGCTGTACCGTCTGCTCCTAGTGGCGACGGGTTTGCAATCCGGGGTGAGGTTTGCAAACAAGGATGGGGGCTGAACCTTGAGGGTTGCGAGGCCGCAGATAGTGAGTGGGGGTATTGGGCCGCCGAATTTGAAGGTTAGGCTCTGTAGATTGCACTGGAAGTCTAATCCCAGTAATGTGGGGGCGCAGAGTTGGGGAAGGACGTAGAGCCTGTAGTTTTTGAACTCCCTCCCTTGCGCCGTTAGGGTAACTATGCAGAAGCCTTTCATCTGTACGGAGTGGGATCCTGCAGCTAGGGAAATCTTTTGTGCGCTGGGACGGATGGTCAAAGAACAGCGTCTTACCGTGTCGGGGTGGATAAAGCTCTCCGTGCTCCCGGAGTCGACCAGGCATGGTGTCTCGTGCCCGTTTATCAGCACCGTTGTCGTCGTCGTCTGGAGCTTCCGGGGCCATGCTTGGTCCAGCGTCATTGAAGCCAGCCGTGGTTGTAATGGTTGAGCGTCTTCTTCGAACCCCGTGGAGCCGTCGACGCTGGGGTCCGTTGTTGCCGTCCAAGATCGCGTCGGGGGTGAACAAGATGGCTGCCCCCATGCATCGCACATGGCTGGGGGGTCACAAGATGGCGGCGGGGGTGGACAAAATGGCCGACCCATGCATCGTACAGGTCTGGGGTGGTCCAAGATGGCGGCGCCCCTCCTCCCCTCGTGGTGGCCGGGACCCAAAATGGCAGCGCCTGCGGGTCGCACATGGGGCGCTGGGGGTGTTGGGGAGCGTTAGGAACATGCAGGACTCCCTCTTCTCTGGGGACAGCGGTGGCCGGGACCCAAAGTGGTAGCGCCGGCGGGTCATACATGGGGCGCGGGGGTGGGGGGGGTGGGGAGCGTAAAAGGCGTGCAGGGCTCCCTGTTCTCCGGGGAGAGCGGTGGTCGGGACCCAAGGTGGTTGCGCCTGCGGGTCGTACATGGGGCGCTGGGGGGGGTTGGGGAGCGTAAAAGGTGTGCAGGGCTCCCTGTTCTCCTGGGACCGCAGTGACCTCCCGGGACCGGCACGCAGCCGCGAAATGGCCCTTTTTCCCGCAGCTCTTACAGATCGCTGCGCGGGCCGGGCAGCGCTGCCAGGGGTGTTTTGCCTGGCCGCAGAAATAGCAGCGGGCTCCCCCGGTGCGGCTTGGCGTTTGAACCGCGCAAGCCTGTGGGGTGTCCGGGGGGGGGGTTCGCGACGGGTGCGTACGGAGCCCAATGGGCTGCCGCGCGGTCGGGGCCGTAGGCGCGGGTGTTTTGCGCGGCCACGTCTAGGGAGGCTGCTAGGGCCCGTGCCTCTGAGAGTCCTAGCGACTCTTTTTCTAAAAGTCTTTGGCGGATTTGGGAGGAGTTCATACCTGCCACAAAAGCATCGTGCATTAACATGTCCGTGTGTTCATTTGCGTTCACCGGCGGGCAGCTGCAGGCCCGTCCCAAAATTAGTAGCGCGGCGTAGAATTCATCTATCTATTCTCCGGGACTTTGCCGTCTCGTTGCGAGTTGATAGCGAGCGTAGATCTGGTTTACTGGGTGAACATAGAGACTTCTTAGTGCTGCGAACGCCATCTGGAAATCCTCCGCGTCTTCGATGAGGGAGAAAATCTCCGTGCTTAACCTCGAGTGCAGGACCTGTAGTTTTTGGTCTTCTGTGACCCGGCCGGGGGCCGTTCTGAGGTAGGCCTCGAAACAAGTCTGCCAGTGCTTGAAAGCTGCTGCTGCGTTCACTGCGTGGGGGCTGATCCTCAGGCATTCCGGGATGATCCTGAGCTCCATTGTCCTTTAGTCACGCTTAATAAATTGTAGCGCACAAAGACTCCGAGAGACGAATAGAGTGAAGTCGATGAGGCTTTATTAAGCGTGACTGTTCCCCCGCAGTTCAGTAGTAGACTGCCTGCGGGGGAGGACTCCTGGTTCTTATACTCCGCCTTCAGGCCGGAGCTAGAGGTCAATGGCCAACCAGGACCCGGGATCTGTCAGCCAATGACATCACGGCTTCACAGTCCCACATGACCCCTAATGCATACTACCACACGTGCGAATTAGCTCCGCATAGCCGCATAGCCGTAGTGTGGGCGTCGGCGAGGGAGTTTTTGTACTACTCCCACATCCATAAGGTGTATTCCGAATTGATTTCTTTGTCATGAGTAGGGACTTGCTGTCCGGAATGGTGGGGGCAGAATATTCGGCAATTACCATATTGGACCATGCTCCGCACTGGGTAGACCTACGGATTTGTAAGGGTAGCTTCCAGCGCCCAAAATGGAGGCTGGAAGTTGGATTGCTATCGGCTGAGGTGGTGTGTGAGAGACTCAGGAGATGCATGCATAACTACCTGCATGTAAATGATACTGGAGAAGTCTCAGCAGCGGTGCTCTGGGAGGCACTGAAGGCAGTGGTGAGAGGGGAGCTGATCTCAATCCGGGCTCAAAGGGACAGGACAGACAGGGCAGAAACAGACCAACTGGTTCAGGAAATTTTACGGACGGCCAGGAACTACGCGGGGTCCCCGAGGCCAGAGTTACTCAGGAAACGACAGAGGCTGCAGGCCGAGTTCGGGGTGCTGACTACAGGCAAGGCTGTAGAGCAGCTTAGAAAGGCAAAAAGCGCGATCTATGAGCATGGAGAGAAGGCCAGCAGAATGCTCGCGCAACAACTAAGGAAGAGAGAAGCGGCTAGGGAGATAGGAAGGATAGCGGATGGGGAGGGAAATCTGGTGGGAGACCCGGCAGGGCTGAACAAGGTGTTTAGGGACTTTTATAGTAAGCTGTACACTTCGGAACCCCCCCAGGAGACCGGAGGGGATGAGACGATTCTTGGACAGACTGAACTTCCCAAGAGTGGGTAGGGGGTTGGTAGATGGACTGGAGGCCCTGGTTGGGATCGAAGAAGTACTGGGGGGCCTGAAGGTCATGCGGTCGGGTAAAGCCCCGGGGCCGGATGGGTATCCGGTGGAGTTTTACAAAAAGTTTGCCGAGATAGTGGGGCCGGTGCTGGTCAGGGTTTTTAACGAGGCAAGAGACAGAGGGGTGCTACCGCCGACGATGTCGCAGGCCACTATTTTGCTTATTCTGAAACGGGATAAAGAGGGTCTTATAGGCCGATCGCTTTGATCAACGCAGACGCTAAGTTACTGGCCAAGATCTTGGCGACTAGAATTGTGGACTGTGTACCGGACGTAATTGCGGACGACCAAACTGGGTTCGTAAAGGCAACAGGCGGCCAATCTAAGAAGGCTGCTTAATGTGATCATGATGCCCCCGGAGAGCAGGGAGGCAGAGATAGTGGTAGCTATGGATGCGGAAAAGGCTGGGTTGAGTGGGACTATCTGTGGGAGGTGCTGGGAAGATTTGGGTTCGGGGAGGGGTTCATTGACTGGGTTAGGCTGTTATACCAGGCCGCAGAGGGTAGTGTAAGGACGAACAGGACGACATCAGATTACTTCAGACTACACCGCGGGACAATTCAGGGTTGCCCTCTCTCCCCACTGCTGTTCGCGCTGGCCATAGAGCCGCTGGCAATTGCTCTGAGAGCTTCAAAGGACTGGAAAGGGCTGGTCCGGGGGGGAGTGGAACATAAAGTCTTGTTATACACCCGAACTCGGCCTGCAGCCTCTGTCATTTCCTGATTAACTCTGGCCTCGGGGACTCCACGTAGTTCCTGTACATCCCTAAAATTTACTGTTGTCATGGAAATGCTGAGGGAATTTGGCCGGTTTTCAGGATATAAATTGAACATTGCTAAGAGCGAGTTGTTCGTAATTCAGGCGAGGGGGCAGGAGAGTAGGCTGAAGGGGTTGCCGTTCAGGCTGGTAGGGGAAAGCTTTAGATACTTGGGGATACAGGTGGCATGGGACTGGGGCAAGTTGCATAAACCGTGGACCCCAATCTGTGGCAATCACTGATTTGCTCCGGGGAACATGGATGGTGGGTATCGGCTGTGGCGGAGGGCGGGGATTGTGAGGGTGGGTGATCTGTTCCTGGAAGGGAGCTTTCCGAGCATGAGGGCCTTGGGGGCGAAGTTCGGGCTGACGGGAGGGAATGACTTTAGATACTTACAGGTGCGGGATTTCATGCGCAGACTGGTGCTGTCCTTCCCACGCCTCCTGCCAAAGGGGAGGCAGGACAGGGTAGTTTTTAGGGGAGAGGTAGGTGAGGGAAGATTCTCAGATATTTACAAAGAATGAATGAGAGCAGAGGATACACAGACTGATGACCTGAAGCTTAAGTGGGAGGAGGAGCTCGGGGGGGAGATGGAGGACGGTATTTGGGCAGAAGCTCTGGGCAGAGTAAACAGTGCCAGGCTCAGTCTGATTCAGTTTAAGGCCACATGATGGTGGCCCGGATGAGTAAATTTTTCGGGCTGGAGGACAAGTGTGCCAGATGAGCCGGTGGGCCGGCTAATCTCGTGCACATGTTCTGGTCATGCTCTAGACTCAGGGGTAGGGTAGTGTACAGTAGTGGGTGGTTTAGGCAGGTCCTTGCGCGAATGGAGTCATGGTTTGCACTATGTGTTACTTGCTTTTCCTTTTGTACGATACTATGCAATGTCATTTTTTTATATGCCAAAAATACCTCAATAAAATTGTTTATTAAAAAAAAGAAAAAGCTGAAAGGCTTGAACATATTCCTTTTGTTTGCAGAGAATGGGTCCCTGTGAATGAATGTAGGCTGCTTGCCAGTGTGACGCCAGATGCACAAGTCATATTTCCCACCAACTGGCTGACTGAAGTAGACATGTTCCTCTGGCGGTTCATAATAGGCAGAGTACAGACTATATTTATCCAGTTCGCGTTTGCAAAAGCCACACAAAACATTGTCTGCCAGATTGATTCCGTGATTGGGCAGCACTTGCCGAACAATCCTGAGTGCTTTAATGGGTTACACTAGAAACCAATTTCTGATAATCAGTCATAGAAGTTACAGTGCAGAAGGAGGCCATTTGGCCCATCGAGTCTGCACCCACTCTTGGAAAGAGCACCCTACCCAAGTTCAACACCTCCACCCTATCCCCATAACCCAGTAACCCCACCCAATACTAAGGGCAATTTTGGACACTAAGGGCAATTTATCATGGCCAATCCACCTAACCTGCACATCTTTGGACTGTGGGAGGAAACCGGAGCACCCGGAGGAAACCCACGCACACACGGGGAGGATGTGCAGACTCCGCACAGACAGTGACCCAAGCCGGAATCGAACCTGAGACCCTGGAGCTGTGAAGCAATTGTGCTTCACAGTCTAAGCACAGTCGAGCTCATAAGGTGACTCTTTGCACTTACTCAAGCATTAACTCTGTTTCTCTCTCCACAGATGCTGCCAGACCAACTGAGCATTTCCATTGTTTTCTGTTTTTATTTCAGCATTCCAGCATCTAGGATATTTTACTTTTTTATTGTTGTAGAGAAGATGGCTCAATGGGTTGCATCGGAATCGGTTGCTGGGGGATATATCAGTTTTGAGTTCTGCATTAAATAGGTGAAAGTTGGCATGTTGTAAATAAGTTTAATGCTGCTTCAGATGGGGAATATCTGAATTAAAATTGGCTTTCGATTCCGATATCTAGACAAAGCAGTTTTCGTACTCTCTGACTGAGGGAGGTATAGTTAAGGTGTGAAACTGGTCGTCTTTATCCAAATTCAAAGTAAACACAAGCTGCCTACAAGAGAAGAAGCAGGTTGCTCAAAATGCCATTGGTGGAGAAGCTTTATTTTACATGTCAGTTGAACCAAAGGTCTCATAAGTCACTCACCATCCTGACTCATGGGCCACAGCTTCCTCGGAGTGCACCAAACTTCTTAAGTGCCTGTCTTGCCGGATCTTCCTGAGTCAGGCCAGATGCAGGCAGCACAGCGAGTACCCAGATCCAGTGCAAAATATAAATAAGCGGAGCATTAGCTATCTTCATTGTCTTTTTTGTTGTTCCCACAGAAACCATTGCACTCTCTTATCTTAGACGTATCCTTTGGTATATATTGAAAATAACAGGCCAGGGAAAAGTTAAGTGTCTCAGATAAGTGGCTGGGATTTCAGGGAATTAGGGAGGGGGAGGGGTGGAAGGGAGTTGGGGATGGGACATTGGGAGAAGAGGGGGTTTTGGACATCAGTTAGGGGGGGGGGTGGCAGGATGGTGGTCAGATCAGGTCGAGGGGGGGGGGGGGTCAGGTTTGGTTGGGGGGGTTAGGTTGGGTTATGTCCAACTGGAATGGGTCGGGTTGTGGGAGTTGGGGGGCCCTGTGTGGGTTATCAAACATAATTTGCCATCAAACCAAATAAGGTGACATGAGACTAGGGGATGGATTTTCCAGCAAATGCTTGGGTAAAGAGGTAAGTTATAAACAGCATCTTAATGAAGGAGACAGAGAGATGTAAGGAGGTGGAGGGATTTAGGAAGGGAATTCCAGTGTTTAGGATTGGCGGTTGGAGACACAGCTGCTAATTGTGAAGCCATTAAAATTGGCAATTCTCAAAAGGCTAGAATGAGTGCTGATATTTCAGAGCGTTGAATGGCGAGAGATTACAGACAAAGTGCTTTAGTGACCTAGCTAGACATGGCAATGGATGGTTAAGCCAGTTTTCCACCAAATGTGTTTAAATTCCATCCTTTAAACTTGAGGGAAAATGGGTTGGGATGGAGGGGGGGCTTTGGGGCAGTGTTGGTTTACACTGATGAAGGGGGATATACCAAAGGATACGTCTAAGATAAGAGAGTGCAATGGTTTCTGTGGGAACAACAACAAAGACAATGAAGATAGTGTGATTTATCAAATCAGTCGCTGTAATTCAGGAAGAACTGTAAACCAATTTGAAAGTTCTGAGAATTGAGGGAGAGTCTATCGAACAACGGACACAGAAACAATGGGGTAGACATGGGGAAGGGATAGCGATAGATACAGAGCACCATTCAGAAAAGATTAGAGATTTCCTTATTCGTGTTAATTACAATGGAAGTAACAAAGCATGTATGAAAACAACATCGAAAGGGGCGGCTGTGAATATTGGTAGGAGGGCTTATATGAAGAGAGAGATTCAGGGAGGGGAGGAAACTCAGATGAGAGAGACAAGAGGAGTTGTGTCACAGGTTGAAATTACAAAGAGTGAGAAGTCATTCGGTGCACAGACAGGAAGGAAAGCAGAGAGTTAAATGATCTCAGTGAGAAATTCTGTGATACTTGAGTGAACATCAAGTTCTTACAGTCACTCTCCATATTGTGCCTTGGGCTGTGCTCAGTGCTTTACATTGAGATTAGGCAGTAAAAAAATAAGTCAAACAAGTTCTGTGTGTATGTCTGTGTGCGTGTGTGTCTGTGTGCATGTATCTATGTAGGTGTGTGTTTGTGTGTGTAGGGTATGTTGATGTCTATATGTCTGTGTGTGTTGAGTGTCATGTGTATTGGAGTCTACGTGTTTTTGTGTGCTCTGTGTGTGCCCGTATCATGTCTGTGTGTGCGGGTGTGAGTGTGGGTGACTGTATCATGTGTATGTGTGTGTCTGTATCTCGTGTGTATGCATGTGAGTTTATATGTGTGCGTATGTGTATATGCGTATGAATGCGCATCTGTATCTCGAGCGTGTGTGTCTGAGCGTATATGTGTGTATTTGTGTGTGTGCACATATGGGCATGTGCCAGTGTGTGTGCGTCTGTGCCTGTATACCTGCATCTTGTATGTCTGCGTGTCTGCGTATGTACGTATTTGTGTGTGTGTGTGTATGTGTAAGTGTGTCTGTGCCTTGTGTGTGTGTCTGTTTGTGTGTGTGTGGCTGTGCCATGTGTGTGTATATATTTATTTGTGGCTGTGTCGTGTGTGGATGTGTTGCATGCGTGTCATTGTGTAGTGTGTCTCTGTGTGTGCATGACTGTGTCATCTGTGCATGTCTGTCTGTGCCTGTGTATCTGTGGCTGTGTTACATGTGTGTAAACATGTGTATGTGGGGGTGCGGAGGCGATTCACCAGCATGTTGCCTGGATTGGAACATTTAAGTTATGAAGAGAGGTTGGATAGGCTTGGGTTGTTTTTGCTGGAGCAGAGAAGACTGAGAGGCACCCTGATTGAGGTGTACAAGATTATGAGGGGCATGGACAGGGTGGATAGGGATATGCAGTAGCTGTTCTCCTTAGTTGACAGATCAGTTACGAGGGGTCACAAGTTCAAGGTGAAGGGCAGGAGGTTTAAGGGGGATTTGAGGAAAAACATTTTTGCCCAGAGAGCGGTGGCGGTCTGGAATGCACTGCCTGGGCGGTAGAGGTCGGTTGCCTCACATACTTTAATAAATACCAGGAGGAGCACTTGGCACGTCATAACATTCAAGGCTTTGGGCCAAGAGCTGGCAAGTAGGATTAGGTAGACAGGGCAGATGTTTTTCATGTGTCGGTGCAGACTCGATGGGCGAAGGGCCTCTTCTGCACTGTGTGATTCTGTGTGCCTGCGTGAATGGGTGTCCGCACACATATCTGTGTGTGAGCGTGTGCCTGTGTATATGTGTCTGTTTAGAGAGGGGAGCAATGGATGGAATCTTCCCCACCTTTCACAGTATTCATCCCCAAAGTGAACATATGTAAAACATCTAGTTGGAAGAGTTACTCAAAGGCAGTGGGCTATAGGCCAGCAGGAGCTAGAGCACACAGAAGTGGAGGGGAGACAGGATTGAAAATGGACCAAACCACGACGGTGTCGACATTTAGACCTTACTTCTTGTAATCAAGGGTGGTGCAGGATAAGATGTGGTAACTGGGTGAACTAACCGTCTGCCAATTACCATCCTCAACACCCCCATCAAAAGATTCCAGGCACGCGGAACGTAAAACCCGGTACTCTGACTTTAATGTTATTAAGAAAATAAATTTCATTTTACATCAGGTCAACAAAATGAGGCAGTGAGAGTCAGCTTTTTCTGTTCCTTTACTTTGAATTTTGCTATTATTCTTGGATTCTAGAGGAAAAGCAACAGTAAAATGCAAAATCAAGGTTATTTTTGGCCCTGGATGCTTCTACTTTGCTCAATGTTTCCAACCAACAATTGGAAAATTGCTATCAAGTACAGCTGCGCATATTAATTTAGTTTGATTGAATTGTTTGAACTGCTGTGAGCGTTATCAAAATCAAATAAAGCCAGATGGTTGTAATTTTGATTTTAAAAAAATAAGGCTGGGAGGGGGAAGGTCATTTTCTTGTTAATTGTAAGAAAACAGGAAGTGAGACTTTGCAGTGAGATGAACTCCATTACTAAAATTACCAGAATAGAGGAAGCTCGCTTGAGATTGAAAAAACACCAGGAAGTTATTGCAGAAGTTTTGTTCAGATAACTGAAATATCTCTGGAGGTCATACAACACTCTTCAAGCCTCTTTTCCTCATATTTTTTCTTTTGCTTTCCCGAATGCATTGAATCGTCGAAAGCACATCACATAAAGAGGGTTCATTTCTCCCCGTTCACTATGCCCTGTGACAAAGTTGGATCTCTACCTGGAACTCATACTCAGATCTGTTTTCTTTAATTAGGTGGTGTCTTAAACTGTGCCACCGCAAGAGTTGGCACTTATAGGAGTCATGGTGTTGGGTGGTGGGCCAGGGCATGAGGAGAGTAATCAATTTGACCAATTAGGGAGCGGATGACGGAGTTCAGTGGGGCAGCAAGTTGGCTCCTTTTGCAATGATGTATTTCCCAGGTTTATCTACAGTGTACAAGAAGAAGTTGGATTTAAATAAAGCCTGTACATGGTAAAACATTCAGAGGCACTTTACATGAGCGTAATCAGGCAAACAAATGTTGACACCAAGCCACAGTAGGAGCAATTAGATGACTTAAAGTTTGGTCAAGGTGGAAGGTATTAGGCAATGAAGCAAAACAATTGCGCGATGGGATTGATCTAATGCTCTCACTAGGAGGGCACAAGATCAATCATCCGACAGAAAGAGTTAATATCTGCACAAAAAGAAAGACATTTTTGACAAAGTATTTCATCTTGCACCCATCAGGATAAATGCAAGAATGGCAAACTTCAAAGGACAAAACTATTTATATTACAGGAGAAAAGGGTGCTCATTGGTTGTCAAGTTCTCTGATGGTTGAGGAGTTGTCAGGGAGAAAGCAACAGGAAACTAGAAACTCCCCAAGCTCCCGGGTAATTCAAACAAGGACTTGAACATCTTCCTTTTGTTTGGATAGAACAGGTATTGTATTCTGTCAAGCGTAAGTGCGCCACATTACAAGTTTTAGTGTAGATATTAGCACACTCAAGATTATTCAAAAAGTGTTGTCCAATTGGAATTTGATGAAGCAATAGATATTTTGTATTGGGTTTGCAAGCCTGGGCTGGTTGAGTACTTGACTTTTATGGATAATTGAAGGAAAATGCTGTTTGATTCGTTCAGCTAATAAGTGGATTTTACAACCAGTGTATCTGGTATTACATGGGCACTGAAATTTATAACCAACACTGCTGAAGTATTGTGTATTGAAGTATTCCTTATTTGAGGAAGGATGTGGTGGCATTAGAAGCGGTTCAGAGGAGGTTCATCAGATTGATTCCAGGGATGAAGGGGTTGACGTATGAGGAAAGTTTAAACAGTTTGGGCTTATACTCCTTGGAGTTTAGAAAGAAGGTGAGAGGGGATCTGATTGAGGTATATAAAATACTAAAAGGGATTGATAAAGTAAATGTAGACCAAATGTTCCCCCTTGTGGGAACAGCTGTGCTGCCTTAGCATGCTGCATAAGAAATTCTGAACTGATGACAGTCATGGTGGGTTAAGATGCAGTGGATTAGGAACAGCAGCATTCTGGTTTGTCCAGTAAATGAAGTATACCAACGATCTAGAGCCCTAGGACCGACCCCATCTCCCGAAACACCTGCCAAGTGTGTGGTCAAAGTTGTAGCTCGAGAGTTGGGGCATGCAAGAACCCACAGAATCTATGACGAGTAACACAAAGTTCCTAAGGTGGACAATCAGACTCATGAACGAGTGATCACCGAAGAAGATGAGCCTTTATGCATTGGACAGGAGGGGTTAGTGAATAGAGTAGGGAAGGGATTAGAAGTGCCTGCTGGGCATCAGCATCATTGGTGGCTCAACCTCGAGAAACAATTAAGAAATGTGTTCCCCTGGAGAGCAGTAAGTTTACCTCACAGATTAGAGGGATACGGCACTAGGAAGTGCTGAGGGTTTTGGCCAAGGGTGGTATCATGACCGGTACAGGCTTGGAGGGCTGAAGGGCCTGTTCCTGTGCTGGATTGTTCTTTATTCTTAGTTAGGAACACAAACCACTGAACAGGGCCACTACAGTGATGACGTGTTCTTTGTTGATTTACGAGTTTGTGTGTACTGGATTCAATTCACTCAAGTTGTATTTACAGAAACAACAGTTGTGACATGTAATTCATGGTAATGTGGCTTTAGAAACCAGGATATGGTTCCTGTGGGAATAGTTCCACTGAGAAAGAACATTTGCTGCCATAGCATCAGAAGTGGTTTTGCCCCATTAGGTTGTTATGTCACTTTCTGCCCACAAAGTACTTGAAAACCTTCAAGTCTTCAGTTACAATGGCCCCTGATTAAGTTCCTTGACAGCTTTCCTCAGTACCATGCCAGGCTGGTTTGCTAGATTGGAGCATGAGCCATTTTTGAAGATTTGACATAGAGATATTTGTGCTTGGAGTTGTGTAAACCTTAGAATCTTGGATGTAGAATACCGGAAACTCGTTGCATGGTTAGTTACATGGCTTATGCAGTCTAATAATAAATGACTTTCATTCATATCGCGTGTTTCACAACCTTAGCCCAGCCCAAAGCACCTGACGGCAAATTAAGTGTTTTCCTGGAGATATTTTTATTCGGTTTTTAACATTTTATCATTTCATGTATAAGACAAAGTAAGGCAAAATATCAAGAACAAAATACCCCTCACTCCACCAACCAACACCCCAATAACTCAAAGAACCCCCCCCCCTTTCCCTGAGCAGCTGACGGTAACCAACTCTTTAAAGTGTAGAATAAACAGCCTTCCATCTCTTGTGGAATCCCTCCATTGCACCCCGCTAAAAGCAAATATGACCTTATCCAAATACAGGAACTCCATTAAGTCCCGAAGTCATACTGAGGCACAGGATGGAGAAGCTGACCTCCTCTCCAACAGGACCCACCTGCGAACAATCAGCGAAGCGAAGACTAAAACATCTGCCCTGCTCCCGTCTGCAGCTCCGGCAAGTCCGACACCCCAAATATGGCCCCCATGGGACTGGGCTCCATGTCTACGTGCAGAATTGCCACGCTGGTGCTGAAAAACGACCTCCAAAACTTCTCCAACTTCGGACAGGACCAAAACATATGTACATGATTGGCCGTACCTCTCCCACACCGCTCGCAAGTGTCCCCATCCCCTCAAACAATCGGCCCATCCTTGACCTCGTCAGGTGAGCCCTGTGCACCACCTTTAACTGCATCAACCCCAGCCTCGCACATGAGGTTGAGGCATTCACCCCCATCAACACCTCAGAACACAACCGCTCCTCCAGTGGCATCCCAGCTCCTCCTCCCACTTGGCTTTAACCCCCTCCAGCGACGCCATATCCTCACCCAAAATGTTCCTATATATTTCTGAGATGAAACCCCCTCCAACCCCATCATCGACAACACCCTCTCCAACAACGAGGAGGGCAATTTCACCGGAAGCATCTGGAAAAACTTTTATGCAAAGTCCTGAATATACCTAAAGGCTCCCCCACTCATGGAATACCAAACTTCTCCAGCAACTCCTTCAAATTTGCAAACCACCTTTCTAAAAATGAGTCCTTCGTTTCCATCACCCCACATTCCTCCCATCCCTGACACCTAGCATCCAGCCTCGCTGGCTCAAACACATGATTTTCTCAGACCAGCATCAACTTCGCCGCCGCCCACAAAGTGCTGCTAAAATTGCCTCCATATCTTCAGCGTGGCCACCACCACCGGACTACCCGAGTATTTACCTGCCCCCCAAAGAAGTCCCTGATATCCGACTCATCCTCCAGGGGCTCCAATCTATACAACCTTTTATACAATGCCGGCGCCACCACCAACCCCTTCACCCCATCACGGTCCGGAATAATCTCTCACAAGGCCGTTTGCTGTCAGAGCTGTCCCACCAACAAGCGACTAGCCTTCTCCCCGTATTCGTATACTACCTCCTTTGCCCACCTCAACAGTTGTACCACTTTCCCTGTGGACAAAAGGTCAAACCGCGCCTGCTTTCTACTGACCAAAAGTTCTGGAGTGGGATCTTCTGCATACTTCCCATCAACTTCCAAGATTTCATCTATCAGTCGCTGCTGCTTCTCTCTTGCCTCCCTATCCACCTGCGCCTGGGACAAGGTGATGCTGTCCCTTTCCCACTGCCTTCAGCACTTCCCAAACCACCAACTGCGAGATCTCCCAATTCTTATTGAACCCCACATAATCATCCGTCATTTTTCCCTTCCTCGCACAAAACCTTAGATCCACAAGCAGCCCCACATCCAACCTCCATGCCGGCCTCTGTGCAGGCCCCTTCTCCAAGACTACATTCACCGAATGTGGAGCATGATCCGAAATGACAATTGGCAAGTATTCTGCTTTTCTCACACCCTACAGCAATGACCTCCCCATAATAAAGAAGTCAATCCTTGAGTACACATTATGCACTGGTGACAAAAACGAATCCTCTCTAACCCCTCGATGCAAGAACTGCCACGGATCCATTCCCCCAAATCTCCGTCATGAACACTGCCAAAACCTTCGTCCCAGCTCCTCCTCCCCCCTTCCCCTCCCCCCGAAAGGGTCAATGAGCGTGGCTTAGACTGATCCATCTTTGGATGCAACACTGTGTTTAAATCCCCATTTAAAATTTATTGATTTATGTCCATACTTGGTATGGACGCGTGCATCCTCTTCATAAACCCGAGATCATCCCAATTCGGTGCATACACACTAACCAACACCGCCAACCTCCCCTCCAAAGCCTGTTACTATAACTTACCTACGCCCTTGATCTACCATCACTCCATCTGAAACCTAACTCTCTTACCCACTAGTACCGCTACCCCTCCGGGCCCTGCTATCAAAGCCCGAGTGGAATGCCTGAAAAACCCAAAACCTACGAAGCCTAACTTGGTCCTTCACCCTCAGGTCAGCCTCCTGCAACAGTATCACGTTGGATTGCAAACTCTTCAAATGTGAGAAAATTGTCACCCGCTTCACCAGGGTACCCAGCCCCGAACGTTCCACGCTACCATTTGGACTGGGGGTTTCTCACCCCCCTCCCGATCCTATCAGTCATGATCACAGCCCTCGACCTCACCCCGTGAGCAGGATCAGGCCATACCCCCAGTCACGGTCAGCCAACTACCCCTCCCCCCTTCCATGAACCCACCCCAAACATCTTGAAACCACTTCTCTCTGCATACTCCATATCACCCCTGCCAGAGTCCATTCCCCCCACATACCAGAAACCCCCCCACACCAACCCTTCTACACAACCAAATTTGAAGGGCGGAATTCTCCGGTCGCCAATGCCGAAATAGCGTTCGGCGATCGGCCGGAGAATCCCTATTCACGAACGAATCGGGGCAGCGCTGTTATTGCAATGCTCCGCCCCTTCCAAAGTAGCATATCGGACAGGACATTGCCTGAGGCCCACCCCCCGATGCTCCGCCCCCGACCGGCTGAGATTCCGACGGCGTCGGTTTCGCGTGGTCTCATCCGTTGGGAACTCGGCGTGGTGGCTGCAGACTCAGTCCAGCGCCGCCACAGTCGGGGGAGGGCCGATCGCGGGCAAGGGAGACTTTGCTACGGGCTGGGGGCACTGTTGAGGGTGGTCTGGGGCGCGCGAGCCGGCCAAAGGGGGTCACTATTTTGCAGGCAGGGTCCGTGAGTGGCTGGCGTCATGTTGCACAGTGCAGCCGCTGCAGGCTCCCGCTGTGCACATGCACGGCCACGAAACGGCAATTCTCCAGGCCGTATTGACATCTACAGCTGAGTGCTCTACGCTGCTTGGCTGCTAGCCCCCAGCCAAATGGAGGATTGGTGGCCATTTTACACCATTTTTTCTGTTGTAAAACGCCACCGTTCCCATGCTGGCGTGGGGACATAGACTCAAGGTCGGAGAATCCAGCCCGATAAGTCCCAAACAAAAGAGGTTAAAAGTCCAACACATGACCCCAATGTCCCCAAACCCATCCCCTCCCAACCACAACATATGAAAAAAAGTCCAACTCAGTTCAGCCCCAATCCTTCAGTCCTCACACATGCCCCCACCTCCTCCGCTGTCTCAAAGTAATAGTCCTTGGAGTTATGCCTAACTCTCAACTTTGCAGGGTGGACCACCCTGAACCGGACATTACTCTTGTAAAATGCTGCCTTTGCCCTGTTAAAGGCCACCCGCCATCTTGCCAGCTCCATCGTGACGTCTTGGTATTTACGAATACCAAGTGTTTTAATTTACAGAAACACGCTGACCAATTACACACAATGAGGTCCCGCAAAGAGCAATGTGAACTGGTGAACTAACCAGTTTGTGGGGATGCTAGTTAAGGGATAAATAATGTCCAGGACTGCTTGGATCTGAGAAGGTGAAGGTACATCAGCCTGAGAGGATAGATGGAGCCTCGGTTATAGCATGTCATCTGAATGATGGCACTCCCTCAGTATAGGTTACATAGGATATATGGCACAGAGATAGGCCATTCAGCCCATCCAGTCCATGCTGGTATTTCTGTTCCACTTGAGCCCAATATATGGTCCTCAGCACGGCAATGAGGTGGTGCTGTGAATCAGGATTTTAAACCATGCTAACCACTCACCCATAAACTGAATCTTTGATTTCCGGCCAAAAAGTGAATTGGCTCAAAATAAACATTTACCACCAAAAGACTTGAAAAGACGTGTCGGGTCACATTGAACAGCTGCAGCTTTGTGAAAGAAGACCTCAGTTTTAATAACTACATGTCAAAGCCAGGTGTATGCATGTATCGCTTGCATTTATTCAATGATACTCAGCAGCTCTTGCATTCTTTCCATCATTCTTATAATTATCACTCCATGGACATTTACTGCCCCCTAGATCTGGGGACCCTTCATTTTAGCACAGCTGGATGTAGCTGTGAGCTGCCAACAGAAGCACTTCTCAAGTGAAAGGGGCGTATTGTGCACAAAATTATTACTTCTGTATTATCCACATTTACACATAATGCAATTAATGGGGATAATTGTAGGTGAATATTAAAACAAAAATTGAATTCTTGACTTTATAACTTTGAGTAAGAGACTGTGTGGAACAACAGCAACCTGAATGAAAACAGCGTGTCTACCAAGCCTGCGTCATCAGTGTGCTGCTTGGCAGCGGTGAGACCTGGACAATATACGTTAGGCTGGAAAAAAGGCTGACCAGTTTCCAACTTCACTGTCTCAGATGCATCCTCAACATCCTTTCATAGGACAAGGTCACCAACTCAGAAGCCCTGGAGCATGACAATTCTATTAGCATATGTACAAGTCCTTCCTGTTTATTTAAAAAAATTATTTATTTTATTTTATTATTTTTGGCCCGTGGACCCAGAATCAAAATGTGCCTTTAAGCAGAAAAGAGCTTAGCAGGACAGTGTGTTCCTAGGCTTTGTATTTTCGAGAGGAGAAACCACACTTGTTGGCACTGAGTAAATCTTAGGAACCAGTTTTGGAGGCAGTCGATTCGATTGACTAACCGGTAATGGGTGACTTGGCCAAAGTGACAGTGTTCTGCCTAACAAGTCAGCTATTGGTTCCTGCCAGGTGGTTTTTCGGAGACAAACTGGTAGAATCCTCTAGATCCTGGAAGGAAGAGGAGTTGTGTTTCTCCCTCTCTCTGCTAGAATTATCCCCATTAGTAGAAGTAGGAAGCTGTAAATGTCCATGGAATGATAATTGTAAGGATGATGGAAAGGACCCAGCGATACCAAGAATCATGGAGTGCATCTTGGATGCAAAATGCAGGTTCTGGTAAATCCCGTTGGATGAAAAATTTCTGAAACTCACCACATTCATGTCTCCGGTAGGCAGATATAGCTTCCTCCTTATGCCCTATGGAATCTCCACTGGCAGTGAGGCTTTCCATTGTTGAATGCAGTAACTCTTTGCAGGATAACACTGCTAAATTATTACCAGTGACATCCTGGTCTAGGGTCGTACTATGCAAGAACATGATGCACATTTTCATCTGGACCTTGAAGGAATCAGGACAATACAATTATAGCTCAACCCTGCTAAAAACTGGGAGCACTGACTCCTTCACCTGAGGAAGGAGCAGTGCTCCGAAACCTAGTGATTCGAAACAAACCTGTTGGACTTTAACCTGCTGTTGTAAGACTTCTTACAGTGCTACAATACTTTAATGTTTGAGTCCCTGTGCTCCAACAGAAGATGCCTCCCAGCACAGGCACAGTGCAGTCTGTATCCAGAATGTCAGACCAGATTTTGCATCAAAATCCCTCAGTGACACTGGCACTCGTTATGCCTAAATCAGAAAGGAATTCCTTACCCTAGTCTTCGCTTGTCAGAAATTTAATGACTTCATATATAGTTGGCCTTTAAGTGTTGGAACTGAGTATCAGCCACGCATCATTATTTGTAAAAAGCCTCTTCACATTGAGTCTGCAATGCATGAAACTCAAGCTGCTATGCTACATTCTCAGTGTAGCCTGCAAAATGTGGTAAGCAGTTGTACCTTGCTGGTGCTCTTTCCAGAGCCTTCCTGCTCACCACTGACTAGTCAAATTGTAAGGAGGATACAGACATCATAACCTTACAGGTCCTCTCATCTCATTGAATTGTACATTTTCCTCTATGTGCAAAGAGCTAACTGTACAAGATGGGTGGTCAGCGATTAGTCATCCTAACTCTTAGTAAAGTATTACATCAAGCAAGTCCACCAAGGGCAACCAGGGTTGGAGGCAATTGGCCACCTCCCCATACTGGCCATTGCTGTATATGGACATGGAGAGAGAGGTATCTTGGTGTGTGATATGCAATGCAGTCAAGCCACATCAAACCAAGGTTCCATTGCACCTACATGAGCTTCCGGATCTCCCATGGTTGTTCACAGTGGCTGATATGTTTAAATGGAGCGGTAAGCAGCACTTGGTCCTAGTTATCTTGTAATCTGGTTGGTTTGAAATTGACCACCGACCACACATGAAGAGCGACACATTTATAAGGAAGCTCAAGAGATACTTTGGTATCCTGCAGCGCATAATAACAGATAGCACTCATCAGCTTGTTTCCAGAAAGTTCAGGGATTTTGCACATGCAAGGTACTTTCAGCCCATTATGACTAGTCCACTGTATCCACAGTCCAATGGCCTTGCAATAATGATGGTGCATTCAGCCAAGCACCTGCTTGAGAAATGTGCCCAAGACCACTCATATTTCTGTGTTGCACTCCTCAGCCTGTGAAACATTCCCAGACAGGGTCTGCCCTCATCAGCTAAGTCAATGTTCTCCAGGGGCACCAAGACCACGATCCCCCACTGCCAAGTCCGTCTTGCAACCAAAGGTTGAAACAAACATGGGTGGCGCCCTTATGATGCAGTGATGAAGGGGAAAGAATGCTGGCACATTCTGTTCTCTGACACCTGGTCAAATGGTCAGGATCCAAGCCACACGTGGCCACGACAAACTGGCAGTGGTGCACAGCCAAACCCCACAGTCAAACAGCTATGTGGTTGACGTGGACAGTGCTCATTATGTGCAAAACTGGCATCACCTACTACAGGTATCTGAACCACCACCATCAGCTACCACTGAACCCCATGCATCCAGACCCTCCACGCCAATGGCAATGGAGGCCAACGCAACAAGCCCTGCAGCCTCAGGGTATACGGCAAGGACACCTGATGCCATCTACACTGAAGACACCAGCCCAAAGACAGCTCCGAAACAGATAACTGGAACAATCATACACTCGGGTGCCTGAACCAACCAAATCCAAGGTTCAGTACTGTGGCCCACAACGTCTGTGTGCTGGTGGAAAGCACAGGGCTGCAGACGAAACCCACGCAGACACGGGGAGAACGTGCAGACTCCTCACAGACAGTGACCCAGCGGGGAATCAAACCTGTGTCCCTGGTGCTGTGAAGCAACAGTGCTACCCACTGTGCTGCGATGAATATATATTGATAAACAATTGCTAAAACTTAAAATCCTTCCGAGTGCAATAGTTCAGTACGTCTCAAAAATGTAGTAACCCACTAGACATGCTATGAATTAGCCCATTCAATGTAAATAAGACTATCTCCAGAGGGCTCAAGTTATGGGCCATAATATTTACTAACAATGGTTATGCTATGATAACCTTCTGAAATGCCATAAAAGTCTACTACCTTGGATATGACCTGGTCATGAGCTGTCTCTGTGCTTCAGGGCATGATAGGAATATTTATTTAAAAGATACATGTCCATTCTTTTCTGCAGGAATAATAGGGCAATGATGTCCAGGAACGTTCAGTGATTGGAAGGAGGCTGGCCTACTTAAAGGATTTCACTCCTCATAGGAGCGCGCTCGGCAACTGTTGGGCCTCTCAAAGCCTGTAATAAGTGATATTGCAGATTTTGGGCTGAGTCAAGGTAACTTTAACACTCTGTTGTCTTATTTTTGTAAATAAGGTGGAAAGGTGGAAGGGGGGAGAGAGGATTTGGAGACTCTTAAACAACACTGCTTAAAATACAAAGCAAAATCCAAATGAACCTTAGCGGAAGCTTATTACATACACTCCAAATCCACTTTATGTGTGGGAGTGCTTTTTAATGGAATTAACAGACTCATGCCAAACCAGTTTAAATAAAAATATATCCTTCTTCCACATTCTGTGCATTTTAAGCATCTTTTAAACACAGGATTAGCCCATCTAAAAGCTCTTCTCCGATACATCTCCTGCCTCTGTTTGCTACAGCTAGAAAACAAACTATGCAAGTTAGCAGGCGTGCATACTTACCTAACATCGGGGCCAGCAGGCCAAGTTAGCGCTGTCCCATTACTTTACATTCAGCTGATTCAGTTATACTGCTTCCATGAAAACACTTTTAAAAAAAAAAGGGTCGGGACTTTTGCATAGTCCAGATGCAAATGTGCTGCTTGCAATCTCCCCATGGCAGAAAATGTGCAAATATAATGGGCCTATTTGATGAACTAATCTTTTGGGAATTGTTTTGAAAGGGGTGGGGGAGGAGATGCGATGAGAAATTTGCCAGCTGCAGTTGCCCCATCAGTATTTTGCTCATTGTAAATAGTTATGCACTGATAGCCCTGTTGAATTTTATATGTGTGAATTGTTAATGCTTGGTGACTATTCTCCTACATTGTCACACCTCAGTACTACCGATTGTCCCATCTTAAATGGGTAAGATGTAGATGTTGGGATGTCGGGGGTACAAAAGGAGTCACATGTCGGGAGTGCGGGAGTTTTCCCGGAGTACAGGCTGAGACGCAGCCTTTAAGAGCCACCAGTGAATGGAACCCAATAGTAACTTGGGGACTTGGAGTGGAAGGTCCTACACGCAGCAGTCCCAATCAACAGTAGACTGCACCGGGTCTTTTTTTGTGGTTCTGTGAAGTCAGTGGGCCATGCGTATGTAAGTTGTCAGAGACTGTATTCAGTTTCTCGATAAAACTTTCTGTAGTTTTGTTTGCACTTCAGCCCCATGCTCCTGGCCTATGGGCACCCGGTGCAAAGAGGGATGGGGAGTGAGGAGGACCTCATTGTGAACCTGCTCCTGGGCTTGGCCAAACTTGCCATTGACAGATTCAGGCAACGAGTGACCGAGGGGGCATTCTGACCTGACTGCCTGCCCCTCTACTACGGCTACATTCACAGCCGGATGTCCTTGGAGAGGGAGCATGCAGTATCCACGGGAACCATTGAGGACTTCCGTGCCTGCAGGGTTCCACAGGGAAGGGAGTGCTTTATAGATTGTCCTATTCACATTTCAATTTGATGTTTTAAGTTCCATTTGTGATTTGTTTTTGTTTAAGGTAGAATCCCTTTCAGGGGCTGCCCTTTTAATTTGTCCCTCTGCTCTGTTTATTTAATTTAGTTTATTTGGTTTCGTCAAAATAGTTGGAACCCGATACTTCTACAGCAGACACTCACTGACAACTGGGAGGCAGTCGCTGAAGGCCATGACCTCTGGAGGCTGACTGTTTGGAAGGGCAAAGCTGGTAGATGTGATGAGAAACTGAAAGCTCAGCTGGCCGAGAAGAGGGCCAGGCAACAATAAAGGCCACTGGACCCTGCATCTTCTCAGCCTACTATCTTCCTGTGCAGTGTGGCAGTGATTGCACTTTTCAGAATGGACCTCCTGAGCAACACCAGACGATGCTTAACACAGAACTGCAAACTATCATTTCACAAGATGGAAAATTCATAAAGACCTTGAGAAATAGAGAGATGGGTGTGATCTTACCTCATTACAAAACCCATCTACTTACAGAGTTAAATTCAGGCCATTAGAGCATAAAGACTATGGGAAATCTCTGAACACCGCTGTACGGTAGCACAATGGGTATCACTGTTGCTTCGCAGCGGTAGGGTCCCAGGTTCGATTCTGGCTTGGAACACTGTGCGGAGTCTGCACGTTCTCCCTGCGTCTGTGTGGGTTTCCTCCGGGTGCTCCGGTTTCCTCCCACAAGTTCTGGAAGACGTGCTGTTAGGTAATTTGGACATTCTGAAGTCTGTGTACCCAAACAGGCGCCGGAATGTGACTCGGGGCTTTTCACAGTAACTTCATTGCAGTGCTAATGTAAGTCTACATCTGACAATAAAGATTATTATTATTATTAAATCACCCTTAAGCTTCCTAGCTTTAAGCAAAACTATGTCAGTCGCTTCAGCCATTTGCCTCTGTTATTATTCTAACAACTTTCCTCTGCACTCTCTACGAGGCATTGACATCCTTTCCAATGGGCAGTGCCTGGAATTGAGGGCAAAACTCTAGCTGACTTCTTAACGTGTTGCAACTGTCTATGGCTTCTAGGTGACTGTGCTAGCAATATCAAAGGAGCACATGGACATGGCACTGCTATTGATATGCAAGTGCTGTCTGGTCTTCGCAAAGGTGGAGGGAACATACATGGTGAAGAATCTGTCTATATCAATATGAGCCTTCCACCAAAGCACAGTTCCAAATGGGCTTGATCCACATTAGGAAACAAAGGGTATGGCTGTCCCACATTTCTGTCAGTGAAGGCTGTGTCAGAGGTCAGTGTGGCGGTGGGTAGGGGGGAAGAGCAACAATACAGTGATTGAACCATGGGTGATATGAACTTGGCTCCCTCTGCTGCAAAGAACGCTTACAGCAACCAGACACACAGGTCCCAGCTCTCTTCCCGAGCTGCTGTCGATGCTGGGATCGAAGCTAATCGCCAGCACGGAACTTCACAGCAACAGGCTTGACCTGTGATGGCTGGGGTTTCAGCATCAGCTGCGGCTTTCGCATTGCTCAATGACTGTTTGGTTAGACTCAGAATCCACCTACGTATTCACCAGGAATATTGGGCCTGGTTCAGCTGAAATAACAAAGGTGTGTTAGCACGTTATTAATGTGAAAATCAGAAACAAAACAAATTTAGAGAATTAATAAATGCGGCATGTGTTGTGAATCTCCAGAACTTGTTGGTTAATATACACTGATTTTCATAAGCCTCCCTGCTATTTTTTGGAGGAAATACTTTTATTTTGAAACAATTTTAATACAAAACATATAAAAACACAGAGTAACAATTAAAGAGTAAGATCCCTTTCCCCCACCCCCGCCTTCTCTTACAACAGTAAAACCTAGTTACTAAATCTCCCCACTCACCCCAGCCCCCCTTCCTAACAGCTAACAGTGACCAGCTCTTTCAAGTACATTATAAACGGCTGCCATCTACGGTAAAAACCTTCCAGAGACCCTCTCTCGGGAAACAACCTTATTGGGGTGTAAAAACTCCATTTACTCACCAGCTACGCTGAGGCCCTTGGCGGTATAGTCGACCTCCAGCCCAGGAGGAGCAGCCTCTTTGGCACCAGTGAGGCAAAGTCCAGGACATCTGCCCCCGCCCCTATCTGGAGTTACGGCACAACCAAAACCCCAAAAACCGACACCAATGGGCAAGGCTCCAACTCAATGTTCAGAATTGCCAACATAGTCTCAAAAAATGCCCTCCAGGCGTCCACCAGCTTTGAGCACGACCAGAACATGTGTGCATGATGTGCCGGGTCCCCCAGACACGAATCACATCTATCATCCATTCCTTCAAAAGACCAACTCATTCTAGCCTTCGTGAGATGTGCCCCATACACCACTTATAGCTTGATGAGATTCAGTGTCGCACAGGACGAGGTCGGGTTCACTCTCCTCAGCTCCTCACTCCAAATCTCCTCCCCCAAGATCGGCCCCAGCTCTTCCGCCCACTTTGCCTTCATAACCTCAACAGAACACGTCTCCCCCCCCACCATCAGCTGGTATATACCATGTTACCGTTAATGTTCCGTGTTTTCTTGGACCATTCCTGGACCCGCTACTTTCTCTGGAAACTATGAAACCGAATGATCACTGCTTGAGGTGGCTCATTCGGTCGAGGTATCTGCCTCAAGGCCCTGTGTGTCCTGTCCAGCTCCAAGACAGCAAATACCTCATCGCCACTCATCAACTGGGAGAACTTTGTCGCAAAGTATTCGGTCAGCTTTGAGCCCTCAACTTCTCCGGTAGACCGATCAGCCTCAGGTTCATGCAACAAGACCTATTTTCCATATCGTCCAATTTCATCTAAAAGCCCTTATTCCTGTCCCCAACGTTCGCCATTTTAGCCTTCAAAGACGCAAGTCTATCCTCCAGTTGAGAAAAGGCCTCCTCCACATCTTTCAACTTCTCCGCCTGTTCGCCTTGTTGCCTTGTTCAGTTGCTTCCTGACTGGGTCCAAAACTCATCCCACTATAGTTTTAAATGAGGCCTTCAATTCCTAGCAATGCTTCTGGAAACATTCCATTCTCCATTCTCTTGCTACAACCCGCCGTCATGTCGCGTATGATGGGCATGGGGGCTTCCCCTGCCATCTTTAAAAAAAAAAAAAATTTTAGAATGCCCAATTCTTTTTTTTCCAATTAAGGGGCAATTTAACGTGGCTAATTAACCTACCCATGCAAACACGGGGAGAATGTGCAAACTCCACACGGACAGTGACCCAGAACCGGGATCGAACCTGGGACCTCGGCGTCGTGAGGCAGCAATGGTAACTACTGCGCCATCGTGCTGCCTTTCCCCCGCCATCTTTAATGAGTCCTAACCCGGGCTCAATGCTTACAATTTTACCCCTCCGCCCCTTGGGTGACTGTCTGTGGAGTTTGCACATTCTTCCTGTGTGGATTTCCTCCAGGCATTCCAGTTTCCTCCCACAGTCCGAAGCCATGCTAAATTACCCCTTTGTGGGGTTATGAGGATAGGATGGGCGATTGGGTCCAGGTAGGGTGCTCTGTAGGAGGATTGGCGCGGATCGATGGGCCAAAGGCCTAATTCTGCACTGTAGGGATTCTATGAGTCTATGGTTCTACTTCATGCCGCTGCACTGGAAGTCCAGACTCCCTGTTATTTTTAGGAACATTTGGATTCAGAGATTAATTGTTTGTTTACCTCACCGCCAGTAAGTCAGGTCTGGGAATTAATAGTGTAGGCATCCTTTTACCGACATGATAATTCTTAAGGTACTACCAAACAATCTCTCTGGCTCAGAATGAAAGAATTTAAAGTGGTCAATCTCATTCTTACAGGCGGGTGGTTTAAAAAATGTCAAATACTAATTTATTCAAATTTTTTTATTTTCATTCCTTTCCAATGATATTCCCTCTTTTTCTGAATCTTTACTTTCCTCTCTATTTCCCTGTCTGTACCTTTGGTAGGATTCTCCGGAAAGGTTTCTAAGTGCGGTAGGGAGCGATAACTGCCGCAAGCTTCCCGGTGCTCAGCCAGCGAGGACGGCAATGCTATTCAATGTTAATTGGTCCACTTAACGAGCCTTCACAGGCTTGTCGCCGCAAAAGAAGACGCACCAGCCAATTCGACGGCACCGTGCGCACCAATCCCCCGCTGACCAGGTCAAGCAGCACTTAAACAGCTCTTGCTCAGCCAACCCCAGCCAGCTCGCAACAATGGTGCCCAGGAGAAGGCCTCAAGGTTGGGGGATGCAGATCTGTCCAGGTTACCAGACACAGTGGAGGCCAGGAGAGATGTTCTGTTCCCCCGAGGGTCCCGGAGGGTCAGCCACAGGGCAGTTAGTGTTGCCTGGGACGAGGTAGTGGCGGCTGTGAGCGAAAGGAGTGTGACCAGGGGGACCGGCCTCCAGTGCCGGGAAAAAGTCAACGCCCTACACCGGACAGCACGAGTGAGTCGACAGCAACGTCCAGCCCTCCTCCACCGAAACCTTTCCGTCCCCAGAGGAGCATCTGCCCCCCAACTCCCCATGCGACCCCCTACCCTCCCTTCACCCGCCTCTCCCTTCAACACACCAAACCCTTCCTTCACACACACCCTCCCACCACTGTGAATCACGCATGTGGCTAACGATGCCCTCTCTGTGTTTCCCTAGGAAAAGCTCTCCCAGAATCGCCAGAGGCCCAGACTGGCAGTGATGTGCCAAACTTAAGAATCCTGACCACCTTCGAGGAGCGAGCCTTGAAGGTGACTGGGGTACCGGGGAAAGAGCACTCACCAACGCAGAAGATGGCGGACACCGCAGACATGAGGAACCACCGGGCCCCAGCCAAAGGACCTGTCAAACGTGAGTTGTTATTGCCTTACTGACTGACCCATGCCTCCCACTGATCTCATGCTTATTCTCCCGCAGGTCCTCCAACAGGCAGCGCTGGCCCGTCTCAGGTGGCCCCCTCTCCAGCCTCTCAGGAGAACACCTCAGAGGAGAGCTCCAAGGAAGACATGATCAAGGCATCACGGCTGTCATCCCCACCCTCCACGAACGCAGATACACTCACCTCAGTGGGAAGTGTTAGCGGTCAGGCTTCTGGGGCACAATCTGGTGAGCACCATGCAGTTCCTGATGCACATGAGGTGGAGGCAGGAACCTCCAGGCAAGATAGCAGTTGGACAGTTGCTGGATCCCAGGACCAACTGGATACCAGCCTGATGCCGAGCCTATGGAAGAGACTTTCCTGGAGCTGATGAGGACATTAGGGAGACGTTAGGGTGCGGCCTGCTGGAGGCTATACCCCTGCTGAGCAGGAACTGACGCAGCTCATCGCTCATGAATGAGGAGCCCCTGTCACTGTGGATGCAGGCGGGGGAATCTCTGCGACATTCCAGCAGGTCCATAGCCGATTAGTGGGGTCCCAGAGGCTACGGGCGCCGGCAATGTGTGGCACTGAGACCAACACTGCTAGGGTCGTGACTGCATTGGAGAGTCTGGTGCACAACGTCAATACTATAAGTGGAGGTGTCCAAGGCATCGCACAGTCGGTGACGGCCATGGTTGAGGGGGTCTCGACAGAATGTCCGACTCGCCGGGGGATGTGACCCAGTACCAGGCCGGCCTTAATGAGATTCTGCGGGACATGTCCCGCTCACAGATGGGAACAGCCGAGATGCTGCGGAGCTTGTCCCAGGTGCAGGTGGGCATTGCTGAGTGGTTGCAGAGCATGGTCCAATCACTGAGGAGCTTCACCGAGGGTGTCGACACCACGGTGCAGTCCATGAGGAGCCGCCATGACTGGCAGTGCCAGATGATGTAGGGGCAGCCGGGGCTCGAATCAGCTACCCCTCCATCCCAAGGTGAACCCCAGGGTCTTATGGGCACTAACGGGGAAGAAGGAGCGCTGAGCGCCAAGCTGGAACTGTCCCATGGAGTGGGGATGGTGGCTACCAGCTCTCTTGAATTCCACCTTTCTGCTGAAGCCGCATCTCAGAGCCAGCACAAGGCACAGGGCAGCACGGCTGTGCATGTGCCGTTGACAAGTGAACAGGGGCCCTCCAGCCCCTTAAACCCCAGAGGATGCCTGCCAGGGCATCAAAGTCCACAGGACATGGTAAGCAGCTGGCTGCCTCCATCTCAGATGAGCATGCTGGGGACACACTAGACGTAGCGGTAGAGTTAGGAAGGCAAAGCACATTGAAGATCACTGTGGGCACCGGGGGAGGGGGGGGGGTGAACAGGGTGGGGGAAGTAGGTAGGGTGTGTGGGGGGGGGGGGGTGGTACCACCTGGAGAGTAGGGAATTGTTACACACAATAAATATCCTTGTGCACAACCAGAATGATGCCTCTATCACTTTCTCCGAATCTTTGGCCCATCTTCCTCAGCATCTCCGCCTCCCCATGACATTCACCCACCCTCCGGCCGTGGACATGTCCTTGGAGCTGTGTCCCATTCCCTGGGTGTTCGGATGTTGGCAGCTGCGTGTGTGGTGTTGCCTCCCACGGTGTTCAGACGCAATGAGGCCAGAGAATCGTGCCAAATGACTCTAATTTACCCTACTTCTCTGTCATTTTTCTGTTTATTTCTCTGTCGTTATGTCTCACTGATTAAGGAGAAAGACCATTGGCCTCATTGTCGACTGAGTTTCCTGAAGCCCATTGCCCTCATTGTGCCATCATCAGCTTTCACTTTCCAGCGATATATAGTGCAAGAGGACTTCTAGCTGTGGGCTGCAGAGAAAAGGTAAACAATCGCACACTCCATGAGGTGTCAAAGTACAGTTGGATCCATTCCAGTGGCACGAGGAAGTCCACATTTCAGTAACTGAAGCAAGAAGGGCTATAGACAAAAACAAAGCGATTGCCTCATCACACCAAACAGTGCAATTTTACAACTCAGATCATAAAAAGAATTTCAGTGACAGAAACTGGATAAGAGTTTCAATTGGGATCAGTCTCATCTGTGTGATTCGTTGAAGCATTTTTTTGTGTTTGATCGCGTAAATACATACATGTTCAGAAATAAACAAAACTAGAAAATATTGGAAATACCTTGCAGGTTAATCAGCACCTGCAGGGAGAAAAAAGTTAACATTTAACTTCAACTCCCTGGAAAGGGTGGAGATGCAACAGGGAAGGCATGTGATAGGGTAAATGGCAGGAAAGATAAAATAACTCAAGTAATGATGTTGCAAGGCAAACGGAGATGGTGATTGGGCAACTCTTGGCCATGCTAAATTGTCCAGGGATGTGCAGGTTAGGTTACGGGGTGACCGGGATAGGGCGGGGTGGACACGAGAGTGGACAAGGGTAAGGTGCTCTTTCAGAGGGTCAGTGCAGACTCAATGCACCAAATGGCCACCTTCTGTACTGCAGGGATTAGAATCATAGAATCCCTATCATGCAGATTGAGGCCATTCGGCCCATCAAGTCTGCACCGACCCTCCAAAAGAGCACCCTACCTAGGTCCACTTCCCCACTCTATTCCCTTAACCCACCCAACCATTGGACACTGTGGATTCTGCCTTTGGATTCTATGAAGTAAAGAAACACAGGGAGGAATCTTATAAAAAAACAGCAAAGTGGCAGTTCCAGCGGGAAAACCAGAGTGAAACCCACCAATGGAACTCTGAACATTTTAGAGAAAAGGTTTTTCTCCTCACGTGAATCAAGCCGTGCTCTTGGCGCCCTCCCACTGATTCACTTGCCCCGGGGAAACGTAATCACTGGGGAGCTCCATATAAACACTGCCCCAGCACTTGTTCCAGACCCAGTCGGGAGGGGGAGGGGTGGTGGAATGGAGGAGAAGGCTGGCAGGAAACCAACACCGCGTTTTTCTGCGGAAACCCTCGCCAGACATCAGGATGGTGTACAGCAGAGACGGGATGTACTCTACCGGCAATCCAGGAGGCGGCCCACCAGCAGGGTCAGCACCCCTGCCTCGGACGCCAGAGTTGCACTGGTGAGTGGCAGCTCCCTGCAAAAGGGAACGGTGCAGTAAAGAAAATGAATGACCTTCTTCGCGCGGTTGAGGATTTCAGAGAAAGCCCTGCCCCTCAGCCCTGGGAGCTCCACCATGTGCTTCCCCCTTAGTGAGTGCCTCTCCACTAAGCCTCACACCCTCCTCTCTCACTCTGGCATATCACCATATCTGTCCCTCCCAGCTCCACCAGGATCACACGCCTAGGCTCTCAGGAGCCTCATTGATGCATTTCTAAAACAGCCAATTCTTGCGTTAGGTGACATGGGTATTGAGTGGGTGCATGGGATCCGTGTGTGCATCTCACAGGGCACATCAAAGAAGACCCCTGTCATGGCATGTAATGGGGTGAATAATGATCGGCTTCACCATGAAGCTTTGCTTTGGAGTTGACATCAGTGTATCTTGTGTGAAGTTAACTCTTGTCTGAGTATTGGGGTCCAACTATTTTGGGTAAACCAGTTAAACTAATCAAATAAACTGAGTGACAAAGTAAATGGGCAGCCACTTAAAGGGACACTGCCTTAAACAAAAACAAAACACAAATGAAGCTTACAACATTAAACTAAAATATGATTGAAGGAGTCGATAAGACACCCCAGTCCCGGCGATATCCAATGAGTCCCGGCGATATCCAATGAGTAGCGAAGCCTCAACGGTGCTGGTGGACAACACAGTTCCCTCTACAGGGACACCCAGCCACAAATGTACCCGTGGCAGAGGGACAGTCAATTGAGTCTGACGACCTCTTCGGTCGCCCGCTGCCTGGGCCTCTTCATGGGCAGTTTGGCCAGGACCCAGGAGTAGGTTCACAAGGAGGTCCTCTTTTAATTTAATAATCTTCATTGTCACAAGTAGGCTTGCATTAACACTGCAATGAAGTTGTGGGTAGCACAGTGGTTAGCACTGTTGCTTCACAGCTCCAGGGTCCCAGGTTCAATTCCAGGTAACTTCATTGCAGTGTTAATGGAAATTAAATGAAATGAAAATCGCTTATTGTCACAAGTAGGCTTCAAATGAAGTTACTGTGAAAAGCCTTTAGTTGCCACATCCCGGCGCCTGTTCGGGGAGGCTGGTACGGGAATGTAAGCCTACTTGTGACAATAAAGATTACATTACTTCACTAAATGTTACCGTGAAAAGCTCCTAGTCGCCACATTCCGGTGCCTGTTTGGGTACACAAAGGCAGAATTCAGAATGTCCAAATACCTAACAGCACATCTTTCGGGACTTTTGGGAGTAAACCAGAGCACCCGGAGGAAACCCACGCAGACGTAGGGAGAACTTGCAGACTCCGCACAGACAGTGACCCAAGCTGGGAATCGAACCTGGGTCCTGGCGCTGTGAAGCAACAGTGCTAACCGCTGTGCTACCTCCGCTTCGCCAGCAGCGCACCCACGCTCGCAGGTTTCCCGATGGTATGGAGTGGCCATAATGGGAAACCCCTTTGGCCGGCTACAGGAACGGAGAATCCTGCTCCCAGCGGGGGCACTCCGTGCTGGAAAATGGGGCTGGCGGGATGGAGTATCCCGCCCATAATATAAAAGCTGAAAATGCTGGACAGGCTCAGCCTGCCTGGCAGAATCTATGGAGAGAGACACAGGGTGAATGTTTCAAGTCTAATGCATCTCTTCTTCAGAAAAGTTAGTCTTGAAAACTTTAGTTTGAGGGGGTGCCAGATGTCCATGACTTTGTGATCCCTGATTGTTTTCCTGGCCGAGCTGCGGTCCTCATTCTGGATTCCCCTATCAGATGAAATCATTTCTCCGCGCGTACCCCATACCATTATACACACTACTTTAGACCTAACACCAACCTTCTCAGCCCAAGGAAATTCAAGTTCTATGCAACCTGTCCTCATCATTTAACCCTCTAAATGCTGCACTCCTTCCAACTTATCCTCCCTGATGTGGGTGTTCCAGGTGGCACCCGACCATAAAAAGTTATACATCCGAGACTCCACTTCCTCCACCTCGTATTACATGTCCCCACGAGATAAAGGTTGATGCTCCTGTAGCCTTTCTGTTTGTTATAATGATTTGATGGGGAAGCAGTGGTGAGAATTGTCTGCTGCTGTGGCTTTATAAAAATGCTGGTGGTGGATCAGGCCACCCATCGTATAACGCTCCTCTCCTCCCTTGAGTTGATTCGTTAGGAATATCAGTCGATTGATCCTCTATTCCTAGTTTTATAGCCCACCGCAGTGTGACCAATCTGGAATTCACAGAGTGATGGTGTAGAGAGTTAGGAGAATATGTAGGAGTGATCTGAAGGAAAGTGTGACGTGATGCATTTTGAGGGGACTAACAAAGCAATGGAAGATGCAATGAATGGTAGGACCCGAGTGTCCTGATATTCAGATAAACATATCATGGTGCAAACACACACACACACACACTGATGGACAGATCAACGGACCAATCAACACACAAGCAACATCACAGCCAATCACCAGTGAGAGCACACGCAATATAAAACGGGGAACACCACAGTTCCCACTCATTCCAGTAGGAGACAGCTCAGAGCACAGAGCTCACAGCGTGCCACTCAGACATACACCATGTGCTGAGTGCCTCTCTAAGATAGTGTTAGGGCTGGGTCCACAGGTTAACGGGTAAATTACGAACCACAGTCATACGTTTACAGATGTTGTTATTAAGAGTAATAAAACTGAGTTGTACCATCTACAACCGTGTTGGTTCATCTGTATAGCGGAACACCCAACACGACACCGAGCAAGTACAGAGGACTGGAGGGCCCTTGGTCTGCATGTACAAAGATTCATAAAGGCAGCAGGACAGGTAGACAAGGTGGTTAAGAAGGCAGGTGGGCTACTTGTCTATATTAGCCAAGGCATAGAATGTAAGAGCAGGGAGTTTATGATGGATTTGCATAAAATCCTGGTTGGGCCACAGCTGGAGTACCATGTGCAGTTCTGGTCGCTATGGTTTCCTTTTGGAATGTTTGTAACTTTAAAACAAACACTGGGTTCATGGGTAAATTAGAAATAAACTTGTCTGTGCCGGTTTGAGGACATTGCCTCAGTGCTCCCTCTTGTGTCCAAAATGGGATATTGTTTAAAAAGGAGAAAATGGCAACGAGAAATTGTACCAGCTGTTTGGATGCAGAAATAACGGGTTGAATTCTCCGTTTTTGGGACTAAGTCCCCACGCTGCCATGAAACCTGCGGTCTTTTACACCAGGTAAACTGGTGTCAAAAGGCCACAGGTTCCCTGTTTTGCAGGGGGCTAGCAGGGAGCCGTTGTAGAGCTCGCAGCTCCAGTTGCCAATACGGACCCCAGTCTTCTGGGTCAGAGGCCGCATATGCATAAGGCGGCGGCCTGCAGAGGCCACGCCGTGCTCCATGGCGAACACAGCCTGCGGACCTGGACCAGCAAAGTACTGCCCCGCATCGGCCGCTCGCGTGCCCCGGACCGCCCGCCTACATTGCCCCCAGCCTCGAATGAAGCTCCCCCCCTGCCCTCCGGTCGGCCCTCACCCAACTGTGGCCGCACTGGACTGAGCCGCAGCCGCCATGCGAGGATTGGACAATGTGAGCACACGTAAGCCACGCCATCGGGAATTCGGCCAGTCGGCAACGGATCTCGCGGTGGATACTCGGTGCGCCGTACTCCACGAGTACGCCGATTTAAGGGGGCGGAGAATTTAAAAACTGCCGCCGCTCCCGATTTCGGCGCCAAAACGGATTCCCCGCCCCGTCGCCGAATGTGATTTTGTCATCGGGGAGCGGAGAATCCAGCCCAACATCTTCTTAATGACAATATGATTTCTTTGCACTGAGTTCTTGGATGCTTACCCACATGTTAGAGCTGCAGCAATAACTGCAGGTCATGAGTGATGAACTGAAAATTGCCAGAACTGAGTCACACTGCTGGCTCCACATCCGCCTCCGCTCACGCAGGGGGCACTGTCCATAGTGCTGAGCAGAAGTAATTAGCTGTGACTTTTGTGCGATAGATGGCTCTCCAGTACACTTATATTTTTTAAATGTCCCCAAATAATTTGAAGTCGATTTTTCCCCAGTTGGAGTTATACTACCGCTTGTGTGATGTTAAACCTCCTCCTAGGGATGGAGCAGATGAAGAATATCAGTTGATGAGCTTCAAACTATTCAATGGGTGGGATTTTCCGCAGCCCCACGCCAAACTTGCGTTTGTCTCGGGGGCGGAGAATCGATGTTCATGTGGGAATCGTGCCCGGCGCCTCTCCCGCGACGTTCACGTGCGGGTTACACAACTCGGCTGGGGGGCCAATGACAGAGCCCCCCCCCCAACGATTCTCCCGGAAAACTCACCGAGTTCCCGACGGCGTGGTTCTAATCATGTATTGCCGGTCAGGAACCTCGGGTGGGGGGACCAAGTACCGGGGGAGGGGTGGGGCCTTATGGGCGGCCGGGGCGGCGATCGGGCGTGTTATATGTAGCGGTGCGGGGCCGATCGTTGGGACCTTCTTTTCTCGTCCAGGTCTGCCGGCTGAGTCTGCCAGCGCGTTCGTCGCGGCCGCTTGAGGCCGCCACCGTGCCCATGCGCGGACTCAGAACCGGAAGTGCGAGTGCCCGTGGGATTGCACCACATCACATTGCAACTGTGCCACCACCTTCTGGTGGGGTTGGGTGGGGACCTGCAATTAAGCGAGGTCTCACGTCCTCGCTTGTGGCCGATATCCACCCCCCGGCGTTTTCCTTCTCGCGTGCTGACCAGGTCCAGGGCCCACTGCTCTGCCATGGTGAGGGGCTGCAAGCCCAGTGTCCCCCTCCAGTTTTCTCCTGCCCCTGGTGGTTACGGGTGGCCTTCTCCTGGAGTGCGGGGGGAGGAACAGAAAACGATAGCCAGACAGTCCGACTCATGCAGCCTCAGTGACCCGGACACACTGCCATGGCAGCTGGTATGGTTGGCGACATGTGGTGCAGGTTGGGATTTGGGCCTTCCCCTGGTGGGGGTTATAGGTGTATGGGACGGAGGTTACCCCGGTCGCCCTGAGGAGGTTGTGCAGTTTTATCCTGCATTGCTGGTCGGCCCTGATGGTCTTGCTTAAGGCGCTGACCGCCTCTGCCACCTGCGCCCAGGCATGGCAGTGGCTGGCAATCTCCTCCCCGGGCCGGTGTACAGGGTCACCCTCCTCTCCATCACTGCGTCCACGAGGGTCTCCAGCTCGACGTCGGTGAATCTTGGAGCTGCTCTCCTTGCTGCCATCCTGTTGGCTGGGATGGTGTGTGTGGGCAGTGAAGTGGGTATATGCAACTGCAGCTCTTCAGCCTCCTGGGTGTCAATCCCGAATCCGGCGAATCCGGCACCGTTTCTCACTGGAATCGATTGTATTCCACGTGGGTCCTGTGCTAGTCCCTTAAAAGTAACTGTGCGGCGCCAGTTTTGCTGTCGTGGAACGCCACAAACCCTGTGCCGGCATCAACACTTTGTCTCAGTAACGAATAATCCAAACGCTGGAATTCCCTCACTGAACCTTTCCACCTCCTTACCTCTCTTTCCTCTTTAAGGCGTCCCTGAAAACACATTTCTTTTTTGCCCTAATATCACGTTCTATGCTTTTGTATATCTTCAGCTGTTTTCCTGCATTAATATTGCTGTGAAAATACAAGTTATTTTTATTGGTAATGATTGACAGCCAAATTTGAATGCAATAAAAAACATCTGGAATTAAATATCTAATGATAACCATGAAGCAAATTGTCAATTGTCGTAAAAACCTCAGTGAGATACACTAATGCCCTGTGGGGAAGGGAATCTGCCGTCCTTACCTAGTCTGGCCTACATGGGGCTCCAGATCCACAGCAATGTGTTTGATTCTTAAATGCCTTCTGAAATGGCCTCGTAAGCCACTCAGTTCAAGGGCAATTAGGGATGGGCAATAAATGCTGGTCCAGCCCATGTCCCATGAATGAATAGAAAGAAAAAAAACCCAGATTGTTAACAGAACCTGGAGGGCTTGGCATGCCACAGGCAACTGGCATTCACTCCAACCAGCTCCAAAAAACTCAAAAAAACGCCTGGATGGGCAGAATTTTCCTGGTCAGACATGTGAGGTTTATCATTTGGGAAGTTTTGTGCTTTCATTGTGTGGATCATTAATTGACAGTTTGTCTGCCAACCCTCCTCTGGACCTACGTGAGTAGAATGTGTCTCGATAACGAGGAGTATGAATGCTATGCCATCAACTCATATGTGTATAATACTTTTAATGTAATATGTCCCAAGTTGTTTTACTGAAGCATTATTCCACAAAATATGACTCCAAGCCACAAAAGAAGACATTAGGCTGGATTCTCCATTCCTGCATCTATGCGTGGTGTTTCACAATAGAAATATTGGTGCCACACCCTCACCGATTCCGCTACCAGTGAGGGGCTAGCACTGGTGCCGCGTGAAACACCAGCGGAACGCACAGATACTGGTGGGAGAATTGCCGGATCTGTGCTGGACATGCGCAGGGCTGAAAAGCTGCAGCCGCGCATGCCTACACCCCCCCACACAAGCACCGATCGCGCCGGAAAAGATGGCGCTGGTTGTGCTGGACCGCTCTTTACAACTTTTAGTAACTACTTTTTTAGTCGCTACTTTTTAACTTTTTTAACTACATTTTTGCCATGAGAGTTCAGACAGAGATTCCCATTATGGCTTTTGAATTTTTTTTTTTCACCCCAACCCCATCGCGCAGTCCTGGCCACCCCCCACTTCTCCCCACAGCCTTGGCAGAAGCCCCCCGGCCAGCAGCATGGCTCTCGGCGGAGTATGGTGGTGCTGGACACTGTCCACATGCCTTCTCTCTCCCTACACAGGTGCCGTGCCAGGCTCACGACAACTGAGACCACACGTGGCCCGCCCCGTCGGGAACTCGGCCCATCGGAGGCAGAGCATCATGGGTGGGCACGCTAATGATATTCAAACGGTGTTGCGGCTGCACGCAGCAAGCATCTCGATTACACCAATTTGGAGGGGGCAGAGCATCGTGACCCAGTGTCCAACCAGCGCTTGTCCCAATTTCGGCGTCGGGAGCCATTCTCTGCCCGATCGCCGTTCCCGATTTTGGTGTTGGGCAACGGAGAATCCCGCCCATTTGGTCCAGTGGAAAAACTTGGCCATAGAATTTTTAAGGAGGGTCTTAAACGAGGAAAGAGAGGTGTAGAGACTTAGCGGTAGGGAGAGATTTCCAGGGCTTGGGGCCAAAGCAACTAAAGGCATGTCCACCAATAATGGTGTGAATAAAATCGGAGATGTTGCAGGGTCCAGAGTTAGAGGAGCGCAGGTATCTTGGAGGAGGGCTGGGGGCGATTACAGAGAGACAGTGGAGTGAGGCCATGGAGGGATTTGAAAACTGGGACAAGGTGTTTACCATCAAGATGTTGCTTGGAGCCAGGAGCCAAAGTAGGTGGCAGAGCAGTGGGGATGATCGGAGAACATGACTTGCTATGAGTTAAGACATGGGCTTCAGAGTTTTGAAAGGTCTCATGCTGGATTCTCCGAAATTGAGACTATGTCCCCAGGCCGGCGTAAAAACGGTGGAGTTTTACTCCTGAAAGTCCTGCAAAAAAGTGGACCGAATTCATAGCCTTGTAGGGGGTTAGGAGGGACCCGGATTGAATCTTGCAGGTTTTGCTGCAGATGCGGGCCCCCGCATGTTTGGCCCAGAGGCCGCGCATGTGCACGGCGGCGGCCTCGCCGTGCTCCATGGCGGATTTGGACCGCGGAGCCAGACCGAAGAAAGAGACCTCCGACCGGCCGCCCGCCCGAGCCTCAACTCCCACACATTAAATCCTCGGCCGCCTTTAAGGCCCCCCCCTGGTCTGCGATCCTCCCGCCCCCCACCAGGGCGGTGGCGGACAGAGTCCACAGCTGCCACTTAGCATCCCGACCGGCAATAAGTGGTTAGTTGCCGCCGACGGGAACTCAGCCGGTTGGGAGCGAAGGTTTGCTGAGCGGGCCTCTGGCAATGGGGGTGCGGTGTACTCCACGGTGACGCCGATTTTCGGTGCCTGGAGAGTCGCCGGACTGGCGCAGGGCCCGATTGCGGCATCAAATTGGATTCTCCGCCCCGGTGCTGGCCCTGATTTCGGCGTCTGGGTGCGGAGAATCCAGCCCCTCAAGTTTACAGAGGATGGAACACCGGTTCGGAGTGCTTTGTCCCTTCTGCTCCACATTACTGGACTAAATTCCACAGTAACTCACTGAGCAAAGTCCATTGAACACTTTGCAGCCTTGGGGCCGCTGACTGATTGATTCCACTCTTTAAAGGGTGATTGCCAACTGAACTGTGCTTTCATGATGCATTTGAAGTTTATTTTCAGACCACCTTTGACATGAGGTTCAACAAACAAAGTGCTGCAACCCAGAGTTGTGGCAGCAAGGAGCTACTTTACAGAAGGTTGGAGTCTGGAATACTTTTTACTTAAATACCGTCAATTCTAAGCAGACCCACTTAGATTCCATTTTTTACAGCTACTCTGAGAGCTAAGTGCTTTTGATGAATTTGTGCAGATTTTCAAAGTTAATACTATAAATTATGCCGTGAAGGCCTGCTGTTGTAGCACAAGCCTAAAAAGAAAAGCCATTTCAAGCACAGCCAATTTCCCAACAGGAGAATGCACTCAACACATTAAAGGCAGCTAGGGACTAATAAGCCAATTGCAAGGTCACAATTTGCATAAAAACACCAGGAGCTTTATCGAGTGCAGAAATTTTAAATTTTAATCCAAACTTGCATCACAGCACACTAAAGTCTCCACTTGAATCTTTAGTATGTGCACCTTCGGTGATATTCAAAGATTACAGATGTAAATCCTGTCAATCGGTCCACTTTAATATCTTGTCTGTACACCATATTGGACATTGTGCCTGGGCTGGTTTAGCACAGGGCTAAATCGCTGGCTTTTAAAGCAGACCAAGGCAGGCGAGCAGCACGGTTCAATTCCTGTACCAGCCTCCCCGAACAGGCGCCTGAATGTGGCGACTAGGGGCTTTTCACAGTAACTTCATTTGAAGCCTATTTGTGACAATAAGCAATTTTCATTTCATTCATTTATTGATATATAAAGTTAGTGCATTGGCCTTGTACAGGATGAGGTACTTTGCCCTGTACTATTTATTGCAGGTAAAGTGTTGGCTAGAAAAAAACATGGGTGCTGTTGTCTGTGAGATTTACAGCAAGCACAACATTACAGAATCCTGGAAATGCCCAGCAAGCCAGGCAGAATTTGTGGAGAGAGAGCCAGACTTCATGCTTCAGATTAATGCCCTTTGTCAGACATTGTCATGGTAAGTAATCAACCTGAAATGTTACCTCTGATTTTTCCACCAAAGCTGCTGCCAGGTCTGTTGTGTGTTTCCAGCATTTTGTTGGTTACTTTTGGATTTCCAACATCTGCTCTATTTTGGTATCTTCCCTATTATCCGTGACGTCCTCCAGTCACTGCCAAATCTTTCCCTTCCAACAGAAATGCAGAAAATGCAACATTTGCCCTTCTTGCCTTCTCATCAACCAGGGTCCAAATAGCCCTCTCCAAGTTAAACAGCGGTTTACTCGTACTTTGCACAATTTAGTATACTGTACTTGCTGTTCACGGTGTGGTCTCCTGTACATTGGGGACATCAAATGCAGACTGGGTGATCGCTTTGTGAAATAGGCCTGTACAGTCGCGCACTTGCCCCTGAGCATCCTGTCACCTACCTTTTCAATTCTCCACCTTGCCCCAACTCTGACTTCGCTGTCCTTGGCCTGCTGTAACATTCCAATAAAGCTCTTTGCAAACAAGCCTCATTGTTCAACTGGACACTTTTCAGCCTTCTGGATTCAAAACTGAGTTCCAACAGTTTTAGATGATAATCTCTATCTCCATTTTATTTTGTGTATTACTTCTGATTTGTGTTGTTTTTCTTCTCTCATTTCTCTCTTATTTCCTTTACTCTGCATTCAGAAGGCAGCTATTCAGGATCCTGCCATTCACATTTAAATTGCAAACTTTCTCCTCCATCTTAAACCTCTTTTTAAAAATATGCCTTCACGTATTTCCTCAATGTAACCCCCCCACATCCCACTCTCACACCAGGCCACCTGTTTTTTTTGTTCTTAAGGTTGCTACTTTTTGTTGCAATATCTCACAGCAATAGTTTAATATCAAACCCAATCTGCTGTCCTTGCTTGGTTTGACCTACATGCAACTCCAGATCCACAGCAATGTGGTTGTCTCTGAAAATGCACTTAGTTCCAAGGGCAATTAGGGATGGGGGGCAATAAAAAGAAAACTTGAAATGCCATAGCACACAAGGTTTCGGGCCAAGTGCTGGAAAATGGATTAGAGTAGATAGGTGCTTGATGATCGGCCAAAGGGCCCCTTTCCATGCTGTAAAAAGGGATTCTCCATTGCGAGTCCCCCCCAATACCGCACGTTAGCGAGGACGGAGAATTTGGCACTCATCCAAATCTCCCATTCATTGCAGTGGGTCCGGAGAAGCCCGCTGCTGGGAACGTACAGAGAATCCCGCCCTCTGACTATTCTCCCTTCTTTCAGTTCTGGCGAAGTACCAATAGGAAGTCCCCGGGGCCTGATGGGCTTTATCCTAGGATTCTCTGGGAAGCCAGGGAAGATATTGCTGAGCCTTTGGCTTTGATTTTTATGTCATCATTGGCTACAGGAATAGTGCCAGAGGACTGGAGGATAGCAAATGTGGTCCCTTTGTTCAAGAAGGGGAGTAGAGACAACCCCGGCAACTATAGGCCGGTGAGCCTCACGTCTGTTGAGGGTAAAGTCTTGGAGGGGATTATAAGAGACAAGATTTATAATCATCTAGATAGGAATAATATGATTAGGGATAGTCAGCATGGCTTTGTGAAGGGGAGGTCATGCCTCACAAACCTTATCGAGTTCTTTGAGAAGGTGACTGAACAGGTAGACGAGGGTAGAGCAGTTGATGTGGTGTATATGGATTTCAGTAAAGCGTTTGATAAGTTTCCCCACGGTAGGCTATTGCAGAAAATACGGAGGCTGGGGATTGAGGGTGATTTAGAGATGTGGATCAGAAATTGGCTAGCTGAAAGAAGACAGAGGGTGGTGGTTGATGGGAAATGTTCAGAATGGAGTTCAGTTACAAGTGGCGTGCCACAAGGATCTGTTCTGGGGCCGTTGCTGTTTGTCATTTTTATAAATGACCTAGAGGAGGGCGCAGAAGGGTAGGTGAGTAAATTTGCAGACGGCACTAAAGTCGGTGGTGTTGTCGACAGTGCGGAAGGATGTTGCAGGTTACAGAGGGACATAGATAACCTGCAGAGCTGGGCTGAGAGGTGGCAAATGGAGTTTAATGTAGAGAAGTGTGAGGTGATTCGCTTTGGAAGGAATAACAGGAATGCGGAATATTTGGCTAATGGTAAAATTCTTGGAAGTGTGGATGAGCAAAGGGATCTCGGTGTCCATGTACATAGATCCCTGAAAGTTGCCACCCAGGTTGATAGGGTTGTGAAGAAGGCCTATGGTGTGTTGGCCTTTCTGGTAGAGGGATTGAGTTCCGGAGTCATGAGGTCATGTTGCAGCTGTACAAAACTCTGGTACGGCCGCATTTGGAGTATTGCGTACAGTTCTGGTCACCTCATTATAGGAAGGACGTGGAAGCTTTGGAACGGGTGCAGAGGCGATTTACCAGGATGTTGCCTGGTATGGAGGGAAAATCTCATGAGGAAAGGCTGATAGACTTGAGGTTGTTTTCGTTAGAGAGAAGAAGGTTACGAGGAGACTTAATAGAGGCATACAAAATGATCAGAGGGTTAGATAGGGTGGACAGTGAGAGCCTTCTCCCGCGGATGGAAATGGCTAGCACGCGGGGACATAGCCTTAAACTGAGGGGTAATAGATATAGGACAGAGGTAGGTTCTTTACGCAAAGAGTGGTGAGGCCGTGGAATGCCCTACCTGCAATAGTAGTGAACTCGCCAACATTGAGGGCATTTAAAAGTTTATTGGATAAGCATTTGGATGATAATGGCATAGTGTAGGTTAGATGGCTTTTATTTTTTGACTTCCCATGTCGGTGCAACATCGTGGGCCGAAGGGCCTGTACTGCGCTGTATCGTTCTATGTTCTATGTTCTATAGGACTCGAAATGTTAACTGCTTTCTCTCCTCCCAGATGCTGTCAGGCCTGCTGAGCTTTTTCAGCATCCTCTGTTCTTGTTTCGGGTTGCAGCATCCGCAGTATTTTGCTTATTTTCCTGCCAGTTCCACCTGCCTCTAGACAATTCTTGCTTTTTAACTGGTGCCCTAAACCACTCTCTTCGGCCTTGTACCTTGCAACCTTTCGTGGTTTAATCTTTTCCACCTTCCAGCCTATCAGAGGGTTTTCCTTTTACGCTTCCTCTTTCACACGTGCAAAACCTATGACATTTCTAACTTCTCCCCCTTCTGATGAAAGGCCATTTAACCCTGTTTCTTTCTCCACAAATGCTGCTGGACCAGCTGAGTATTTCCTGCATTTTTTTCTGATTTCCAGTATATTTTAGCATTTTGCTTTCACATGCTATGAACGAACCTTCATTGGACAGAGATGCATTGTTAACCTACTTTCTTCAAACAGCAGGGTGTGCTATGGTCTGTATTATGCAGAGCAGGCGTGCTGTTAATTATATAGTCATTAAACAGCAGGGGGTGCTGCTGCCTGCACTATCTACTGCCAGGACAATGTTAATATGCTTTTCTCCTTTTTTTCAAGGTAGATCAGGAGAAACTCCTCCCGCTTGTCAACAGATCAAAAACAAGAGAGCACAGATTTTAAAGTGATTTGCAAAAGAAGGAAATGTGATGTGAGAAAAATAAATCACACGAGTGGCCGGGGTCTGGTTGCAGGGGACAAGAGATGGTTATTTGAATAAATACAATGTGCAGGGGTATGGGAAAAAGGCCGGGGAATGGCACCAATCATCTGGAGAGCTGGTGCAGACATAATGGACAGATTGGCTTCCTCCTGCGGCTTAACCATTCTGTGACTCCTAAAGACGTTAATTCCTCACTGGAATGATGTACAACAATTCCAGTACATCTCTCTTATGGCTATGCTTTGTGTGCGAACCCAGACCTTAAATGTTGGCAGTCTATTCAACTGTGAAGGGCATCAAGACTGAGGCAGACTCTGTCCTCTTGAGGCCCGCGGATGTGACCGGAGAGCATTAGAAGTTACTTACTCTGATCCCTCTTCCGATCAAAGTGTGGCTCGACCAGTGCGGGGGGGGGGGGGTGGGGGGGGGGGGTGGTCTGAGATAAATTAACTCAACAGGCATTTCATCTAGATCACTCTGGCCTGTGTGACTCAACAACAGATCAGCTGGAGTACTGACCCACTGAAGTGCCCTGGACGTTCACAATCTGTCCTCGTGTGAGGATAGGCTGAAGACCCATATTTCATCTGTGTCAATCGCAGTGAGGAGTAACGGATCTAAAATGGCCAAAAGCTGCCTTGGCTGCCACGTTTCTGTAAAACGTTTACACAACTTGTTAATGCTGATTCCATCAAATAATTACCCTGCAGTAAAATTGCAAATAAATTCTGGTGAGACAGAGTAAGCTCTCAGAGGATAGGGTTTGCACAGCTGGATTTCGAACAATGCCTTCCTTCGTAATGCTAAGAAATGACTCATTACATTTCATCTAAAGTACAGCACAAGGGATTAGAACAAACTCGCTCTGAATTTTAAAAGATTTTCCGAAATCACGATCTGCTATGGTCAGTAGGTTCACATCAAAACAGGCTAATAAGACGAGCCAGTGGAAGTGAATGGTATAACCTTAACAGCCATTGCAAGACATCAGAGAATACTCAGCCTGGTTGCAAGAACCTGTTGGATAATGCCCAATAGGGTGGGCATTATTTCGCTTGAGGATCATTGAGGGTGGGGTAGGTGAGGACGCAGGTCCAGTTCTACCTCAACCAGAATGTACGGCACGGTAGCACAGTGGTTAGCACTGTTGCTTCACAGCGCCAGGGTCCCAGGTTCGATTCCCGCTTGGGTCACTGTGTGTGCGGTGTCTGCACGTTCCCCGTCTCTGCGTGGGTTTCCTCTGGGTGCTCCGGTTTCCACTCACAAGTCCCAAAAGACGTGCTGTTAGGTAATGTGGACATTCTGAATTCACCCTCAGTGTATCCGAACAGGTGCCGGAATGTGGCGACTAGGACCTTTTACACAATAACTTCATCGCAGTGTTAATGTAAGCCTACTAGTGAGAAGAATAAAGTTTATTAGAATGTGGACTAAGCATGTGCCATTGGCATTCTTCTGAACCATATGTTCGTCACCTAAGCACAGTGGGCTAAACAGCTGGCTTGTAATGCAGAACACAGCCAGCAGCGCGGGTTCAATTCCCGTTCCGGCCTCCCTGGATAGGCGCCGGAATGTGGCGACCAGGGGCTTTCCACAGTAACTTCACTGAAGCCCACTTGTGACAATAAGCGATTATCATTATCATTATCATTAACTGCTTGTCCCCCTCCCTCCCACAACCCCCCCCCCCCCCCACCCTCCACCCCTAGGAAATTACAGAATTCTTAAGAAATGCACAAAACGAGACGATATGGAGACACTTTCAATTTTCTACTTGACAACATTTCACAAACCTAGCTCATTGGATGTCCGGAGGTCAGGAGAAAAGGATTGTAAGAAATAAGAGATGACCACAAGGCCCATCGAGCCTGCTTGTGGCTGATCATGGGCTGCAACTCCATCTTCTTGCCCGTTCCCATATCCCTTCATTCCCCGAGAGCCCAAAAGTCTGCCCATCCTCATCCATAAACCTATTCAACAATGGAGCATCCGTGAAAGACAAAATTTTCCAGTCCCGCCGATGGTGACCCCACCGACCCCCCGCCCCGCCACCCCATGACGCCTTCATCAATGGAGTAGGGTGCAGGGCACACAAAACCCCATAGACATCAATGGGACTGGAAGATCCTGCCCGCCAACCTTAGGACGAGATTCTCTGGACTCCCCACGGTATATTTCTTGGCAGCCAAAGGCAGCTCACCAGTGGCGGGATCTTCTGGGCCCACAGCTGTCAATGAGATCTCCCACTGAATCCATCCCACACTGCCGAGAAAAACGTGGCAGGGGTTCGCCATTGGCGGGACGCAAGGATCCTGTCAGTGTGAACAGCTGGAAGATCTTGCCTTTATTTCTTTCCTTTTGATGCTCACACAGAACTTTCATGGCACATGAGTGGACAATCAGTGACAGAATGACTGTTACCTAGAAAAGGTCCAACTCAGAGGAGGCTATTTGGCCCATCTTGTCCATGCCGGCCCGAGGACATCCAGGTGTCTTTTCCAATCCCACCTTCCTGCACCCAGTCCATAGCCCTGTAGCTTACAGCACTTAGGGTGCAGATCCAAGTACTTTTAAAAAAGAGCTTAGGCTCTCTGCCTCCACCACCAACTCAGGCAGCAAATTTCAGGCACCCACTACCCTCTACGTAAGTTCTTCCTCATGTCCCCTCTACACCTTCTGCCACTTATCTTGAATCTGTGTTCCCAGGTTCTAGAATTCTCCACCAAGGGAAACAATTTTATCCTGTCCACTCTATCTCTTCCCCTCATAATCCTCAATCAAGTCACCCCTCAGCCTTCTTTGTTCCAAGGTAAATAACCCCGACCTATCCAATCTCTCCTCTTAGCTGCACTTTTCCAGCCCTGGCAACATTCTTGTAAACCTGTTCTACACTCTCTCCAGAGCAATTACGTCCTTCCTGTAATGTGGTGACCAGAATTGCACACACTATTCCAGTTGTGGCCTCACCTGTACAAATTTGTGACATATTGAGGAGGCTGCATCAAGCATCTCAAGGCCTTGGAGAGGGGATAGAGGAGATTTACTCAAATGGTCTGTGGAGAGACTGTAAAAGCTGCAATGGTTCATCTCAGGATATAAATGATGTGGAGATGCCGGCGTTGGACTGGGGTGAGCACAGTAAGAAGTCTTACAACACAGGTTAAAGTCCAACAGGTTTGTTTCGACTCACTAGCTTTCGGAGCACTGCTCCTTCCTCAGGTGCTCCGAAAGCTCGTGATTCGAAACAAACCTGTTGGACTTTAACCTGGTGTTGTAAGACTTCTTACTCATAATATAAAGGGGAGATTTCAGAGAGGTGTTCTAAATTATAAAGAGTTCTATTGAAGTAAATAAGGGTGAAAAATGGTTTCCAGTGGCAGAAGGTTCTGTAACCAGAGGATACACAATTAACATAATTGATAAAACTACAAAGAAAAAGCGACAAGAGTAGGGTCTGGTTTCTCCATTCCTGAGACTGCGTTGACTCCGGGGCAGGGTTCGCGGAGTTCTACATCAGCAAAACTGGTACCACACCTGGACCAATTCACTGACCGTTAAAGGGCGAGCACCGTCACCATATGGAACACGATCAATTCCAATGAAAAACGGTGTCTTTTTCGCCAGATTTGGGATTGGAACTCAGGAGGCTGACAAGCTGCAGCCTCATAAACCCGCTCCACTCCTCACTCACACCATCCCGGCCAACAGGATGGCAGCGAGATGAGCTGCACCAAGATTCATAGATGCCCAACTGGAGACCCTGCTAGATGTCGCAGCGGAGAGGTGGGCCACCTTGTACCCCAGGGTGAGGAGGAGGCTGCCAGCTGCCGCTGTCCGCAGGGCCTGGACGCAGGTGGCAGAGGTCATCAGCGCCGTGGGCAACACCACGAGAACCGCCAGCAGTGCAGAAATATCTGCACAACCTCCTCTGGACGGCCTGGGTGAGTAGGCAGCACTGTACCCCTAGCACCAGCCCCTGTCCCACACACCTGTAACCCTACCCCCTACCCAGAGGGCAGCCGAACCCCCACCCTGCACGACATGCCGGCGTCCAGACCAACAACCACGGTCGGGTGCCCTGGCACTGAAGCCATCAGCTACCCACCCCTGGGCTGCATGTGTCATACTGCCTAACACTATGCATTTTCTATCCCCCCCCCCACCCCCCACCCCCCACACCACCCGTCCATCAGGAGAAGGCCGCACACAATAACCTAGAGAGGGAGAAGACTGAAGGGGGACCGCCAAACCTGTGTCTCCTCCATGGCTGTGAGCATGAAGACCCTAGTCGCAACCAGAGCGGGCCTCCAGGACTGGCAGTGGAAGGTGGCAGGAGGGCCTAAGAGGTTAGCTCCACTCGCACCCCCACCCCATGGATTAGCCCGGGGGTCATCGGGCACCCCGAGGTAGAAGGGGGTGCTGTGACCCATGACAGTGACTCCTGCAGAGGAGGTGCCGGAACACCACAGTGCCTCGGACCCTCGCCCTCCTGTCCCTGGAGGACTGCGGGCAGAACAGGGCATCACACCACCTGGGACACCAGAGCGGCAGCTGGACCCATCCAGGCCCGGTCACCCCAGAAGACGGCTGCCAAAGGGGGCCCAGGTCACAAGGTGGGAACGGCAGCAGGCTGCCTCCACTCCTGATGCAACACCTGGAGATCCACTTAGGTGCAGTGTTAGGGCCCGTAAGGTCAGCAAAGTATACACCAGTTAAGTTGGCATGGGAGCAGGGCACAGTATAGCGTCAGGGACTAGGCCACAAAACAGTATATATCTGTTCACGTTAAGCTCCTGTGCACAATGTTACAATTTGCCTCGGTGCTTGGTCAGAAGGTTGTGAGGGATGGGCTGGTCTGGGCTGGCCGCAGAGGGGGCGGGGGATTGATGGGGAGATGGGTGGATGTTATGGGTGGGCTTGGCCACGCTCACCGCTCCAGTGTCCCACCCCCATCTACCCCCAATCCCCACCATCCCCTGCCACCCCAGGGATTCAATGGGACCATGTAATGGAATGGCCAGCTTGCGTGCAGGGTGTTCACCCAGGTGGACGGTAGAAAGTGCTACCGTAGACAGGGGTCAGGCGTTATCGAATGTTGTGGAGCCATGAGCCATGCTATTTGCCAGGCCTGCTGTTATTGCCAACCCAGGGCCCTTACCCCGTAGTGAGGCAGGTAGGAATCATGGAGGGGGTTGCAAATGGGAGGGGGGGTCATGCTGCAGGGAAGGTATTAATGGGAGCGGGTGGCCAGCCAAGGCTCATTGGGGGTGGGGAGGGGGAGTGGAGTGTGGGGCTGGCATGGAAAGTCAGAGCTTCCCGTGTGCGTTGGTCCTGGCGCACATGTTGTGTGACCTCCCATGCCTGCCTGGGCCCCATGCCCTGCCCATCCTTGCTCTCGTCTGCGTTGTCCTTATCGAACGAGGACTGGCATTCATCCTCCTCATCTAGCATGTCGCCGCTTTGCTGTGCGATGTTGTGAAGGATACAGCAGGCCGCCATGATGTGGGAAACCCTCCCAGCACTATACTGGATGGCCTCTCCACAGCGGTTCAGGCACCTGAACCACATCTTCAGGATGCCAAAGCACCGCTTGATCATGCCCCTGGTAGCAGCATGAGCTTCATTGTAACGGATCTCCGTGTCGGTCTGTGGCTTCCAGATAGGCGACATCAGCCACGACCACAGTAGATAACCTCTGTCGCCCAGGGCCCAACCCCCCCCCAGCTGGGGGGTGGGGGAAGCGGGGCCGCGTAGATGCCAGGAACCATCACGTGTGCCAGGATCATGGCTCATGCACACTGCCCGGGTATTGGGCGCAGACGTGCGTGATGTGCGTCTCATGGTCACGCAACAGCTGCATGTCCACCGAGTGGAACCCTTTTCGGTTTGTGAAGACCAGCTTGTCATCTGCAGGTGTTCGTAGGGGGCCAAGCATCCCATCAATCATCCCCTGGACCTGGGGCATCTCGCGATGGCGGTGAACCCCACTGCCCGAGCAGCCTGGTAGGCCCGGTTCACATTGACATGGATGTATTGTGCCGACTGGGCATACAGGCCCCCATGACAACGCGGATGCACCTGTGCACCTGGCTGTGTGAAATCCCGGACAGGTCCCTAATTGACGCCTGGAAGGACCCCGTGGCACAAAGGTTCAAGGCGACCGTCACCTTGATGGCCACCGGGAGCAGGGTGTCCTCCCCCATTCCCCCGCGGTTGCCAGTGTGCCATCTTCTGGCAGATAAGTAGAACTGGCCCTCTGCTCAGCCGGAGTCTTCGACGGCATACCCGGCGCAGCAGGTCCTCAAGTGACAGGCGGTGCCGGTACATGAAGCCTCAGGCGGTGCCTTCTTTGCACCTCCTCCTCTTTGATCTGTTGGGCGACCACCTCTTGTGCAGTCGCAGTGCAACCCTCAGCGTTCGGCAACTAGGAGGAAGGCCACCATTGCTGGTTAAATTCCAATATCCGTTCACTGCAGGGGATGAAAGGCCGATATATCCCCGATATCAACAAAGTCCATCGGTCTACATGGTGGCCCGGGTTGGCACTGTGGACCTTGCGTGGCTTGAGTGATATGGCGTAGGGGTGGTGGGAAGCGGATTGGTGGGTGGGGTTGTGTAATGCGGACGTGGTGTCACTCTGCAGAACCACAGGCCGAGGAGGACAGATGTCTGCAGCAAGATGTCTGCCTTGCAGGCTGGGTGCAATGGCGGTGCCTGCTTGGTCACCCCGGCCCCATGGGGGGTGCGGGTGGCCCCAACACCACGGCGTGTCCCCTGGTCACCCCCTCAGCCAGCCCAGCCAGAGTCAGGACAGGCAGCTCACGGTCGCATCTCTTCATGTCCTACCTCCTCTCTCACCTTCATCAGCCACGGCGCTTTGCTTCCCGATTTTTAAAAGCACAAGTGAACGTCGCCATCTGGAATTCCTCACGGTGGAGGCTGAGCATTGCGGAAGCCCTGGAGAATACCGGGTCAGGACCGCTAATGATATATGAACAATGTTTACTGTATTTGCGGAGTGGAATACAGTAAAGCCGGTGTCGCGGCATCGGAGACTCACGACTTGGTGTGAAACCGGAGCCCGCCACGATTTTGGCGTCAAAACCAATTCTCCGCCAAATAGCTTTTTCTGGTATTGGCCTCGGCCGATGTAGAGCCCCGCCCAGGAACGTCTTTAATTCCGCAAGTTGTTATGATCTGAATGCACTGCCGAAAAGGATGTTAGAAACTGATTCAATAGTAACTTTCAAGAGGGTTTTGGACAAATATTTAAAGGGGATAAAATTGCAGGGCCAATGGGGAAAGAACAAAAAGTCAATTGGATGAAACAAATGCAAAACACCACGGATGCTGGGAAACTGAAACAAACACAGAAAATGCTGGAAAGATTCAGCAGGCCTGGTCGTATCGGTGGAGAGAAAAACACAGTTACTGTTTAGAGTCCAGTATGAATCTTGCTCAGGAAGAGTTTGTAATTGTCAGCACAGACACAAGGAACTGGATGGCTTCCTCCACCCGCCCACTCTGTGGCTATACGGAACTGAGAGTGCAGCAAAATATGCCCATTCTGCCTGGTGGAACTTTACACTTTTATTTGTCACGATCTGCTACAAAGTTCTCAGGAAGTTATTTTGTGACTGGATAGAACTTAAAGCCCCACGGGATGAATTATTCATAAAACTTCAAGATGTTACAAGCCTTGTGAGATAAGCAGGAATTAAATTCATACATTATACTACTTTGCACCAGTTTTGCTGTATTGCCATTGGCTGTGGTTTGTACTTTTTAACTTGCAAGTGGATTTGTGAATATTTGGGGTTTTGATGGGTTACGCACATCTCAATGATTTAGTTATATAACAATGACGAATGCAAAGTGAGCAGGTAAACCTGATCATCTCCTAGCATCAGTCAATAATCAGCTACCTTGAGCGATAATGCACAATAAGCAATACTGGATTGTTCAACCATGCAACACCCCAACAACGTATCGCTGACTTCATTAGAAAACAAAACCAGGAGAATTGGTGTGATGAACGGTTACTGTAACACTGAACCTTATCATCATGTAAGGTGATGTCCCCTTTAAGACCGGGCTTGGAGCCCTTGGGACTCCGCCTCCGGCGCCGCCCATCTGGGAGCCGTATATAAGGGGCCGCCTTGTGGGCGGCACCCCAGTTAGCACACGTCTCGGCACCAGGCCTAGTTCTTAGCTTATTAAAGCCTTCTTTACCGTTTACACTCTAAGCGTCGTTATTGAGGGTACCACAATTTAATAAGCTAAACTACATCAGGATGGACGCAGGCCTAAAACCAGAGAAACTCAACCTGGAAGCACGGACACCGGAGGCAAAGGAAATTTTTGAATACTGGCTCTGATGCTTCGAGGCCTACCTGGACTCCACAGGGACTCCCATCCTGGGGCCACGCAAGCTGCGTCTACTCCACGCCCAGGTGAGTCACAGAATCTCCGCCACGCTCAAAAAGGCGACGACTTATGAAGAGGCGGTCGAGCTACTCCGCAAGCGGTTTGTCAAACACATCAACGAGGTGCACGGCAGGCAGCTGCTCTCTACCTGCCGGCAGCGCTCGGGGGAATCGCTAGACGAATTTGTCGAAAAACTCACCGCGCTTGCAAGGGACTGTGACCACCAGGATGTGACAGAGGAAGTCCATATGAACCTGCACATCAGAGACGCTTTCGTGTCCGGCATCCGCTCGACCTACATCTGGCAGCGGCTGTTTGAAAACGGGACAAAAGACCTCCAGGACACGCTAACGCTCGCCTCCTCGTTGGAGGTGGCCCGACATAATTTGGGTATGTACCCCGCGGACTCTGCGAGCCTCCCCCGGACTTCCTCAGACTCAGACATGTTACAGGCCTGCGCCACGCGGCGACCCGCTCATCATGGGGGCACACCGTGCTACTTCTGTGGGCAGGGCCAGCACCCATGCCCACGCTGCCCAGCCCACTCCGTGATCTGCAGCGACTGCGGGAAGAAGGGGCATTTTGCGAGGGTCCGCCTGGCCAGGCCCAGGGGCCAGAAGAACAAAGAACAGCCGGCCTGAAAATCAGGCTCTCAGGCCCGCAGGCCTCGCAATGCGGCTGCGCACCGGCCTGACATGCCCCCTTCTGACGCGTCATCAGCCTCGTGCGAATCATGGGAGAGGCCATCTTGGCGGCGGCCATCTTCTCGAACCGACACGTGCAACCGACGGTGGCGGCCATTTTACGAGTCCGACTCGGCTGAGGACTCGGATACCCGCGAGTGGGAGCGATCATCCTCGACCAAACCCGGCCAAAACATCTGCAAAGTTCGATGATGAAGGTCCAAGTCAACGGGCGCGACACTGCATGCCTCTTCGACTCCGGGAGGACGGAGAGCTTTATCCATCCTGAAACGGTAAGGCACCTGCTCCCTGCGCACACATCCCGCGTCCCAAACCATAGCCCTCGCATCCGGGTCTCACTCGGTACAAATCAAGTGGTACTGTATCGCGAATCTCTCGATCCAGGGCGCCAAGTACACCCATTTCAAATTTTATATCCTTTCCCACCTCTGTGCCCCCCTGCTGCTCGGACTGGATTTCCAGTGCAGCCACCGTAGCCTGACACTGAAGTTCGGCGGATCCTTGCCCCCCTCACGGTGTGCTGCCTTGTGACACTGACAGTCGCACCCCCCTCGCTATTCGCGAACCTCACTCCCGACTGTAAGCCCGTCGCCACCAGGAGCCGGCGGTACAGTGCCCAAGATATGACTTTTATTAAGTCAGAGGTCCAGCGTTTACTGTGAGAGGGTGTTATCGAGGCTAGCAACAGCACCTGGAGAGCACAAGTGGTGGTCGTCCGGTCCGGGGATAAGAAACGGATAGTCGTGGATTATAGCCAGACCATAAACCGCTTCACGCAGCTTGATGCATACCCCCTTCCTTGCATAGCAGAAATGGTTTATCGGATTGCCCAATACCGAGTATTCTCCACGGTCGACCTCAAATACGCCTACCACCAGCTCCACATCCGACCAAAAGACCGCCCCTATACTGCCTTCGAAGCAGCCGGCTGGCTCTTCCACTTCCTCAGGGTCCCCTTCGGCGTCACAAATGGGGTCTCCGTCTTTCAAAGGGCGATGGATCAAATGGTGGACCAGTACGGTTTGCGGGCTACATACCCGTACTTGGACAATGTCACCATCTGCGGCCATGACCAGTAGGACCATGATGCAAACCTCGAAAAGTTCCTCCAGACCGCCCAAGCCCTTAACCTGACCTATAACGAGGGAAAATGCATTTTCCACACCACCCGGAAGGCCATCCTCGGCTATGTCGTGGAAAACGGGGTCCTAGGTCCCGACCCCGACCGCATGCTCCCCCTAAAGGAACTTCCCCTCCCCCGCAGCGTCAAGGCCCTCAAACGGTGCTTGGGGCTCTTCTCCTACTACGCCCAGTGGGTCCCAAATATGCAAGCAAAGCCCGCCCGCTCATAAAGACCACCACGTTTCCCCTCTCAGCTGAGGCTCGATTGGCCTTCTACCGCATCAAGGCCGATATCATCAAGGCCGCTTTGCGTGCGGTGGACGAAACTATCCCCTTCTAGGTAGAGAGCGATGCGTCAGACATCGCCCTGGCTGCTACCCTCAATCAGGCAGGCAGACCAGTAGCGTTCTTCTCCCGAACCCTCACCGCCTCCGAGGTTCGACACTCTGCAGTCGAGAAGGAGGCACAAGCCATTGTGGCGGCTGTACGGCACTGGAAGCACTACCCAGCCGGTAGGAGGTTCACCCTTGTCACCGACCAACGGTCGGTCGCCTCTATGTTCGATAACATGCAACGGGGCAAAATAAAAAACGATAAAATATTGAGGTGGAGGATCGAACTGTCCACCTACACGTACAATATCAAGTATCGTCTGGGGGAGGTCAACGAGCCCCCAGATGCCCTGTCCCGCGGCACATGCGCCAATGTGCAGGCGGACCGCCTGCAAGCCATCCACAATGACCTCTGCCACCCGGGGGTTACCCGGCTCGTCCACTTTATCAAGTCCCGCAACCTAGCTTACTCAACCAAGGAGGTCAAGGCCATGACCAGGGCCTGCCTGACCTGTGTGGAGTGCAAACCGCACTTCTACCGGCCAGACAAGGTACGGCTCGTGAAGGCCTCGGGGCCCTTTGAGCGACTGAGCGTGGACTTCAAGGGGCCCCTCCCGTCCACCAATCGTAATGCCTATTTCCTCACCTTTATCGATGAGTTCTCCCGCTTCCCATTCGCCATTCCCTGCCCCGACATGACCTCAGCCACCGTGATTAAGGCACTGCACAGCATCTTCACCCTGTTCGGTTTCCCCGCTTATATCCACAGCGACCGAGGTACATCGTTCATGAGCGATGAACTGCGTCAGTATCTGCTCAGCAAAGGCACCGCCTCGAGCAGAACAACCAGTTGGAAGGTCGCATGGGCCGGCAGGATTGCTGGTAGATCGGTGGCCTCATGGCAGGGTACGGCCGGAGGAAGCATCGTAGGCAGCGGGGCACTTCGGTCAGGTAGCGGGCGTGGAACTCTTCGCAGTGCCGGTCTGTTGCGCCGTAGCAAGGAGCCATCAGTCATGCAGACAAGGACCGGTCTTGGGGCCACTTGTTTGATCACAACAGCTGTGGCTGACCAGCTGCCCTCAGGCAACTGGACACGAACATGATCAGTTGGGGCCAGCTCGGTAAATCCGTGGCATGAGCATCGTATGTGGCCTTCTGTTGGGCTCGTGACTGCTGCATTTTCTGTAAGACTGTGAGGTGGTCATGGTCTGGAGCATGGATGGCTGGAACTGTGGTCCTCAGTGTGCGATTCATGAGCATCTGCGCTGGAGACAACCCAGTGTACAGTGGGGTTGCCCTGTATGCCAGCATCGCCAGGTTGAAGTCGGAGCCTGAGTCTGCAGCTTTGCACAGCAACCGCTTTACAATATGGACCCCTTTCTCGGCCTTCCCGTTTGACTGTGTGTAGTGGGGACTGGAGGTTACGTGACGGAAGTTGTAGGACTGTGCAAAATCAGACCATTCCTGGCTGTAAAAGCAAGGACCGTTGTCGCTCATTACCGTGAGCGGACTCCCATGCCTGGCGAACATTTCTTTGCAGGCTTTGATTACCGCCTTCGACATGAGGTCGGACAGTTTCAGTACGTAGTCACGCCCCTGGGCATGGAAAAGGTCTACACTTACTTTGGACTACGGAGAGGTCACGATTTTGTGCTGTTGCAGCGCTTCCTTGGGTTAAGCTGGTTGAAACTTCTGACAGGTAGGGCAGTTAAGGACTGTGTCGGCAATATCCTAGCTGATGCCCGGCCAATAGACTGCCTCCCGAGCTCTGCAACGGCATTTCTCGACCCCAAGGTGACCCTCATGGAGTTGGCCCAGCACCATAGCCCGCATGCTTTGAGGAATTACGATCCTGTTGAGTTTCAGAAGGATTCCCTCCACCACCATCAGGTCGTCTTTTACGTTATAGAACTGGGGACATTGTCCCTTCTGCCAGCCATTGGGAAGGTGCTGCATCACATGCTGCAGCAGAGGATCCTTGGCCGTCTCCTCACGAATTTGGACCACCCGTTCGTCAGGGGCCGGAAAGTTGGTGGCACACAACTGCACTTGCGCTTCTATGTGGCAGATGAAGTCACTTTGTTCACATGGTGTAGTAATGGACCTAGATAGGGCATCTGCAAGGATCAGGTCTTTGCCTGGCGTGTAGACAAGTTCAAAGTCGTAGCGGCGTAGCTGAAGAAGAATTCGCTATAAGCGAGGTGTCATGTCATTTAAATCCTTCTGGATTATCCAATACTGTTTTATTCAACGATAGAACTGATATACATATTCAGCTGTGGGTCGACACTATACTGAACTGACTGGAGACCTTGTACTAGCCTGACCAGACTTATTTAGCTACCGCATGGTGTTTGCCCTTGCTAGCTCGTGGACTCTGACTGTCTCAGTGGCTGGGTCCCGAGAGAGTGGGAAACCTGGTGTCCTCTGGCTTTATAGTGGTAGTGTCCTGTCTGGTGATTGGCTGCACTGTGTTGTGTGCTTACTGGTCATCCTGTGTGTCAATCACTGCCTGTCTGCATCTCATTCTATACATGAGTGGATATTATGACATCCCCCACAAATGAATTCTTAAGGCAGAATTTTTCACAGGCAGGATGTTCCTGTCCCGCCAAAGTCACGAGGGTTTTGAATGGCTGGTCGCGTTTTACAGCCTCTTCGCCGCACGTAATTAAATTCAGTCAAGCTGAGAGAGTTCCCGACGCCAACTGGCTCCGAAAAAGATAACATGCCCACTAAAAAGGGCAGAGTTTGAACATCAGCTGAGGATTCTTATTATACCAATTGATGGCACCTTAATTGAGCTGGGTACAAGTCCCACTCTCGGGCTTGAGCACCAGGTCGAGGCTGAAAGTCCAATGTAGTATTGAGGTAATGCTGCACTGTCCTTTGATTTGATTCAAATTGATTTGACTTGAATTGATTTGACTTATTGTTACCTGTACCGAAGTACAGTGAAAAGTATTATTCTGCGGCCGAGGGAACGTACACAGTACGTACATGGTAGGCAAAGCGAATAATCAACAGAGAACATTGACAAATGGTACATCGACAAACAGTGATGGGTTACAGTGCGGACCAAGGGGCCAAACAAAGCAAATACATGAGCAAGAGCAGCATAGGGCGTCGTGAATAGTGTTCTTACAGGGAACAGATCAGTCCGAGGGGGAGTCATTGAGGAGTCTGGTAGCTGTGGGGAAGAAGCTGTTCCTATGTCTGGATGTGCGGGTCTTCAGATTTCAATACCTTCTGCCTGATGGAAGGGTCTGGAAGAAGGCAAAGCCTGGGTGTGAGCGGTCTCTGACAATGCTGTCTGCCTTCCTGATGCAGTGGGAGGTATATACAGAATCAACGTGGGGGTGGCAAGCTTGTGTGATGCATAGGGCTGAGATCATCCACACTCTGCAGTTTCTTGCGATCTTGGGCCGAGCAGTTGCCATACTGTGATGCAGCCGAATAGGATGCTCTCTACGGCACATCTGTAGACATTTGTGAGAGTTGATGCAGACATGCTGAATTTCTTTAGCGTCCTTAGGAAGTGGAGATGTTGTTGGGCTTTCTTGACGGTTGCATCAACGTGAGTGGACCAGGACAGACTGTTGGTGATGGTGACCCCCAGGAACTTAAAGCTATCGACCATCTTCACTTCAGAGCCATTGATGCAGATGGGGGTGTGTGTCGTGCTACGCTTCCTGAAGTCGGATGATCAGTTCCTTGGTCTTTCCAACATTTAGAGAGAGGATGTTTGTGGTACATCATGCAACCAAGTGATTTATCTCCCTTCTGTATGTAGACATAGAATTTACAGTGCAAAAGGAGGCCATTTGGCCCATCGATCTGCACTGGCTCTTTGAAAGAGCACCCTACCCAAGCCCACACCTCCACCCTATCCCCATAACCCAGTAACCCCACCCAACACTCAGGGCAATTTTGGACACGAAGGGAAATTTATCATGTCCAATCCACCTAATCTGCACATCTTTGGACTGTGGGAGGAAACCGGAGCACCCGGAGGAAACCCACGCACAAACGGGGAGGATGTACAGACTCCACACAGACAGTGACCCAAGCCGGGAATCGAACCTCGGACCCTAGAGCTGTGAAGCAATTGTGCTAACCACCATGCTACCGTGCTGCCCATGTCTTTGGATAAGACATTAAACCAAGGCATCCTCTGCCCACTGTAGGGGGAATGTAAAAGGTCTCATGGCACTGTTCAAGTAGCAGCTGGTGTCCTAGACAATGGGCGGCATTCTCTGATCCTGAGGCTAAGTTTTGACGCCGTCGTAAAGACCGTTGTGTTTCTCGACGGCGTCAACATTGCCTCAGGAGCAGCAATTCTGACCCCTACAGGGGGCCAGCACAGCACTGGAGTAATCCATGCCGCTCCAGCTGCCGATTCCCAGCGTCCGATGGGCGCCGCGGGACCCCCTCCACCCCCACCAGGCTGCCCCCAGATGCATCCACGCCGAAAGTCCCGTCGGCTAAGAGCAGGTGTGGACGGCTCCAGCGGGACTCGGCTGTTTTAGCGTGGCCGCTCGGCCCATCCCAGACTGAGAATCGCCGGGGGGGGCCCCAGAGAGCGGCCCCTGACTGGCCCCGCGTCATCGCGCCGGCGCCAATGGCGCTGGTTCTCCGCTCTCCGGAGAATTGGCGGACCGGCGTTGAGGCAGCGTGGCGCGATTTGCGCTGGTCCCGTCGATTCTCCGGCCCGGCCCCGGGGTGAAAGAATCCCGCCCAATATCTGTCCCTCAATCTGTATCACTAAAAAACTGACTGTCTGATCAATACCACATTGCTCTTTGTGGGGGCTTGCTGTGCACTAATTGGCTTCCCCATTTCAAACATTACAAAAGCACTTTACTGGCAATGAAACACTTTGGAACATCATGAGGTCATGAAAGGCACTATAGAAATGCAAGTTCATGCTTTCTCTTATCAATGCTTAATATATGTTACTGAAACCCCTTCAAATGGAATCTGCTCTACACTTAGCTTGCCTTTAAGATCGATGTGACGAGAGCTTTTCAAGAGCTGATGCAGGCTGATGGAGGGTGGCATTTGGGCTTCTGCCTTTCAAAGTAATGAGTAACCTTTTGCTGATGAAGGAGGCAAGAGTGATTAGCACTTCGAGGAACATCTATATAACTGAATACATGGAAAGTGACGGACGGTGCTGTAGTCAGGGCACTGAAATAATCTGCTCACCGACGCTCAGGTTGGGTTCCGCCAGGGCCACTCAGCTCCTGACCTCATTACAGCCTTGGTCCCAAAATGGGCCAAAGAGCTGAACTCCAGAGGTGAGGTTAGAGTGAGTGGCCATTGACATCAAGGCGGCATTTAACTGAGTATGGTATCACCGAGCTCTTGCAAAACTTGAGTCAATGAGAGTCAGGGGGAAAAGCTCCCCATTGCTGGAGTCATACCGAGGAAAAATGAAGATGGTTGTGGTTGTTGGAGTTGAACCTCAGTCCCAGGTCATAGAAACATAAAAAATAGGAGCAGGAGGAGGTCATTTGGCCCTTCGAGCCTGCCCCGCCATTCATTGTATCATGGCTGATCAGCCAACTCAACAGCCTCATCTCGCTTTCCTCCCATGTCCTTTGATCCCCTTTGCCCCATTGCTATATCCAGCTGCTACTTAAAAACATACAGGAGCGGATTCCCCTTTTGAGAGACTAAGTGCTGACGCCGGGACTGAATTGCAAGAGTTGTATGTTGACAATAGTGATTCAGGACCGGACAGCAGTGCAGGAAGAAGCTGCACAACCTCCTCAGTGTGGCCCGGGTGAGTCATCACCTCCGTGTGCCTGGCACCACCCCTGGCCCAGGCCCACAACACCCAACCCATCACCCCGCACCACACGGCCCACACCTGGCAGGCAGCGCTGGGCGAGGGTGAGCAACCCCACAAGCCAACCAGGGTGAGCCACCTCCAACACCGTGCCCCTGGTGCAAGCCCGCGTCTCACACACCCGTAGGTCCCCAGCTGTCCTTAGGGAGACGATCAACCCCTACCCGCAGAATTCTGCTGCTTGACAAAGATACATGTCTATTAATCATCCATGAATCGAAAATCATTGTGGCAAAATAAAAGAAAGAGGAAATGAGGGAATAGGCAAGAAGGATCCTTACACACTGAACAATTTTGTTTCTTACTTTGAAAACTATCAGAACTGGAAAAAAAGATTGGTTCAACTCACAGACCAAAATCACCCACCTGGGGAATGAAAACTCTACTCATTTTTCCATCGGCTGTGGGATTAGACCACCAATAACAGGAATGCGGGGGCAAGGCCTTTGGAATCAGGAGGTCACGAGACCTGACTCCTCCAGGAATACATCCAACCAGCGTACCTTCGGAGCTGCCCAGCTTTCTTTACGATGTACGCTCTCGCCTCCAAATCCTGTTCCCTTTCCCTCGTACCCATGAGGCTTCAAGTGCACTGACAGCAAATAGCAACCAATCTCCAAGCCCCCAGAGTGAAACCTGAAATTTTAAACATAAAGCAGGCTCTCGCGACTCTTGTAACAAGTAGCCTGGGGCTGTTTTAATAAAATCCTGCAAGCTTCTTCATAAAATTCCACCAACAGCTGATCAATTTTCAATTATGTACCAGCCCTGTTAGTCCAGGCAAAAAAAACCAAACCCTCATTAGTTGTAAGGGTTACGCTTCACGGTAGTGGTTCAATAAAGAGACGCTGTTGTGATTATGGAGCTGTACATTGAAAGAATTAATTGTAAATAAAAGGGCAGCAGTTATTGCCAGAAGATGTTCCAGTTCATGTACAAATACATTAATCAGTTCCCTCACTTTCTCCGGAATAATCTACAGCACTATCCGTGTGCTTTGCAAAGATCACCCGTTTTTTCCCCTCTTGTCCCCACTACCAGTGGGATGCTCTTTGCAGCATTTGCAATATGACTCCCCCGGCCATGCTTTCCAAACGCAGCACGAGAGACCAATCAAATGCACTCCATGTCACTGCTAATTCCTCTGCCACTTCCACCAAATAGCACTTATAATACTCGGTTTGATTGCCAGAGTTTAAATACTATCCCTTTCACATCGTATGATGGAAGTAAATTCTTGATGAATGGCTGTGTAAAAGGCGATGATATTCCTTTGCAGTGCTACAAGACCATCTTTCTCAGAAATATTTGTGCCCTCTACATAGTAGACAATGCTTCTGTCCTTCTTTGATCCGGATTTCCCGTTCCTTTCTACCCAATATCTGGACACTGTCCAGTACCTTTTGGAATAACATTCTCCCCATGTCTATCTTGCTCTCCTGAAGGTCAGTCCACCTTACGTGAGCATAACTGCCCAGCAACTCAGCTACTCTTTATCTACAAAGCTAAACAAGGCATGAGCAGGATGCTTGGCAATCAGTGCAGCCCAATGTAAGAAGAGAAAAGAAAGTGAGGGAATGAGGTATGGAGGCCGGGGGATGGGATCGGAAGGGAGAAGGGTGGGTGAGGAGGATTAGATGATGTGATGGTTGGAAGGGATTGAGGGAACAATTCATGACTAATTTAAGGGCCTCATTCCACTGCACTGAGGTTATACCCGCAGTGGGGAGGCCCATGCCAAGATTACCAGAGAAATCCCACCCCACCACCTTTCCCCTACTGCCATGACCAGTCCACCACCAATCCCCAACACCCTCATCCAGGATTGGTGGCCTAGCTCCTGAGAGACCCTTAATCACCTTAATCCGGGCTCCATGGGTATCTCCTCCTCAGGAATGGCTGAAGCTCTAAGAGTGACTCCTGCTTCCAGTAGTGGCTGAGACAAGAGAGCTACCCGCTAATTCTCAGAGGCAGGACCCCTTCACCGGTGGAGACAGCTGCTATGCCTCAAGCTAAATAAAACCCTACAGATAATAGTCACAGCACAGTTGTCATCCCACCCTGCACTAGCGCAGATATACACACCTCAGTGGGAAAGGTTACTGGTCAGGCTTTTGGGCTACAATCTGGTGAGCACCACACAGCAGCTGATGCACACCAGGCGGCGGCAGGAACCCCCAGGCGAGACAGCAGTCGGAGGCCTGCTGGATCCCAGGACTCTGCTGGATCCCAGGTCACAGATGGATCCTGTCGTGTTGGGTGTTCCGATATACAAACGAATCAACATGGTTGTAGATGGTACAACTCTGTTTTATTATTCCGTATAATAACAACTGTTAACTTCAGGCTGTTGTTCGTACTTCACCAGTTTACCTGTGGACCCAGCCCTAGGTCTAGCACTATCTTAGAGAGGCACTCAGCACATGGTGTATGTCTGAGTAGCTTGCTGTGAGCTCTGTGCTCAGGGCTATCTCCTGGTGGAATGAGCGGGAACTGTGGTGTTCCCTGTTTTATAGTGTGTGTCCTCTCACTGGTGATTGGCTGTGATGTTGTGTGTGTGTTGGTTGGTCCATCTACCTGTCCATCAGTGTGTGTGTGTGATTGCACCATGATATGTTAATATGGATATCATGGCATCCCCCCTTTTCATAAGAATATGTGCCGACATGGTACTAAAGATTGGTGTGTACTGAGTGCGGCTGAGTATGTGTGTGCAATATTTACAACATGTACATGAGGCTAAACTATATACATAGGAAGGTGTCAGGTGCAACATAGCAACGAGGTTGTACCACAAACAAAACAAGTGCAATCATCAAATATCGAAAGAGAACTCCTGGAACGACAAAAAGAGAACCACGCTAACATTATTGCACAACAATTCAGTGAGTCCAATGTGCAAACAGGCTCATAAGTCCAGCCTAGTAGGTGGGCGCTAAATTCGGGTTGACCGCCTCAAGGGTGGGTCAGGATCCACCGGAATGGGCCTGGCCACGGGCGAGAGAGGAGTAGGCAGAGTGGCAGGAAGCTCCACGAAGTCGACATCAGGGACAACAGGACGGCGTGGCACCGGTGCATGATCACGTAGCGAGCGCGGAAGCAGCCGAAGGGCCCGCCGATTACGCCGGCGAATGGAGCCATCAGGCATGCGAACCAGGAACGAGCGGGGAGCCACACGGCGGAGAACCTCGGCAGTTGCCGACCAGCCACCCTCTGGTAGGTGTATGCGGACGTTGTCTCCAGGCGCCAGGGCAGGAAGAACAGTTGCCCGAGTGTCATGTGCCACCTTCTGCTGAGCACGCTGCTGTCGCATCCTTTGCAGTACTAGAGCATGGTCGGGTTTAGGAACATGAATGGACGGCACAGTGGTCCTGAGGGTGCGACCCATCAACAGCTGGGCTGGCGAGAGGCCTCTGGACAGTGGGGCCGAGCGGTAGGCCAGCAGGACTAAACAGAAGTCAGATCCGGAATCAGCAGCCTTGCAGAGGAGCCGCTTCACGATATGGACGCCCTTTTCCGCCTTGCCATTTGACTGAGGATGTAGAGGGCTGGACGTCACGTGTGGGAAGCCGTATGAAGCGGCAAAAGAAGACCATTCTTGGCTCGCAAAACAGGGCCCATTGTCCGACATAACGGTGAGCGGAATGCCATGGCGAGCGAAGGTTTCTTTACATGCTCTGATTACAGCTGATGATGTCAAGTCATGCAGGCGTATGACCTCCGGATAATTGGAAAAAATATTCAATTATGATGACGTAGTCCCTGCCGAGCGCATGAAAAAGGTCCACACCCACCTTCGCCCAGGGGGACGTTACCAACTCATGGGGCTGAAGCGTCTCAGGGGGTTGTGCCGGCTGAAACTTTTGGCAGGTGGGGCAGTTGAGCACCATGTTGGCGATGTCGTCGCTGATGCCCGGCCAGTACACAGCTTCTCGGGCCCTCCGCCTGCACGTTTCAACCCCGAGATGGACTTCGTGCAATTGTTCGAGGACAAGCCTGTGCATGCTGTGTGGGATCACAATCCGGTCCAACTTTAGGAGGACACCATCAATGACGGCCAAGTCATCCCAGGCATTATAGAATTGTGGGCACTGCCCCTTGAGCCACCCTTCCGTCATGTGGCGCATCACACATTGTAGAAGGGGGTCAGCCACAGTCTCATGACGAATGTGGGCCAGACTTGCATCAGTAGCTGGCAGATTGGCCGATGTGAAGGCTACATGTGCGTCGACCTGACAAACGAACCCCCCCCCCGATTCGGGCGGTGTGCTCACTGCTCTGGACAGGGCATCCGCGATGATGAGGTCCTTTCCCGGGGTGTAGACCAGTTGGAAGTCATACCTCCGGAGCTTGAGCAGAATGCGCTGGAGGCGAGGGGTCATCTCATTGAGGTCCTTTTGGTTGTATGATGCCGACCAGGGGGCGATGGTCGGTCTCCACGGTGAACTGAGGGAGACCATACACATAGTCGTGGAATTTATCTATGCCGGTTAACAAACCCAGGCACTCCTTCTCAATCTGCTCATAGCGCTGTTCTGTGGGGGTCATGGCCCGCGAGGCATAGGCGACCGTGGCCCATGATGTAGTGTCGTCCCGTTGCAGGAGTACCGCCCCAATGCCGGACTGGCTGGCATCAGTCGAGATCTTTGTATCTCGAGTAGTGTCAAAGAACGCCAATACCGGGGCGGTGGTGCGCTTGATCTTGAGCTCCTCCCATTCCTTCTGGAGTGCGGGCAGCCACTGGAACTCCGTAGTCTTCTTCACTAGGTGGCGAAGAGCCGTTGTGTGGGAGGCAAGGTTGGGAACAAACTTCCCCAGGAAGTTGACCATCCCGAGAAAGCTTAGCACTGCCTTCTTGTCTGCCGGCTGCGGCATGGCTGCAATAGCTGTCACTTTGTCTGCATCCGGACGCACCCCTGACCGGGATATGTGGTCCCCCAGAAACTTTAGTTCAGTTTGGCCAAAAGAACACTTGGCTCGGTTGAGGCGCAGGCCGTGTTCTCGTATCCGAGCAAAGACACGCTGGAGACGACTGATATGCTCCTGTGGTGTGGTGGACCAGATGATGACGTCGTCAACATAGACGCGCACCCCTTCGATGCCCTCCATCATCTGTTCCATGAGTGTTGAAGGGGAGTGTTGAAAGTACACAGCTTCCTGCTGGATTGATCTAGCTGAAGCTGCCAAAAGCCCTTTGAGGCATCAAGCTTGGTAAAAATTTTAGCCCGGGCCATTTCGCATGTGATTTCTTACCGTTTGGGTATGGGGTAGTGTTCCCTCATGATGTTATTGTTCAGGTCTTTCAGGTCGCTGCAGATCCGGAGTTCGCCAGAGGGCTTTTTTACGCACACCATGTAGCTGTCCCATGGCGTTGGCTCCGTGACCCGGGAAAGCACTCCTTGTTCCTGCAGGTCCTGCAGCTGCTGCTTGAGGCGGTCCTGGAGTGTTGCTGGGACTCTACGAGGTGCGTGAATGACCGGGGTGGCGTCCGGTTTGAGCCGTATTCTGTAAGTGTAGGGCAGTGTGCCCATGCCCTCGAAACCCTCCTGGTTGTGGGCGAGGAGCGAGTGGAGCTGTGCCCTAAAGTCTGCATCCGGGAAATCGGACGTGCCTTCTGGAGACAGAGTGTGTACCCGCTGAACGAGGTGGAGGATCTTGCACGCCTGTGCGCCTAACAGAGTCCTTCGAGGATCCAACTATCTCAAAAGACAGTGTGGCTGTGTATGAATTGTGTACAACCTCGAGCTGGCAGGACCCCATGGCCAGGATAACATTACCATTGCAATCGACCAGCTGACAGTGGGATGGCCGAATCGGTGGTTTGACCTTCCAGGTGTAGAAGGCTGACCATGCAATGAGATTGGCGGAGGCACCAGTGTCTAAACGGAATGTGATTGGTGATCGGTTGCTTGTTAGGGTGGCACACCATTCATCGCCCGGATTAACGCTGTGCACTGGCATCGGCTGGTGGTTCCTAGTTGGGGACATCCGATTTCTGTCGATGACAGCAACGCGGAAGGCTTCCCGGTCGTCGGTATCACCGGTCTGTACATCGTCAGGGTATGGCTCGGTGTATGGAGGCTGAATGACCCGCACGTCCCTGCGAGGCTGGCGGAATTGAGGAGCGTTGGCAGGTTGAGCTGCTCGACAGCAGGCAGCGTAGTGGCCCATCGTGCCACAGCGGAGGCATTGTCGAGTTTTGGCTGGACATTTCCGCTTTAAGTGTGCGGATCCACAATTGCCGAACGTCGTGATGTCATGCGTTCGTTGCGCCATCGCGCATGCGCGGTGCGGTCCTGCGTAGAGGGCGCTTGTGCATCACATCCCTCTGCGTCGACTTCCCCTCTTTTGGCGCGTACAAGCGCAGGAGGCCTCGGAAAGCGCGCAAAATGGCTGCCCTCATCCGGGCCGCGGGCCGGGAGGAACTCGATCGACTGGACCAACTCGCCGTCTTAGGACCCCTGACGTGCCGATTCGGCCGCCTGGAATTGGGAGTACCGGTTGGCCGCGTTTTCGTGGAGGACGCAGGTTTCTATGGTGGTGGCTAGGGTGAGGCTCTTTATTTTGAGGAGCTGCTGGCATAGGGTGTCTGAGGTGACCCCAAAAACTATCCGGTCCCGAATCATGGAATCGGAGGTGGCCTCATAGCCGCAGGACTGCGCGAGGATACGGAGGTGTGTCAAAAAGGATTGAAAAGGCTCATCCTTACCCTGCAGGCGCTGCCGGAAGAGGTACCTCTCGAAGCTCTCATTCACTTCAACGCTGAAGTGTTGCTCAAGTTTTAGAAGGACCGTCTTGTACTTTGTCTTGTCCTCACCTTCCACGAACACCAGGGAGTTGTAGATGTGGATGGCGTGTTGCCCTGCCGTGGAGAGGAGGAGGGCGATCTTCCTGGTGTCCGATGCATTCTCCCTGTCTGTGGCTTCCAGGAAGAGCTGGAAGCGCTGTTTAAACAGCTTCCAGTTGACGCCGAGATATCCAGCGATTCGGAGCGGCTGCGGCAGGCTGATGGTGTCCATAGCGCAGGATGACGGATCTCTGAAGATGTGCAGGTAGGTCTCACAGTTGCTGGGGAGTTTCCAATCCTGGTAACATGTCGTGTTGGGTGTTCCGATATACAAACGAACAAACACGGTTGTAGATGGTACAACTCTGTTTTATTATTCCGTATAATAACAACTGTTAACTTCTGGCTGTGGTTCGTACTTCACCAGTTTACCTGTGGACCCAGCCCTAGGTCTAGCACTATCTTAGAGAGGCACTCAGCACATGGTGTATGTCTGAGTAGCTTGCTGTGAGCTCTGTGCTCAGGGCTATCTCCTGGTGGAATGAGCGGGAACTGTGGTGTTCCCTGTTTTATATTGTGTGTCCTCTAACTGGTGATTGGCTGTGATGTTGCGTGTGTGTTGATTGGTCCGTCGACCTGTCCATCAGTGTGTGCGTGTGATTGCACCATGATATGTTAATATGGATATCATGACAGATCCCAGGACTCTGCTGGATCCCAGGACTCAGCTGGGTCCCAGCCTGATGCTGAGCCTGTGGCACAAGACTACCCTGAGCTAATGCAGATGTTAGGGAGAGGCCAGGTCATTTCGAGGGAGATGCCAGTGACACTCCAGCAGATCCAGAGCCGATTGGAAGAGTCCCAGAGGCTACATGCGCAGGAGATGTTGCCGGCAATGGGTGGCACTGAGGCCAACAATTCTAGAGTGGCGACCGCAATGGAGAGCCTGGTGCACGACGTCGGCCACATTAGTGAAGGTGTCCAAGATATTGTGCAGTTAGTGACGGCCATGACTGAGGGTCTCAGCAGAATGTCCAACTCGCTGGGGGATGTCACCCAGCACCAGGTCGACCTTGGTGAGGTTCTGCGGGACATGTCCCAATCTCAGATGGGCATGGCCGAGATGCTGCGGACCTTATCCCAGTCACAGGTGGGCATTGCTGAGGCACAGCAGAGCATGTATGGGCAGCACGGCGGCATAGTGGTTAGCACAATTGCTTCACAGCTCCAGGGTCCCAGGTTCGACTCCCCACTGGGTCACTGTCTGTGCGGAGTCTGCACGTTCCCCCCGTGTGTGCGTGGGTTTCCTCCGGGTGCTCCGGTTTCCTCCCACAATTCAAAGGTGTGCAGGTTAGGTGGATTGGCCATGCTAAATTGCCCTTAGTGTCCAAAATTGCCCTCAGTGTTGGGTGGGATTACTGGGTTATGGGGATAGGGTGGGGGTGTGGGCTTGGGTCGGGTGCTGTTTCCAAGAGATTATGCAAACTCGATGGGCCGAATGGCCTCCTTCTGCACTGTAAATTCTATGTCCCAGTCATTGCTGAGCATTGTCGAGGGCATCAACACGATAGTGCGGACAATTGGGAATCGCCAGTGCTGGCACAGCAAGATGATGCAGGGGCAGCTGCGACTCAAACCAGCTGCCCCTCCATCCCAAGGTCACCGACCAGGAGGAGGGGGCACTGAGTGTCAACATGGACCCATCCCATGGAGTGGGAATGATGGCTGCCAGCTCCCCAAGTTCCACCCCTCTGATGAGGCAGCGTCTCATAGCCAGCACACGGGACAGGGGGGCATGGCTGTGCATGTGGCGCCGACAAGTGAGCCAGGGCCCTTCGGCCTTAGAGCCCCCAAAGGATGCCCAGCAAGGGCATCGAAGGCCACGGACGAGGTAAGGAGCTGCCTGCCTCCACCTCTGATGTGCATCCTGGGGACATATTTAGACATAGTGGTAGAGCTATGAGGACAAAGCACATTGAGGATCACTGAGGGCGTCGGGGCTGGGTGTGGTGGTAAGTAGGGGGTGAAGGGGCTGGGGGTGGGTTGGGAGTGGAGACAGCACCATCGGGAGGGTGGGGATTTGTAAAACACAATAAACACCTTTGTACACAACCAGTATGATGCATCTGTCACCTTCCGCAATGCAGGCTGACCTCCGAACCATTGACCCATCCCTCCAGACATCTTCCCCTCCCATGGCACCCACCCATCCTCCTGTCGTGGACATGTTCCCAGAGCTGTGTCCCATCCCCTGGGTGTTCGGATGTTGGCTGCTGCATGTGTGGTGTCGCCTCCCACAGTGTTCAGGCACAGTGTCCGTGGATCAAGGTGTGATTGTGATTGACAATAACTCCCACATGCTACTTGGCCTGCCCATCCATGGGAATTCACCTGGGATGTGTGAAGTGCTCACTTAACCACGATTGCCAATTCCATATTAGCAATAGCCTTCAGCCGTACAGCCAGAGGCCTCAGCAGTTAATGGGGATTATGGGTGGCTGTTGGGACAGACGGGCAGGGAAAAGGGTTGTCCCAGAATAGGTCAATGATCCAGCGGTAGGCATGGTGGTGCCGCGAGCAGGTGCCCCCTGGAGTACTAATCGGCGCCAGGGTGAGCACTTGCTAGGGAGGCCGCTAAACGACAGGAGGGCTGAAGTGATGATAATTGGTTTATCACCTCGTTACGACAAGGTCCCGATTTTGCTTCAGGAAGGCCTCGCAAATTGTTTGTCACCAAGCACAGATCTCGCTTTTGGCCTCTCCTGCTCTTCATCAGCCTCATTTCGTTTGAGCGAGTGCAACGAGGCCGGAGGATCACGCCCACAGTAATATACAAGCAAAAACACAATAATATACCAGTAAAACACACACACCAATATACCAGTAAAGCACACAGTAAGATACCAGTATAACACACAGTAACATACCAATAAGACACAGAGTAATATACCAGTAAAACACACAGTAATATACCAGTAAAACACACAGTAATATACTAATAAAAAGCACAGTAATATACCAGTAAAACACATAGTAAGATACCAGTCAAACACACAGTAATATACCAGTCAAACACACAGTAAGATACCAGTAAACACACAGTAAGATACCAGTAAACACACAGTAAGATACCAGTAAACACACAGTAAGATATCAGTAAAACACACAGTAAGATACCAGTAAAATGCACAGTAATATGCCAACAAAACACACAGTAATGTACGAGTAAACACACAGTAATATACCAGTGAAACGCAAAGTAAGATACCGGTAACACACACAGGAATATACCACTAAAAACACACAGTAAGGTACCAGTAAAATACACAGTAACACACCAGTAAAACACACAGTAATGTACCAGCAAACACACAGTTAGATACCAATAAAACACACAATCAGATTGTGGTAAACCACTGTTGCACCTATATTAGGTAATGTAAGGTAGGACCTGTACTACAGGTTCGCCGGTAGCCCCTGCCTGCTGGCTACACCCAGTAGGAGTATAAGTATGCGTGTCCTCTATTCAGCAGCCATTTCGCCAGCTGCTGTGGGAGGCCACATATCTTACTGCAATAAAGCCACAGTTGTATCCAAACTGAGTCTTTGTACAATTGAACGTGCATCACAGATACCAGTAAAACACCCAGTAAAATACCAGTACAACACACAGAAAGATACAAGTAAAACACACAGTAAGATACCAGAAAACACACAGTAAGATAACAGTAAACACACAGTAAGATACCAGGAAACACACATCAAGATACCAGAAAACACACAGTAAGATACCAGTAAAACACACAGTAAGATACCAGTAAACACACAGTAAGATACCAGGAAACACACATCAAGATACCAGAAAAAACACAGTAAGATACCAGTAAAACACACAGTAAGATACCAGTAAACACACAGCAAGATACCAGTAAACACACAGTGAGATACCAGTAAACACACAGTAAGATACCAGTAAACACACAGCAAGATACCAGTAAACACACAGTAAGATACCAGTAAATACACAGTAAGATACCAGGAAACACACATCAAGATACCAGAAAACACACAGTAAGATACCAGTAAAACACACAGTAAGATACCAGTAAACACACAGCAAGATACCAGTAAACACAGAGTAAGATACCAGTAAGACACACAGTAAGATACCAGTGAAACACACAGTAAGATACCAGTAAACACACAGTAAGATATTAGTAAAACACACAGTAAGATACCAGTAAACACACAGTAAAATACATGTAAACATACTGTAGGATACCAGTAAAGCAAACAGTAAGATACCAGTAAACACACATTAAGATACCAGTAAACACACAGTAAGATACCAGTAACCACACAGTAAGATACCAGTAAACTCACAGTAAGATACCAGTAAACACACAGTAAGATACCAGTAAACACACAGTAAGATACCAGTAAAACACACAGTATGATACCAGTAAACACACAGTAAAATACCAGTAAACACACATCAAGATACCAGTAAACACACAATAAGATACCAGTAAACACACAGTAAAATACCAGTAAACACACAGTAAGATACCAGTAAACACACAGTAAGATACCAGTAAACACAAAGTAACACTCCAGTAAACACACAGTAAGATACCAGTAAACACACAGTAAAATACCAGTAAACACACAGTAAGATACCAGTAAACACAAAGTAACACTCCAGTAAACACACAGTAAGATACCAGTAAACACACAGTAAGATACCAGTAAAACACACAGTAAGATCCCAGTAAACACACAGTAAGATACCAGTAAACACACAGTAAGATACCAGTAAACACACAGTAATGTACCAGTAAACACACAGTAAGATACCAGTAAAACACACAGTAAGATACCAGTAAAACACACAGTAAGATACCAGTAAACACACAGTAAGATACTAGTAAACACACAGTAAAATACCAGTAAACACACAGTTACATACCAGTAAACACACAGTAAGATACCAGTAAAAACACAGTAAGATACCAGTAAACATACAGTAAGATACCAGTAAACACACAGTAAGATACCACTAAAAACACAGTAAGATACTAGTAAACACACAGTAAGATACCAGTAAAACACACAGTAAGATACCAGTAATCACACAGGAACAGACCAGTAAAACACACAGTAACACACCAGTAAACACACAGTAAGATACCAGTAAACACACAGTAAGATTACCAGTAAACACACAGTAACACACCAGTAAAACACACAGTAAGGTAGCAGTAAACACACAGTAAGATTCCAGTAAACACACAGTAAGATACCAGTAAACACACAGTAAGATACCAGTAAAACACACAGTAAGATACCAGTAAACACACAGTAAGATACCAGTAAAACACACAGTATGATACCAGTAAACACACAGTAAAATACCAGTAAACACACAGCAAGATACCAGTAAACACACAGTAAGATACCAGTAAACACACAGTAAAGTACCAGTAAACACACAGTAAGATACCAGTAAACACACAGTAACACTCCAGTAAACACACAGTAAGATACCAGTAAACACACAGTAAGATACCAGTAAAACACACAGTAAGATCCCAGTAAACACACAGTAAGATACCAGTAAACACACAGTAAGATACCAGTAAACACACAGTAATGTACCAGTAAACACACAGTAAGATACCAGTAAAACACACAGTAAGATACCAGTAAAACACACAGTAAGATACCAGTAAACACACAGTAAGATACTAGTAAACACACAGTAAAATACCAGTAAACACACAGTTACATACCAGTAAACACACAGTAAGATACCAGTAAAAACACAGTAAGATACCAGTAAACATACAGTAAGATACCAGTAAACACACAGTAAGATACCACTAAAAACACAGTAAGATACTAGTAAACACACAGTAAGATACCAGTAAAACACACAGTAAGATACCAGTAAACACACAGTAAGATACCAGTAAACCCACAGTAAGATAGCAGTAAACACACAGTAAGATACCAGTAATCACACAGGAACAGACCAGTAAAACACACAGTAACACACCAGTAAACACACAGTAAGATACCAGTAAACACACAGTAAGATACCAGTAAAACACACAGTAAGATACCAGTAAACACACAGTAAGATACCAGTAAAACACACAGTATGATACCAGTAAACACACAGTAAAATACCAGTAAACACACAGCAAGATACCAGTAAACACACAGTAAGATACCAGTAAACACACAGTAAAGTACCAGTAAACACACAGTAAGATACCAGTAAACACACAGTAACACTCCAGTAAACACACAGTAAGATACCAGTAAACACACAGTAAGATACCAGTAAAACACACAGTAAGATCCCAGTAAACACACAGTAAGATACCAGTAAACACACAGTAAGATACCAGTAAACACACAGTAATGTACCAGTAAACACACAGTAAGATACCAGTAAAACACACAGTAAGATACCAGTAAAACACACAGTAAGATACCAGTAAACACACAGTAAGATACTAGTAAACACACAGTAAAATACCAGTAAACACACAGTTACATACCAGTAAACACACAGTAAGATACCAGTAAAAACACAGTAAGATACCAGTAAACATACAGTAAGATACCAGTAAACACACAGTAAGATACCACTAAAAACACAGTAAGATACTAGTAAACACACAGTAAGATACCAGTAAAACACACAGTAAGATACCAGTAAACACACAGTAAGATACCAGTAAACCCACAGTAAGATAGCAGTAAACACACAGTAAGATACCAGTAATCACACAGGAACAGACCAGTAAAACACACAGTAACACACCAGTAAACACACAGTAAGATACCAGTAAACACACAGTAAGATTACCAGTCAACACACAGTAACACACCAGTAAAACACACAGTAAGGTAGCAGTAAACACACAGTAAGATTCCAGTAAACACACAGTAAGATACCAGTAAACACACAGTAAGATACCAGTAAAACACACAGTAAGATACCAGTAAACACACAGTAAGATACCAGTAAAACACACAGTATGATACCAGTAAACACACAGTAAAATACCAGTAAACACACAGCAAGATACCAGTAATCACACAGTAAGATACCAGTAAACACACAGTAAAATACCAGTAAACACACAGTAAGATACCAGTAAACACACAGTAAGATACCAGTAAACACAAAGTAACACTCCAGTAAACACACAGTAAGATACCAGTAAACACACAGTAAGATACCAGTAAAACACACAGTAAGATCCCAGTAAACACACAGTAAGATCCCAGTAAACACACAGTAAGATTCCAGTAAACACACAGTAAGATACCAGTAAACACACAGTAAGATACCAGTAAAACACACAGTAAGATACCAGTAAACACACAGTAAGATACCAGTAAAACACACAGTATGATACCAGTAAACACACAGTAAAATACCAGTAAACACACAGCAAGGTACCAGTAAACACACAGTAAGATACCAGTAAACACACAGTAAAATACCAGTAAACACACAGTAAGATATCAGTAAACACACAGTAAGATACCAGTAAACACAAAGTAACACTCCAGTAAACACACAGTAAGATACCAGTAAACACACAGTAAGATACCAGTAAAACACACAGTAAGATCCCAGTAAACACACAGTAAGATACCAGTAAACACACAGTAAGATACCAGTAAACACACAGTAATGTACCAGTAAACACACAGTAAGATACCAGTAAACACACAGTAAGATAACAGCAAACACACAGTAAGATACCAGTAAACACACAGTAAGATACCAGTAAACACACAGTAACACACCAGTAAAACACACAGTAAGATACCAGTAAACACACAGTAAGATACCAGTAAACACACAGTAAGATACCAGTAAACACACAGCAACACTCCAGTAAACACACAGTAAAATACCAGTAAAACACACAGTAAGATACCGGTAAACACACAGTAAGATACCAGTAAACACACAGTAAGATACCAGTAAACACACAGTAAGATACCAGTAAACACACAGTATGATACCAGTAAACACACAGTAAGATACCAGTAAACACACAGTAAGATACCAGTAAACACACAGTAAGATACCAGTAATCACACAGGAACACACCAGTAAAACACACAGTAACACACCAGTAAACACACAGTAAGATACCAGTAAACACACAGTAAGATACCAGTAAACACACAGCAACACTCCAGTAAACAGACAGTAAAATACCAGTAAACACACAGTAACACACCAGTAAAACACACAGTAAGATGCCAGTAAACACACAGTAAGATACCAGTAAACACACAGTAAGATACCAGTAAACACACAGCAACACTCCAGTAAACAGACAGTAAAATACCAGTAAAACACACAGTAAGATACCGGTAAACACACAGTAGGATACCAGTAAACACACAGTAAGATACCAGTAAACACACAGTAAGATACCAGTAAACACACAGTAAGATACCAGTAAACACACAGTATGATATCAGTAAAACACACAGTATGATACCAGTAAACACACAGTAACACTCCAGTATACACACAGTAAGATACCAGTAAACACACAGCAAGATACCAATGAAACACACAGTAAGATACCAGTAAAACACACTTTATGATACCAGTAAACACACATTAAGATACCAGTAAACACACAGTAAGATACCAGTAAACACACAGTAAGATACCAGTAAACACACAGTAACACTCCAGTAAACACACAGTAAGATACCAGTAAACACACAGTAAGATACCAGTAAAACACACAGTAAGATACCATTAAACACACAGTAAGGTACCAGTAAACACACAGTAAGGTACCAGTAAAACACACAGTAAGATACCAATAAAACACACAGTAAGATACCAGTACAAAGCACAGAAACATACCAGTAAACACACAGTAAGATACCGTAAACACACAGTAAGATACCAGTAAACCCACAGTAAGATACCAGTAATCACACAGGAACACACCAGTAAAACACACAGTAACACACCAGTAAACACACAGTAACACACCAGTAAAACACACAGTAAGATACCAGTAGACACACAGTAAGATACCAGTAAACACACAGTAAGATACCAGTAAACACACAGTAACACAGCAGCAAAACACACAGTAAGATACCAGTAAAACACACAGTAAGATACCAGTAAACACACAGTAAAATACCAGTATACACACAGTGACATACCAGTAAACACACAGTAAGATACCAGTGAAAAACGCAGTAAGAAAACAGTAAACACACAGTAAGATCCCAGTAAACACACAGGAAGATACCAGTGAACACACAGTAAGACACCAGTAAACACAAATTAACACACCAGTAAAACACACAGTAAGATACCAGTAAAACACACAGTAAGATACCAGTAAACACACAGTAAAATTCCAGTAAACACACAGTGACATACCAGTAAACACACAGTAAGATACCAGTAAACACTCAGTAAGATACCAGTAAACACACAGTAAGATACCAGTAAACACACAGTGACATACCAGTAAACACACAGTAAGATATCAGTAAACACACAGTAAGATACCAGTAAACACACAGTAAGATACCATTAAACACACAGTAACACACCAGTAAAACACGCAGTAACGTACCAGTAAACACACAGTAAGAGACCAGCAAACACACAGTAAGATACCAGTAAACACACAGTAAGATTCCAGTAAAACACACAGTTAGATACCAGTAAACACACAGTAACACACCAGTAAAACACACAGTAAGGTACCAGTAAACACACAGTAGGATACCATTAAACACACAGTAAGATACCAGTAAACACACAGTAAGATTCCAGTAAAACACACAGTAAGATACCAGTAAACACACAGTAAGATACCAGTAAACACACAGTAAGATACCAGTAAACACACAGTAACAGTCCAGTAAACACACAGTAAGATACCTGTAAAACACACAGTAAGATACCAGTAAACACACAGTAAGATACCAGTAAACACACAGTAAGATACCAGTAAACACACAGTAAGATACCAGTAAACACACAGTATGATATCAGTAAAACACACAGTAAGATACCAGTAAACACACAGTAACACTCCAGTAAACACACAGTAAGATACCAGTAAAACACACAGTAAGATACCAGTAAACACACAGTAAGATACCAGTAAAACACACAGTAACACTCCAGTAAACACACAGTAAGATACCAGTAAAACACACAGTATGATACCAGTAAACACACAGTAAGATACCAGTAAACACACAGTAAGATACCAGTAAACACACAGTAAGATACCAGTAAACCCACAGTAAGATACCACTAAACACACAGTAACACTCCAGTAAACACACAGTAACACTCCAGTAAACACACAGTAAGATACCAGTAAAACACACAGTATGATACCAGTAAACACACAGTAAGATACCAGTAAACACACAGTAAGATACCAGTAAACACACAGTAAGATACCAGTTAAACACACAGTAAGATACCAGTAAAACACACAGTAAGATACCAGTACAAAACACAGAAACATACCAGTAAACACACAGTAAGATACCGTAAACACACAGTAAGATACCAGTAAACCCACAGTAAGATACCAGTAAACACACAGTAAGATACCAGTTAAACACACAGTAAGATACCAGTAAACACACAGTAAGACACCAGTTAACACACAGTAAGATACCAGTAAACACACAGTAAGATACCAGTTAAACACACAGTAAGATACCAGTAAAATACACAGTTAGATACCAGTACAAAACACAGAAACATACCAGTAAACACACAGTAAGATACCGTAAACACACAGTAAGATACCAGTAATCACACAGGAACACACCAGTAAAACACACAGTAACACACCAGTAAACACACAGTAACACTCCAGTAAACACACAGTAACACTCCAGTAAACACACAGTAAGATACCAGCAAACACACAGTAAGATACCAGTAAAACACACAGTAAGATACCAGTAAACACACAGTAAGATACCAGTAAACACACAGTAAGATACCAGTTAAACACACAGTAAGATACCAGTAAAACACACAGTAAGATACCAGTACAAAACACAGAAACATACCAGTAAACACACAGTAAGATACCGTAAACACACAGTAAGATACCAGTAAACCCACAGTAAGATACCAGTAAACGCACAGTAAGATACCAGTAATCACACAGGAACACACCAGTAAAACACACAGTAACACACCAGTAAACACACAGTAACGCACCAGTAAAACGCACAGTAAGATACCAGTAAACACACAGTAAGATACCAGTAAACACACAGTAAGATACCAGTAAACACACAGTAACGCACCAGTAAACACACAGTAACGCACCAGTAAAACGCACAGTAAGATACCAGTAAACACACAGTAAGATACCAGTAAACACACAGTAAGATACCAGTAAACACACAGTAACACACCAGTAATACACAGAGTAAGATACCAGTAAAACACACAGTAAGATACCAGTAAACACACAGTAAAATACCAGTAAACACACAGTGACATACCAGTAAACACACAGTAAGATACCAGTGAAAAACACAGTAAGAAAACAGTAAACACACAGTAAGATCCCAGTAAACACAGAGTAAGATACCAGTGAACACACAGTAAGATACCAGTAAACACATAGTAAGAGACCAGTAAGCACACAGTAAGATACCAGTAAACACACAGTAAGATACCAGTAAACACACATTAAGATACCAGTAAAACACACAGTAAGATACCAGTAAACACACAGTAAGATACCAGTAAACACACAGTAAGACACCAGTTAACACACAGTAAGATACCAGTAAACACACAGTAATATACCAGTTAAACACACAGTAAGATACCAGTAAAACACACAGTAAGATACCAGTACAAAACACAGAAACATACCAGTAAACACACAGTAAGATACCGTAAACACACAGTAAGATACCAGTAAACCCACAGTAAGATACCAGTAAACACACAGTAAGATACCAGTAATCACACAGGAACACACCAGTAAAACACACAGTAACACACCAGTAAACACACAGTAACGCACCAGTAAAACACACAGTAAGATACCAGTAAACACACAGTAAGATACCAGCAAACACACAGTAAGATACCAGTAAACACACAGTAACACACCAGTAAAACACACAGTAAGATACCAGTAAAACACACAGTAAGATACCAGTAAACACACAGTAAAATACCAGTAAACACACAGTGACATACCAGTAAACACACAGTAAGATACCAGTGAAAAACACAGTCAGAAAACAGTAAACACACAGTAAGATCCCAGTAAACACACAGTAAGATACCAGTTAACACACAGTAAGATACCAGTAAACACACAGTAAGATACCAGTGAACACACAGTAAGATACCAGTAAACACATAGTAAGAGACCAGTAAGCACACAGTAAGATACCAGTAAACACACATTAAGATACCAGTAAAACACACAGTAAGATACCAGTAAACACACAGTAAGATACCAGTAAACACACAGTAAGACACCAGTAAACACACATTAAGATACCAGTAAACACACAGTAAGATACCAGTAAACACGCAGTAACACACCAGTAAACACACAGTAAAATACCTGTAAACACACAGTAAGATACCTGTAAACACACAGTAAGATACCAGTAAACACGCAGTAAGATACCTGTAAACACACAGTAAGATACCAGTAAAACACACAGTAAGATACCAGTAAACACACAGTAAGATACCAGTAAACACACAGTAAGATACCAGTAAAACACACAGTAAGATACCAGTAAAACACACAGTAAGATACCGTAAACACACAGTAAGATACCTGTAAACACACAGTAAGATACCAATAAAACACACAGTAAGATACCAGTAAACACACAGTAATATATCAGTAAACACACAGTAACACACCAGAATAAAACACAGTAAGAAAACAATGAAAATTGAATCAGCCCTCAGTGCTCCCACGTATCTGTTTCAAAATGTATTCTTTGCATGGCCCAATAATCTTCAAGGTTTTGGAGGAATGGTACTTACTGTAGACATTACCATTCGTTGTGAATTTGAATTGCTCTGCCTCATGGAAATCAAGTAGAATATTCAATATCCAAATGCAACACCTTTTGCTTTGATCCCATCACATTGCTACAATGTAGACAGGCTTTTTGGTATCCAATTGTCTCACCCAAAGCCTCATGGATTGTGTTAAGCAGAGTTTATTGAGGACCCTGAGCCATTTTAACAGTCCACTGAGTGCTGCATACACCATGAACTCTGTAGAACCGCTTAGCAACCAGTATAGGAATTGAAAGGTAAGTTCCAAATGTAATTCTATGGAGCTGACAACACCCTGGGATCATTCTTTTCCTTATCCAATTAGTCTCTTGATTCACCATTCCTGATAACTTATCCTGGCTGTGGGCGACATCTGGTAACAACCAGGAGCCGATGAATTGCCTCTAGATGACCTTTTGCAGTTGGGTTTCAGGGCCTTGCTTCTCCAAGAATCTTGATCATTAAAATGGATCAGGACTGTAAACAAAATGTTCAGACAGGAGTTGTTTCTGTTGTTGTCTTTGTTGTGCTTCTTGTTGTTGTTTTTGTTGTCCTTGTTGTGCTCAATGACTGCTCCTTGTGGATAATTTGAGTCATTTTCAAAGTTATTGGGATCAGTACCTTTGTGGTATCTGATGGTTGATTGAGCGTTTCAACTGAGGTTTGTGAGCATTATCTGATGTTGCATTGATCTGGTGACATCAGTCATTTCTGGTTGATTTGCTTCATCTTTGATCTCTTGGTGCTCCTCTTCTGGAGTCAATGTCGTCCAGATTTCAGTTTCTTGTAGGTTGCCAAGAGTAGATGAGGTTTTAATTGATGCAGTCTCATTGGACTCAAGAGTAGTTTTACTTTGATTGTTGAGTGCTTCTGTACAGACGAGCTGCGATCTTGCACATTGTGTATGCTGATTGTGATCACTTTGTCATTATTCTTACATACAGTGGTTAGATATTCATTGCCTTCCTGTTGTTCATCAAACAAGGTTAGACCTTCATAGTCCTCTTTTTGTTGTTCCAATAAGCTGGGTAGTCTTTCATAGTCTGCTTCTGGTTGCTCAAATAAGATGGATAGATCTTCAAAGTCTTCTTCATGCATGGTTGACACTCTGGAGTCTTTAATTGCTTCCATTTTGGAGTCTGTCAATGAGCTCTCATTGGAGGCTTGCGTCGCTCTCTCTGTGGAGTCTTTCATCGCTCTCTGTGTGGAGTCGTGCAGTGTTCTCTCTGTGGAGTCGATCAGCGCTCTCTCAACGGATTTGGTCAGTACTTTCTGTATGACGCCATTTTCTTCTTGGCTATTTGACAGGTTACTGTCATCCAATGTGTCAATGATCAGCCATTGCATCCTGGTATTGGATTCATCTATCATGAGTAGAGTCGAGTTGAGCTTTGCAACCGTGTTGCTTATGCTATGATGATTATATCCGAATAACTCAGCCATGCCTGAGTAGTATTCTTTGATAAACAAATCATCGTCTGTGGTTTTGGATTTGTTTTTGTGCTCTTCACTTTTAATTAACAAATCATCTTCTTTAGCTTTGGATTTGTTAATGTGCCCTTCACTTTGGATGCTGCAAACTGCTTGTTCCAGGGTGCTGCGGAAGTTATTTTCAACTGCAGGTTGAAGTTCAGGCAATGTTGTGCCTTTTGAGGTTAGGTTTTTTACCTTTAAGAGTCTTATTTGTGATTTTCGGGCATTTCCCCTTTAAGTAGGCGTGGTCTGTGTTTTCTGACACAGATCGATCCTTGAACTGTGTGCGATCTTTTTCCACCTGCACATGCATGGCTTGAGCATATGCAGAACGATCTTCGTCCAATGCGTCTTTTCTCAACTGCGCATGCGCGGCTTCGGTTTCCTGTGCATGCGCAGAGCAGAATTTTGCCGGTTTGCGTCTTTTGTTGATGTGCGCATGTTCTGAATCGGAGGCGCCGCAATGAAGAAGCTGGTTTGAACACAGAGACTCCATTTTAAGTTTCTCACCTCGTGGAGAACTTGTTCGGCGTTCTTTGTTTGTGATAGCTCAAGGTACTGATTATTATTTTTTTCTTGCGATATGAGCTTTTCAATCGTGATTTCCAGGGTTGAACCTTTCTGTTTTAATAATGATTGTCTGATTTCCGCATCACTTATTCCCTGTGCAATTTGGTGTCTGAGCATTGACTCTCTTAAAGCAGCATAGTTGCAGGTGCTACAGTAATCTTTAAATTTTTCGAGTATCACATTCAATTTAGTTCTGTCTTCACCTTCCAAGTAATTGAAGGAGTTATAGATCTCTCTAGCTTGATGTCCTGCTATTGCTAATAGCAGTGATATTTTTTTGTTTTCAGAGACTGTGCTCAAACCATTAGCTACCATATATATTTGGATCATTTGTTTAAAAACTATCCAGTTATCACATACGTTACTGGTTGTTTTCAGCTACCGTGGAGCTCAAACTTGTTCCATCGAATCAGTCGATCGTTGAGGATCCATATGCTGCGAGATCTTCCACAGTCGAACAGATGGTACTTTTGTTTCTGTCTTTTTGTCTTTAAGCTTTCCTGAAATCATGTCCTGGTAACATATATTACTTCTTATGTCCGAATAATGCTCGTAGTCTTCCAGTTGAAACAAATGCTTTATTGAGTAAGTTTGTTCTCTCTCCAGAGCTTAAACTAGATGTTACATGAACATGACTGATTAAGAAGTACACCTGTGCTGAGCTGTCTGACTGTCTTGTCACTTGCTGCTGTTCCTGTGAAGAGGGTGATCCTGGCTTTCGTATATCTATTTATACATCTCTAGTGCTCCCTCTAGTGATCACTTAGTTGTAGTGTATTTACATTAACCCCTTGAGTACATACAGATATGCAGATCACCACACAGACATTAACGGCAATCGCGGGGGTCCAAGGAGATCAGAGGCCCTCAGCTGCATGCCCTTTGTGCAGGGTGGTACACTGGTACCACCTGGGTTTCCTGGCAGTGCCACCTGAGGTGCCAAGCTAGCAGTTTTTGTGCGTGCACGATTGGGCTGGGGTTGCCTAGTGTGGGTGTTGGGGGGAGGGGAACTCTCCTATATTGCGTTAGGGCTGTGGTGGAGGTCAGGTATTCTTTTGGGGGCATCGGAGATGGGGAAGCCATTTAAAAATGGCGTCTCAATCGCTAACTACAAAGAGGACTTCCGGCGAGCAGAGCGCCCCATTGTAAAAAACTGGGACTATGTGCGGCCTCGACCACACATTTCCCCGTTCAGGCCCCTTATTCAACACACGGTCGCGTTGAATAGCAATGTGTTTCTCACCACTGCGAGTGCCGTGAAACATGCGGCAGAACGCGCTCGCTTGGTGACTTTGTTTCCTTTTTGGAAAATTGCGCCCATAGTGTCACTTGTGGAGACACACTGAATATCCCATATATCATTTCATAGTAATATGCCACATATATCAGGGGCTGGATTCACTGCACCCCGATGCCGAAATCGCGGCCGGAATCGGGGCGGAGAATCCATTTCCTTGCAGGGAATTCCCCGGTTCTGCGGGAAGCCAAGCACCTACCTGGGACCATTGTTGGAGGCCCGCTCCGCTCCCGACTGGCCGAAGTCCCGACGGCGTGGATCTAATGTGGTCCTGCCGGTCGGGACACTCGCCTGGCGGCTGCGCACTCAGTCAGCGGCCGCCTTGGTCAGTGGCGGGCCGATCGGAGGGCAGGGGGTGCCATATACATGGCTGGGCAATGTTTGGGCGGGCGGTCATGGTCAGGCACGCAGCTGATTGGGGGTAGGGGGTCTATTTTTAGTGTCCAGCAGCGCGGTCTCAGTTCCCCATGGAGCACGGCTCGGCCTCTGGAGGCCGCCGCCATGCCCATGCGCGGCCTCCGACCTGGAAGTACGGGGACCCATATCTGCTTTTATGCTGGGTCCATGCTAGCCCCCTGCAGGGCTAGGAATATGTGGCCCTTTCACACCTGTTTTTCTGGTGTGAAAGTCCACAGTTTTGGTGACGGTGTGGGGACATAGTCCCAAAAACAGAGAATCCAGCCCCAGAGTAGCCAATCTGTGGATTAGAGAGCCAAGTAGTTGTGGTAGTCACCACTGATGTATATATTGAATATATAGGATGTTGATATAGGTGCTTTACGGTAAGGCCCCTGTACTGCAGGTATGGGGGTAGATCCCTGCCTGCTGGTTCCGCCCAGTAGAATATAAATATGTGTGCTCCCAGTACAGTAGCCATTTCGCCAGCTGTAAGAGGCCACACATCTCAGTGTAATAAAGCCTCGATTACATCCTACTCTCGTCTTTGTGTAATTGATCGTGCATCAGTAGTATCCATCTTAACTCCATTTGTTTCAGAAGATGGACCTCCGCATCAAGCCGGATCGCCTGCAGCTTAATCTGCAAGCAGACAATGCCAAAAAGGACTTTGAACATTGACTAGCCTGTTTTGAAGCGTACATCGGGTCTGCGCCAGACCCAATTCCAGAAGCACAGAAGCTCCAGATCCTTTACACGCGGCTGAGCTCCAACATCTTTCCACTTGGCCAGGACGCGCCGACCTACGCAGACGCCATGGCGCTACTGAAGGAAAACTACATTCAGCGGACTAACACACTCTACGCCAGGCACCTCCTCTCCACGTGGCGTCAACTTCCTGGTGAGTCGGTGGAAGATTTCTGGCACGCCCTGCTCCCCCTAGTTAGAGACTGTGACTGTCAGGCCGTTTCGACCACGGAACACTCAAATTTGCTAATGAGAGACGCATTTGTTATGGGGATAGTGTCCTCCAGGTCCCACTCTGTGATGATCCGGGGGTACTGCATCGCCACTCTCACTGTCCAGGGCGTGGAGTTCAGCGGCTTCCACCTCTACATCCTCCCCAACCTCTGCGCTGCCTTGCTACTCGGCCTGGACTTCCAGTGCAACCTCCAGAGCCTAACCCTGAAATTCGGCAGGCCACTACCACCCCTTACTTTGTGCGGCCTCGCGACCCTTAAGGTCGACTCGCGTTCCCTTTTTGCAAACCTAAGCCGGGATTGCCAAACCGTCGCCACCAGGAGCAGACGGTACAGCGCCCAGGACAGGACCTTCATCAGGTATGAAGTCCAGCGGCTGCTTCGGGGAGTCAACATCGAGGCCAGCAACAGCCCCTGGAGAGCCCAAGTGGTAGTGGTGAAAACTGGGGAGAAAAACAGGATGGTCGTTGACTATAGTCAGACCATCAATCGGTACACGCAGCTCGATGCATACCCCCTCCCACGCATATCTGATATGGTCAATAAGATTGCACAGTACCGGGTCTTCTCGTCAGTAGACCTGAAATCTGCCTACCACCTGCTCCCCATCCGCAAGACGGACAACCCATACACTGCGTTCGAGGCAGACGGCCGCCGTTACCACTTTCTTCGGGTTCCCTTCGACGTCACCAACGGGGTCTCGGTCTTCCAATGGGAGATGAACCGAATGGTTGACCGGTACGGGCTGCGGGCCACTTTACCGTACCTGGACAATGTCACCATCTGTGGCCACGATCAGCAGGACCATGACGCCAACCTTGCCAAATTTCTCCACACCACCACTCTCCTCAACCTCACGTATAACAAGGAGAAGTGCGTTTTCAGCACGAACCGCTTAGCCATCCTCGGCTATGTGGTCCAGAACGGAGTTCTGGGGCCCCGATCCCGATCGCATGCGCCCCCTCATGGAACTCCCCCTCTCCACTTCCCCAAGGCCCTCAAACGTTGCCTGGGGTTCTTTTCGTATTATTCCCAGTGGGTCCCAAACTATGCGGACAAGGCCCGCCCACTCATTCAATCCACTGTTTTTCCTCTGACGGCCGAGGCTCACCAGGGCTTTAACCGTATCAAGGCCGACATCGCCAAGGCGGCGATGCACGCGGTCGACGAGACGCTCCCATTCCAAGTCGAGAGCGATGCGTCAGACGTCGCTCTGGCCGCCACCCTCAACCAGGCAGGCAGGCCCGTGGCATTCTTTTCCCGCAACCTCCATGCCTCCAAAATTCGGCACTCCTCCATCGAAAAAGAGGCCCAAGCCATCGTTGAAGTTGTGCTGCATTGGAGGCATTACCTGGCCGGCAGGAGATTCACTTGCCTCACTGACCAACGGTCGGTTGCCTTCATGTTTAATAACACAAAGCGGGGCAAGATCAAAAATGATAAAATCTTGAGGTGGAGGATCGAGCTCTCCACCTCCAATTACGAGATTTTGTATCGCCCCGGTAAGCTCAATGAGCCCCCCGATGCCCGATCCCGAGGTACATGTGCCAGCACACAAGTGGACCGACTCCAGACCCTGCACGACCACCTCTGTCACCCAGGGGTCACACGTTTTTACCATTTCAACAAGGCCCGCAACCTGCCCTACTCCATTGAGGAAGTCAGGGCGATCACCAGAGTCTGCCAGGTCTGCGCGGAGTGTAAACCGCACTTCTACCGGCTAGACCGTGTGCGCCTGGTGAAGGCCTCCCTTTGAACTCCTCAGCGTGGACTTCAAAGGGCCCCTCCCCTCCACCGAGCGCAACACGTACTGTCTCAGTGTGGTCGATGAATATTCCCGATTCCCCTTTGCCGTCCCATGCCCCGACATGACGTCTGCCACCGTCATCAAAGCCCTCAACACCATCTTCACTTTTGTGGTAGTATGTATTGGGGGTCATGTGGGACTGGAAGCCCTAATGTCATTGGCTGACAGATCCCGGGTCCTGGTTGGCCGTTGACCTCAAGCTCCGCCCTGAAGGCGAAGTATAAGAAGCCGGTATCTTCCCCCGCATGCCAGTTTACTATCGGGCTGCTGGGGAACAGACACGCTTAATAAAGCCTCATCGACTTCACTCTATTCGTCTCATGGAGTCTTTGTGCGCTACAATTTATTAAGCGTGTCTAAAAAGGACTATGGAGCTCAGGATCATTCCAGAATGCCTGAGGATCAGCCCCCACGCAGTGAATGCGGCAGCAGCCTTCAAACTATGGCAGACTTGCTTCGAGGCCTACATCAGGACGACCACCGGCCGAGTCTCAGACGAACAAAAACTGCAGGTCCTGCACTCGAGGGTGAACACGGAGATTTTCACCCTCATTGAAGACACCGACGATTTCCAGACGGCGTTCGCAGCACTCAGAAGTCTCTACGTTCGCCCAGTTAACCAAATCTACGCTCGCTACCAGCTCGCGACGAGACGGCAAGCTCCCAGAGAATCGATGGACGAGTTCTACGCCGCGCTGCTGATTTTGGGACGAGCCTGCAGCTGCCCGTCGGTGAACGCAAACGAACACACGGACATGTTAATGCGCGACGCTTTTGTGGCAGGTATTCAATCCTCCCAAATCCGCCAAAGACTTCTAGAAAAAGAGTCGCTAGGACTCTCAGAGGCACGGGCCCTAGCAGCCTCCCTAGACGTGGCCGCGCGTAATACCCGCGCCTACGGCCCCGACCGCGCGGCAGGCCATTGGGCCCCGTACGTACCCGTCGCGGCAAACCCCCTACCCCCCTCCCGGACGCCCCGCAGGCGCAGCCGCTCTGGGTCCCGACCACCGCGGTCCTGGGAGAACTGGGAGCCCTGCACGCCGCCTACGCTCCCCAACCCCCCTCCCCGCAGTCCATGTATGACCCGCCGCCGGCGCTACCGCTTTGGGTCCCGGCCAACACTCCCCACGGAGAGGAGGGGGTTTTTCGCGTCCCTAATGCCACCCTAACCCCCGTCCCGCGCCCCACGCCTGACCCGCCGGCGCCACCTACTTGGACCCTGACCACCGCTGTCCCCGGCGAGGGAGCTCCTCACGGTCCCAGCGTTCGCGGCCCCACGCCTGACCCGCCGGCGCGCCGACTTGGGCCCCGACCACCGCTGTCCCCGGCAAGGGAGCTCTGCACGGTCCCAGCGCTCGCGGCCCCACGCCTGACCCGCCGGCGCCGCCGACTTGGGCCCCGACCACCGCTGTCCCCGGTGAGGGAGCTCCACGCGGTCCTAGCGTTCGCGGTCCAAGAGCTCGCGGTGAGGGAGCTCCGCGCGGTCCTAGCGCTCGCGGTTCTAGCGCTCGCAGTGAGGGAGCACCGCGCGGTCCTAGCACTCGCGGTTCTAGCGCCCCCCAGACCCCCCAGCACACCATGTGCGACCCGCAGACGCCGCCATTTTGGGTCCCGGCCACCACGAGGGGAGGAAGGGCGCCGCCATCTTGGACCACCCCAGACCTGTACGACGCAGCGACCGGGGATCCTCATTCATGAGCGATGAGCTGCGCCAGTACCTGCTCAACAGGGGCATTGACTCAAGCAGGACAACCAGTTACAACCCCAGGGAAAATGGGCAGGTGGAGAGGGAGAATGGGACGGTCTGGAGGGCCGTCCAGCTGGCCCTACTGTCCAGAAATCCCCCGACCTCCCGCTGGCAGGAGGTCCTCCCCGACGCACTTCACTACATTCGGTCGCTCCTGTGCACCGTGACTAATGAAACCCCCATGAACGTCTCTTTGCCTTCCCTAGGAAATCCACCTCCGGGGTTTGGTTCCAGACGTGGCTGGCAGCTCCAGGACCCGTTCTCCTCCGTAGACACGTTCGACTCCACAAGGCGGACCCGTTGGTTGAGAGGGTACAGCTACTCCATGCCAACCCGCAGTACGCCTACGTAGCTAACTCCGACGGCCGCCAAGACACAGTCTCCCTCAGGGACCTGATACCAGCTGGTTCCACACACACACCCTCCCCCTGCCCCGGCCCCACCCTCCCCTCCCCCGGTGCACCGGGACAGTCCGTCCTCCCCTTGCTCACACCCGGGGATGAAGAGAATTTTGACACGCTCCCGGAGTCACCGAAGACCAAGCCGCCGCCGGAGTCGCCACCAGCACTGCGGCGATCTCAACGACAGATCAAGGCACCGGACCGCCTGACTTTGTAATATTATCTGTACTTTTAAAACACAACTTTCTGTATATAGTTCTCCACCACCCCCGCCGGACTCATTTTTAACAGGGGGTGAATGTGGTAGTCACCACTGATGTATATATTGTATGTGTAGAATATTGATATAGGTGCTGTACGGTAAGGCCCCTGTACTACAGGTACGGGGGTAGATCCCTGCCTGCTGGCTCCGCCCAGTAGGCGGAGTATAAATATGTGTGCTCCCAGTACAGCAGCCATTTCGTCAGCTGCTCTGGGAGGCCACACATCTCAGTGCAATAAAGCATCGATTACATCCTACTCTCATCTTTGTGTAATTCATCGTGCATCAGTAGTATCCATCTTAACTCCAGTTGTTTCGGAAACATGTTGCCCTCTATGTGTTAATTAGTCATGCAAAAGAAATTACAAATGTTTCCAATTTGGCACAGGATAAAAGCTCCAGTTACTTCACACAGGTTACCGCTCATTATGAAGGGCAGGGTTGGTATTGTGTTATTTATGTTGTGTTAGGAGCGACAGAGGAAATGAAGAGATTTTTCTTTTAACTGTAGGGGAGTCATATTGCTTTGTTACAGCAGGATTGAAGGAGACTGACTCAAATAGTGATCTTCTAAACTTTTTTTTGCAAATTCACCCCTCTCTGGGTTCAACTTTGGAAGTTTTGTTATCAGTAAAATGAGACATTACAATCGTTAGCATAAAGCAACAAAGGTAAATTTAGTAAAGCAAGGGGAGTCTGACGAGTTTCTTAAAAGTCTTTTTATTCAGGAAACAACATTACCTACACAAGGCCCCGTACACCACAGCAGGTCCTCTCTCCTTTCTGGTCAGCCCCACACTGGCTGAACTTTTACATCAGTGCTAATAAGCTACCCCGCCCATAGTAGGGGAGCTTGCAGCTCCAATGAACACAGGGAAACAATCATCCCCAGCTGGATGTGTCCTTTACAAGTTATTACAGTAAAACATCTTATTTATGCGTGAAGAACAAAGTGCCTGGTGAGTTTGATTGTGGGATCCGGGTTTGTGTACACGCCAAATTTATCCTTGGGACTCAGATGACGAGCCCCATTTCATTCTCAGTTTTGTCCTGGAGGCGTAGTTTCGCATCAGCTCCACTACTATCTTTGCCGCGAGACCAATCTTCACTGGCCATCTCCAACAGATAGTTTGAGTCATACATTCAAACAGCACAGCAAGAGACCACTCAGCCCACCATGGCAGGTGCCAAGACTTTGAAAGAGTCACCCAATTTGTCCCATGACTTTGTATTTCCCCACAGCCCAGCAAGTGTATCTTTTAATATTAATTACCTTTTATTGTCACAAGTATGAAGTTATTGTGAAAAGCCCCTAGTCGCCACATTCCGGCGCCTGTTCGGGGACACGAGGGAGAATTCAGAATTCGCAGCTGTTACGGGAATTGAACCCGCGCTGCTGGCCTTGTTCTGCATCACAAACCAGCTGTCTAGCCCACTGAGCTAAACAAGCCCCTCCTTTTCAAGTATTTATCAAATTCCTTTGTCAAAGTCATGATCAAAAGCAGCTTCCACCACCCTTTCCATCGGTGCCTTCATGAAGGTAACAATGTGCTGCTGAAGTTGGGGCAGATGAGGGGAAGAACTCTCATGGAAATACATCTTTTGAGACAGTCGTATTCTTCTATAACTACATTATTTATTTCAGTTAAACATCTCAGTCAGTTTGAAGACCGAGGGCTGGATTCTCCCAAAACGGGACCATGTCCCCACGCTGGCATAAATGCGGTGGCCGAAACAACTGGAGCCGATTCACTGACCTGCAGGTGGCTAGCATGAAGCCAGAGTAGTTCAAGCAGCTTTAGCTGCGGATACGGGGCTGGATTCGCCGCAGCCTCGCGCCGAAATCGCGTTCAACGGAGGCAGAGAATCCAAGTTCACGCCGAAATCGAGCCCGGCGCCGGTCCAGTGATTCTCCGGGACCCGAGATTCGCCGTGTTCGCGGAGTACACCGCGCGGCTGGGGGGCCATTGCCAGAGGCCGGCCCAGCGATCCTCTGCTCCCGACCGGCTGTGTTCCCGACGGCGTGGCTCTAACCACCTATCGCCGTTCGGGAAGCTCGTGTGGTGGCTGCGGACTCAGTCCTGGTGGGGGGAGGGGGGATCGGACACCGGGGGGGTGGGTCCTTATAGGCCTGCCGGGGGACAGATTGGGGGAGTCTATATTCTTCATCTGCCTCCGCGGTCCGAAGCCGCCATGGCGCTCGGCGCAACCGCTGGATGCCGCCACCATGCGCATGCGTGGACTGAAAACCGGAAATGCGGGGGCCCGTATCCACAGTTAACGCTGCGTGAACTACTCTGGGACCCTGCTAGTCCCCTGCAGGTCAGTGAATCGGCTCCACTTTTTCACAGGAATCTTCAGAGTGAAACGCCAGCCTTTTATCCACCCGCGTGGGGACATAGTCCCATTTTGGGAGAATCAAGCCCACGGTCCCCCGCACTTCCGATTTTGAGCGAGCGCATGCGAATCCAGCCCCTTTTGTTCCTCGAATCATGGGCACTTACATCACACCACACAGCATAAACAAAAGTCACAAAAGCAGCAGAAAGCCCAGGGTTACAGAAGACAAGTCAACAGCCTGGAACTGCGGTGAGAAGAAAAACACTTGAAGGTCAAATGCACATTGTCAAGGCTCAGTCCCACTAAAAATAACATTCACTTGACCAGAGGTCTTCAAATTAATCTCCAGTGGAATAATGTCAAAGCCCAGACCCAGATACCTGGCACATTTAATGTGAAGGCACTTATTCTGTGCAATTTCCCTGAAAAGTAAAGATGCAGTGTCAAAAGCAGTGTGCATGAATAGTACATCCAGACACCCAAAGCTTTGTGTAAAATCTCTTGTACATATGCAGAAACCCCGTGTACAGTAAATCAACAACTGCCATGAATTAGCTATTTGTCTCTCTTTACTACAATCCTTCTCGCTGTCCACCTACAATTCCAATTCATGTGCAGTTGTTGATTTACTGTACACGGGGTTTCTGCATATTTGTACAGGAGTAGTGAGATCCTGCTTCAATTGTATAGAAGCTTGTTTCGACCGTACCTGGAGTACTGTGCACAGTTTTGGTCCCCTTACCTCAGAAAAAATATTATTGTTAGAGAGGGAATGATGGTTCACCAGACTTGTCCCGGGGATGGCCAGTCTGTCTTATGAAGAGAGACTGGGCAAACTGGGCCTGTATTCTCTTGAGTGTTGAAGAACAAGAGGTGATCTCATTGAAATCGACATATTACTTAAAGGACAGACAGGGTAGATGCAAGCAAGATATTTCCCTTGGTTGGGGATTCTAGAACCAGGGGACACAATTTCATAATAAAGGGAATGCCAATTAGGACCGAGATGAGGAGAAATTTCTTGACATAGAGGGTTGTGAATCTTTGAAACTCTCTACCTCAGAGGGCTGTTGAAGCTCAGTATTGAGTATATTTAAAGCAGAGATTGATAAGATTTTTGATCAACAATAATGTACATATTATGGGAATAGTGGATGTAAAAGGCGATGAAGCATTTGGTCAGCCATGATCCTATTGAATGGCGGAGCAGGTTCGCTGGGCTGAATAGCCTACTCCCGTTCCTTTGTTCCTAATACTCAGCGATTAGATTTTGCATCATGCCCATTTTGCCCCCTCAGAAGAGGTATCGCCACTTGGGTCCTCTCCATTCACCTAGAAATCATGGCCATTTCAGAAGGCAGCGGTGAGACACTGGAGGGCAAGGAGACTGATGGTGAAAGTGAGCTGTCCATGGGGAAAGCTGGCATGGGGGCAGAATGCATGCCACAGAGGGGAAGCCAAACCTTTCACCAGAACCATTTCAGGAATGGCATGGACACATCTGAACCAGGAGAACCTGTGTTAGCGGACAAAGACTGGTTCACAAGTCAAAAGAGAATGGCCATCTGTTATGGGCGAGGCGTTTTCAGAACCCCAAAATGTATCATGGAGTTCAACCAACCTCTCCCTTTAATGGATTTGTTGCTTTTCCTAGCACGCGGCTTTTTCCCTCGGTGTGGGATTACAATTATGAACATGTGGGTTTTTAAACACAAAACACTGTTTATTCCATGAACTCAACTTAACATCTTAAATAAACATTGGATCTCTTAACACCCCTTACTTCAAAGGTAACTCAGAAAATATTGCAACAGTAACTAATTCCTTAAAATGTTCCTTCGAACTTCCAAGAGACTTAACACCTTTAAACAGTATCACATCAGGTTAAAGGGTATATATATATTTTTTGTAGAATGGCAGAGACTGTCGCAAACTGGCTTTCTACTTTTAAACTACTCTCAGCAAAACCAACCAGGCACTTTTTAGCTGCTCTCAGCAAAACCAAACTGCAAAACTTGCAGCTCTCTGGAAACACACAGGCACTGCTTTTAAACTGAAACCAAAAACCTGCAAAACACAGACTGCAAAATGGCTGAACTGAGCTGAGCCCCACCCACTCTCTGACATCACTGTTTTCTTAAAGGTACATTGCTTAAACATCCAGGTCTTAAAAATACTCTCACATGACACCTCCCCCCAAGAAAAAAAATAAACCATCAACTTCAAGATGGTTTCATTTTTCACTTTTGCACCATCCACTAAGAAATGTACACAGTCAATATACCTTTTCGTTTTTTAAAAAAAAAACAACACATGCAAACAGGTATAATAATATAGTCCGTTTTTCTTTGTTCTTCTTCCTCCAACCGAAATCCTTCTCGATTGACAGTCTCTTTGACCAAAGTCTCTGCACGATCCATCCATTCCTCTACTCCTCGGCATTTCTCTTTAGAATCAGACACTTTAGTTCAATCTGGCCACAGGGTCCCTTGCAATTCTCTAATACAGGAGCATTGGTGATCACAGCTTTCAAGCAGTGACATGCCTGTTGAAAGTACGCTGCCAATTGAATCTTTTTTACGTTTCTTCAGCAATTCCATCAGTGGATTAATCACGCCACAAAACCTTTGCACAACTATTCGATCAAATTAATTCATGCTAGGAGATCACATTATTTCCCTTCGTCTTGAGGATATCGGAAACTCCGCAAGGAAAGTGATTCGGGCTTCTCCAAATTCACTTTAGGCTAGGTTCATCACCAAACCCGCCACCTGAAGTCGATCGAAGAACTCCACACGATGTTTTAAATGTTCTTTCCATGTCTGGAAGTTGGAAATAAAAGCAGATTGTCCCACTTTCTCAATGCAATCCTTCAAACGTGGGTTAGGATAAGAGTCCGTTCTTGTAACTGCATTTACCTTTCGATAGTCCACACACAACCGTTGGGTACCATCTGGTTTAGGTACCATCACTATGGGTGAGCTCCATTGGCTGCAACCCACTTCAATTATGCCATTTTTAAGCATACTTTCAATCTCTTTGTTAACCTGTGCCAATTTTAAAGGATTAAGTCTATATGGATGTTGTTTGATAGGAACAGCATTTCCCACATCTACATCATGGATAGCCATTTTAGTACTTCCCAATTTATCTCTCCAAACTTGCCCATGTGATAGCAATAACTCTTTCAGGTCAGTTCGTTTTTCCTCTGGAAGGTAACTTAACAATTCATCCCAATTTTTAAAACATCCTCATTTTCCAATTTAATTTGAGGTATGTCAAATTCACAGTCATCTGGATTTGGTTCGTCACTTTGAGTTGAATCATTAAAACCTCCTTTTTCTCTCCTTCCCTTTCAAAGTACCTTTTAAGCATATTCACATGACACACTCGGTGAGTCTTCCTTCTATCTGGTGTTTTTACCACATAATTCACCTCACTTAATTTCCTTTCAATCTGATACGGTCCACAAAACCTAGCTTTTAAAGGCTCCCCTACCACTGGTAACAACACTAAAACTTTGTCCCCACTGGCAAAACTACGAACTTTGGATTTCTTGTCCGCTACCCGTTTCATCACATTTTGTGCAACTTTCAAATGTTGTCTGGCCAATTCACCTGCTCTACTTAATCGTTCCCTAAAATTTGACACGTAATCCAATAGTGTAATTTCCGATTTCTCACCCACCAATTTTTCCTTAATCAATTTAGGTGGTCCTCTTACCTCATGACCAAAAATTAGTTCAAAAGGACTAAATTTGATAGACTCATTAGCTGCATCCCTAATTGCAAACAATATGAATTGAATTCCTTTATCACAATCCTCTGGATAATCTTGACAATACGCCCTCAACATTGTCTTTAATGTCTGATGCCACCTTTCTAATGCTCCCTGCGATTCTGGATGGTACGCAGTTAATTTAAATTGTTTTATTCCTCCGCTATCCATAACTTCTTTGAATAACTTTGAAGTAAAATTCGTTCCTTGGTCCGATTGAATTTCTGTGGGTAGTCCATATCTAGTAAAGAATTTAAGTAACTCCTCCACAATCCTTTTAGCTGTAATATTACGTACTGGAATGGTCTCTGGAAACCTAGTAGACACATCCATTACAGTCAAAACATATTGCTGCCCACTTTTTGTTTTAGGAAGCGGTCCTACACAATCGATTAGGACCCTTGTAAAAGGTTCCTCAAATGCTGGAATGGATATTAAGGGGGCTGGTTTTATCACTGCTTGAGGTTTCCCTATCACTTGACATGTGTGACATGATTGACAAAATCTAACTACATCTTTCTGTAGTCCAGGCCAATAAAAATGTTTCTGGAATTTAGCTTGAGTTTTCCTTATTCCCAAATGACCTCCCACTGATACCTCATGTGCAACTCGCAACACCTCCTTTCTATACCCTACCGGTAATACTACTTGATGAACTTCTGCCCACTTTTCATCCGCCTGCATATGCACTGGTCTCCATTTTCTCATCAAGACATCACTTTTACGGTAATAACACTCTGGTATACTCTCAGATTCCTCCTCCGTATATGCTTTCTGATATATCCGTTTTATTTCTACATCTTTCTGTTGTAACTCGGCCAATTTTCCTGAACTATAAATATGCACCTCATCCTCAACCTGTTCTTGTTCTTTTTCAACCATCTGATCAAAAATTGTTTCTGATAATTGCACTTCAACTTCATCTTCACTCTTTGATTTCTCCTCTTGTCTTAACCTATGACTTTGCGACCGTGTTACTACACAATTTGGAAAAATCCCAGGATATTCGTCCTTCAACACTTCAGTTGACTGATTATCCAATGGCTTATCAACCACAGTAGGCATCACTCCCACCTGCGATCCAGCTATATCATGACCCAAGATAAACTGTATTCCTGAACAAGATAGTTTCTCTATTGCTCCTACTACCACTTCACCACTCTTCACTGGACTTTCCAACTTTACCTTATATAATGGAACGCTACTCCTCTCACCCTGAATTCCACATATCACCACCTTTTCTGGCAACATTCTTCCCAAACTACATAATTCCTCATCTCTTACCAATTAAAGATTGACTTGCCCCTGTATCTCTTAAAATTGTGACTTCTTTACCTGCTCCTCCTGATACACATGAGTAAACTTTACCCACACAAGTAAACTCTTTAAAGACATCTGGCACCTTCTTAACAATTACTTCTTGAACAGGCTGTACAATCGTTTGCACCTCCTTCGCTTCACTTGGGCTTTCCTTTACCACTCTAACAAACCCCACTGTCTTACCCTGTTTTACCACATCAGCCTTCCCAGTGCTTTTCTTCAACCACCAACACTGTGACTTTACATGGCCTAGTTTATTACAGTGAAAACATTTGAAACTTTTCATTTCTTTTCCACCCTCCTGGATTTCTTTTTAAATCTGAGGTACACTCTCTTTATTGTCTCCCATCAGATCACCTTTACCTTTACCACTTGAGTATTTCTTATGTCCCCAGTTTCTATCCCTCATCGGCTGAAACTGATGTCGGAAACCAATCTTTGATTCATGAACTAATTCGTAATCTGCTATTTCTGCTGCTAATCTCGCAAAACTTGCAGCTCTCTGGAAACACACAGGCACTGCTTTTAAGCTGAAACTAAAAACCTGCAAAACACAGACTGCAAAATGGCTGAACTGAGCTGAGCCCCATCCACTCTCTGACATCACTGTTTTCTTAAAGGTACATTGCTTAAACATCCATGTCTTAAAAGTACTCTCACATGACACTTCTTTATTATACAGCTACATTTCCCAAAGCTTTGCTAAGGAGTGCATGTACTTGTTAAAATGGGTCTGAAATAATGATTGCAGAAAGGACAACGTAAAAGAAACATTACTTACCATATAATAAAAATGGTTGCTGTTTACCATTTAGAATGGCACTGAGGGTTAATAAATGTGTCACAACTCTCTATCTTTGTGTAAACGACCTTGCAGAATGCAAGCTGGACCTTGAAAAAAGACCATAAAATGACAATGTCTGTGCTACTCCAGATGTCATGGCCCTGTGGGTCAATGAAAACCCCAAGCCCCTGTACTTAATAGGTTTGATTGAAAGAGGGTGGCGATACCCAGATTGGTTAAGTAAATGTGCGGCTGGAATTCCCATTGTAATTTAGGTAGCTGCTGTTCCCTCCGATAGATGACAATCTGCAGGAGCAGCCAGTCTGTCGTCAATGCTTTCTAGGAGTCCTTCAGGGTAGGGAGAACAGGCTCAATCTTTCTCTTTATCACAGCAGCAGTCTCTGTGTCACTTTATCTTTTGTTCTGCAGGAGCGTTTGCCTCTCAGACGCAGAAAAATACATTTACAGGTCCTTTGTATTGGGATAGGGAGGGAAACAGCGAGCTAGATTGCGAGGCTGTATCAGACAGGTAGAGAACAATGTCACTGAAATTTCTATCTGAGATCAGAGAAAGGTAAGAGGAAAGTCAACTTACAAATTGTTACTTGTTCATAGGAAGGTCTAAACCAAATATCCAAAAGAACAGATAATTCTGCTACTGCAAGTAGGTTTGTTGACTTGATGCTCCAGAACTTAATGCCATCTTAGGAAAGTAGGGAGTCTGACTCAGCCACATTGCTCTAGCTTTTGTGCAAGCTCTGAAATTTGCTAATCCCCAATACCTGGGTAATCTATCCAATAAACTGGCTATCAACCTTGGGATGAGTTATTACTAAAGGTACTATATACTTGCAAGGTGTTGCTAAATTATCAGCCATCTAGTTGTTTATTTCCAAAATAAACTCACCAACTGCATATACCAGCTGAAATCTAAATAGTGTCTTGTATAAGTTCAGCATAACCTCCTTGCTCTTGTACTCTATGTCCCTATTAATAAATGCCCAAATCCTATATGCTTTATTAACTGCTCTCTCCAACTGTCCTGCCACCTTCAGTGATTTGTGTCTATAGACACCCAGGTCACTCTGGTCCTGCATTAGTAATTATGGCGGTGATATACTGTTGGTGAGTTTATTTGACAGTATTTTGAGGCCATGCCTTCAAGTATGGATTGCACCCAAGATTAGATATTCAGCATTTTTCTATTAGGCTACTTTTGCATTGTGTTCTTGAGCGATTCGTTCAGTTTTCAGAAGCTAAATGGCCCTGGCGACCTGAGAGTGTGATGAGTTGGAAATCCATGTGGGCATTACAGTAAAAGTGCTTTGACGTTGTGGCTCAGCTTTTGACTGGGATCATTTTCCCTGTTTACCAGTCTGTCAGTCAGAAGCAGAGGAAGCGATGGCGGTTCACCAGAGCCTTCACTTTCCTGTTCCACCAGAAAAAGGTCTGTCAAACATTTCATTCTACCTCCAATTTTCTCCAATTTCCCATTTGCTATCAGTTTTTTAATGTACCCTGATAATAGATGTGTAACCAGGTTTATGTAACTTTTGCTTTCTCTGTCCATTTGCAAGCATGGTTTGGCTGCGAATTTGTACCTGAACCTACTGTGTCTATTTCCACTATTTTCTACTTTCAAGAAAAAAATATCCTTTCCCGTCCTAGACATCTCTTCCATCATCATATCTCCTTCCCCTTCTCCTCTCTCAGCTACTCTGCCCTTCTAAATTTTTACCTCTACTCTTCAGTAATCCTCAATCTTTCAGATTCCTGGCTGTCATCCCAGGCTTAAGATACAACTTTTCATTGCGCTATTTTTTGGCATCTTCCAAAGGGCTCAAAGAGGCAACTCCTTGGTGCCCCATTCGAAACAGTATCCCCAGCTGGCCCATCGTACTCTCTCACTGAACTTGGTACCCTGTGTGCCACTAGGGCGGCACGGTAGCACACTGGTTAGCACTGTTGCTTCACAGCTCCTGGTTTTCAGGTTCAATTCTGGCTTGTGTCACTGTCTGTGCGGAGCCTGCACGTTCTCCCCGTGTCAGTGTGGGTTTCCTCTGGGAGCTCTGGATTCCTCCCACAGTCTAAAGATGTGCAGGTTAGGTGGATTGATGGTAAATTGCCCTTCGTGTCAAGGAAGGTCAGGTGGGGTTACTGAATTACAGGGATAGGGTGGAGGTGTGGGCTTAAGTAGGATGTTCTTTCCAAGTGCCAGTGCAGACTCGATGGATCAAATGGCCTGCACTGTAGATTCTATGATGTATGATTGACCTGACCTTGCCAATCTCCTCCCAAACCTGTATTCATGGCTATGCCTTTGACCTTGCCATTTCATGACTTCCATTGTATCAACCACAGATAAGGCTGCTATCTTCGATCACTTCCTTGTATAATCCTTCACTCACATCCCTCTTCCACATCTACACCTTACATTCTTTTGAGTCTCCCACTGGATAAATCTCTTCCCAGTTCACTTACACCTGCACTTTCAAATTTCCAACTCTCCAACCTTTGGCCCTCTGTTCACCACAGTATTTCTGGATTTACTAATTTGTTCAACCGCACCATCATCTTTGCTGCCCTCAGCCCCAATAACATCATTAATATCTCTCAGCCGGGGCAGCATGGTGGTGCAGTGGATAGCACTGCTGCCTCACGGAGCCGAGGTCCCAGGTTCGATCCCGGCTCGTCCGTGTGGAGTGTGTGGTCACTGTCCGTGTGGAGTTTGCACATTCTCCCCGTGTTGCGTGGGTTTCGCCCCCACAGCCCAAAGATGTGCAGGCTCGGTGGATTGGCCACGCTAAATTGCCCCTTAATTGGAAAAATGAATTGGGTAATCTAAATTTTCGAAAAAAATAAGAAATTAATATCTCTCAGCCTGCACATCCCCCCTGGGGATATCTGCTCACTTAAGTCCAAAGGACTAAGGCTTGAATGAATATTGTGGACAACTGGTCAGCCATTCATTGCTAGGTCTGGCTGAACCACATAAAGCATTGTTGGGCCCTGCTCTTGTCTGGTAAAATTGCTCACTATTCCAGGATCAAATGGAATGCAGAGGTAAACCCTCAGTTTCTTTAATGTATTAGTTGACTTGCCTCTTTTGTATCTAAACAATAGCTTTGGTGAAAACTGTTCCCTGGTGCATTCTCCATGACAACACGTCACCCAAATAAAGTTTACCAATCAATCAGCACCCTTTTCTCGCAGCATAAATTGTTATTCCCTTTGAAATTTGGTGTTCTTGCATCTGTCCTGATGAGTGCAAGATGAAAAACTTCAACAGCATGCCTCTTTGTTCAGCAAAATGACGATTAACTGATCTTGTTAACTGTTCACTCTCTTCAGGGACTGTTCCCCTTACCTTCAAAACTGCTGGTTCACCCCTCTACTCAAAAACAATCCTTTAACCCAACTCTTCTTGCAAACTGCCATTCCATTTCTAACTTCCCTTTCCTCTCCAATGTTCTTGAACATATTGTCACCTCTCCAATCCATCTATCCCAGAACTTCATGTTTGAATGCCTCCAATCAGGTTTCTGCCCCTGACGCATTGCTGAAATGGCTCTTACCAAAGACACAAATGATACCCTGTGTGACTGTGATAAATCTAAACTCATCCTTCCTAAACTGTCTGCCACACCAGATGGTTTGCTACATTGATCTACAGTTTGATGCCAAGATGAGCTTTTGGCCATGTGTCCACACCATCAGTAAGACTGCTTCATTCCACCTCTGTAACATTGCCTGACTTTGCCTCACGTCAGTTTATCTGCTGCTGAAACTCTCTCATTGCCTTCGTTACCTCTAGATTTGACGATTCTGACGCACTCCAGGCTGGCCTCCGACATTCTACCCACTGCAAACTTGAGGTCATCCAAAGGTCTGGGGCGCGATTCTCCCTCGGCGGACGCTGGAATCGGGAAACGTGATTGGGCGGAGAATCAGTTCCGACGTCATAATTGTGGCGGGCCCTGGTTTCATGCCAAATTGCAATTCTCCGAAGCCTCGACAGCGGCGTCAATGCATTCCAGAACCCACGTACAGTAAATGCCGTTGACGTATCATTTGCGGGCCTGACCCAGTATTCTCCGGGGCCTCCGTGATTCTCCCCCTCCTCTGGGACGGATTTCCAAAGGAAAGGTTCACTTGTGCTTTTAAAAATCGTGAAACTTGATGAGGAAGAGAGAGGAGGTGGGACACGGAGAGGCGCGACTGTGGGCTGCTGGTTCTGACACTGGCTGGGCTGGCTGGGGTGGGGGGTGAGGGGGGTACGTGCCAGGGTCGGGGGGTATGGTGATGGGGGAATGGGCCATGTGGTCGGGGTGACCCCCCACGGGACTGGGGCGGTGTCCAGGCATGGACTGGCATTGCTGCAGCTTGCAAGGCAGCCATTTTGCTGTGCACTCCACTTACCACGCACCCTGGTTTTGAAGAGTGACACCAGCCTAATGGCTGCTTCCATCAGGCATCCCAGCCCGCACCCCAGCCCCAACCCTCCAACCCAGTATCGCGCACCCCACCCTCTGCAATACCACCCCCTCCCCCAACCGGCCACCCGCCAGCGGGACATCGGACGGTCACCCAGAGCAACGCCCAGTGTAGCCTCTGCGGGGGTGCTGCACACGGGCCATGGAGCATACTGCTGGCAAGGTACCCCTGGCTACAGGGATAGGTGACAGGACCAGAGGCCCCCACGGTTGTGGCCACTGACAGGGCCCGGGGAGCAGAAAAAAGGGGGGAAAAACATGTGGGGGCAGAGCCCACAGTGACAACTGGGGCACCATGTAGCCTGTTGGACCTGGTTGGTCACTCGGGTACGCACCATGCTAACATGTCTGCCTTTCACCCCCTGCAGACAATGGATATTGTAATACAACCAGCAATGGTGGCCTTCCTCCTACTCGCTGCCTGCGGCTGTATGAGCTGGAGTTGCTCGAGGAGGGGGAAGCTGCAGCTGTGGAGCATGCCACAATGGGACACGAGGCAGCTGCTGAGGATGGAGAGCCAGCCACCCAACAGGCCGAGGAGGAGAGGTGGTGCAAAGGAGGCACCACATGAGATCTCTAGTGTGCCGGCAGTGCCTGTCACTCGAGGACCTGCCGGACCGGGCATGCCATCAAAGATTCCGCTGAGCAGAGAGACAGTGCGACATATATGCCAGATCATGGCACACTTGGCACCATAGGGGAATGGGGGAGGACACCCGCTCCCAATGACCATTAAGGTGACGGTCGCCCTGAACATTTACGTCACGGGTCCTTCCAGGCGTTGAATGGGAACCTGTCCGAATCTCACAGGGCTCGGTGCACTGCTGCATTTGCGCCATCACGGAGGCCCTATATGCCCAATCAGCACAATCCATCCATTTCAATGTGGTCGGAGCCCACAGGATGCCCGGGTAGCAGGGTTTGCCGTGGAAGCCACGGATCTAGGGGGATTCCGACAGGAATCCTGTCACCCTCTGGGCACCTTCAGATGATCGGCCACTCTCCACAACTCGAAAGGGATTTCACTCGATAAACGTGCAGCTGATATGTGACCATCAGATGTGCATCATTCACCTCTGCGCCCAAGAACCGGGCAGTGTGCACGATGCCATCCTCCTGGCACACTCAATGATTCTCGGCCTCTTCAAGACACATCCCTGGCTGGGGTGTTGGCTCCTGGGCGACAGGAGTTATGCGTTGCAATCAGTCGTGGCTGGTAACACCTATCTAGAGGGCACAGATCGACACGGAGACCCGATACAATAACTCCCATGCAGCGACCAGGGGCATGATGGAGCGGTGCTTCGGCATCCTGAAGATGCGCTGGGAGGGTCGCCTGCATTGTGGCGGCCTGCTGCGACCTCCACAACATCGAGCAGCAGAGGGTCAAACGTGCTGGAGGAGGAGGATGAATACCATCCACCAGGATGCAGGGGAGGGCGAGGATGGGCAGGACATGGGTGCCCAGGCAGCACAATGTATCTTCTGCCCACGATAGCGGTCGGAGGCTCCGTGGTGATGTGGTTTTCTGGCCCCTCACCTGCAGGAGTCATCGGCACGGGCCCCACTCTCTCCTCCTCCCTCGAGGTGTCTGATGGCTCCCAGGCTACTCAATGGGACGGGGGAGTGAGCGGAGCTAACTCCTGAGGTTCCCCCGCCACATGGCACTCCCAGTCCTGAAGGTCTGCATTCTCATGGCCATGGAGCACAGGGAGTGGACCACCTCTGTCTGGGACTGCACCACACCACGCTGTGACTGTACAACCACCTTCTGGGTCTGTACCACATCAGCCAGTGATTGTGCCACCTCCCTCTGTGTCTGCGCCACGTTGGCCAGCGCCAGGGCAATGCCACTGACACATGCCAGCCATGGCCTGCTGTGACTGGGTCACACTCAGCAGTTCTGCTGCATATGTCCAGGTGGCTCTGGCACATTGTTGCCTGTGAGAGGCCAGCCCCATCCTGGGCCTCAGCCACCGTCTGCACAGGTTGCCCCAAGCCTTGGACATGCTGATCCATAGCCAAAACCCTCGAACCCAAGGCCTCCACCATGAATGCCACCCATGCGGTGTTGTCTTGGGTTCCATGCATGGTCGGCACCACCTTCTGTTCCTGCAGGTGGTTGGACTCCTCCACCTGTGCCTGCAGGTGCTGGATGCTCGCCGACAACTCCTGATGTAGTCCCTGGCTCTGCAACTGCATCTCCACTATAGATGGGACTGCCCATTCCAGAAGCCCCAAACCCATCTGGATGGCAGCTAGTCCCTGGGGGAGGCCCACCCTCCGTCGTCCGCCCACTCGGGAGTTCCTACCTCCACCTGATGTACCAGAGCATCTGTGTGATAAGCACCAGTGTCCCAGGAGCCTCTTCACTAAAGTGTCCCAGGAGCCTCTTCACAACCAACTGGGATGATTGAGGTATTGGAGGTAGCTGTGACGGGAAATCTGTGTCAACATCAGATTTGAGCGTCCGGGGTGTCCTGGGTCTTTGACACATGGGTCCCTATAGGCAGGTGTTGGTATCATCATCGCTGCTAGGCACAGGGGGGGTTGTGGCTGTCGCTGGGGACAGGGGTCACCAGACGGACCCACCCCATCATGAGTAGGTCCTGCAAGACACAGACAAGATGCATAATTAGACTACAAGGGGAACCGCAACACAGTGGCTTTCGCTTCCTCGCCCAAGGCCGAACTTCACCCCAGCACCTTCCCTTTCCTCAGGCCCGCCGACCACCAGGGCCCACTGCTCTGCCATGTTGAAGGGCCGCAGGTCCGGGGGTCCCCCTCCTGTCTTTTCACGCTCCCAGCAGTTATGAGCAGCCTTCTCCTGCCAGAGGAGGGGAACAGAAAGCACACAGTGTTAGTCAGTCTGACGCACGCAGCCCAGGGGATGGGTAGCTGGTGGCTTCCGTGGCCAGGGCACCCGGCTATGTCGGCCGGTATGAGTGCCAGCATCTGGTGCGGGGTGAGGGTTCGACTGCCTTCCTGGTTGGGGTGGTGGTGGGGGGGGGGTGGGGGTGGGGGGGTGGGGGTGGGGGTGGGGGGTGGGGAGGGTTGTCGTGTTATTAATCCTGGGGTAACACGGACTGCAACGGGATGCAGTTAGACTGTAAAGCAGACACTAAACTTAGACATTGGTTCAATAAGATTTATTGAACTTCTGTAACAAGGCTTACAGCTGCCTGTGGGTTGACACTCTACTATTCTAAGTATACTAACTCTGACTAACTAGACCAGGCTAGCCCTGAGGCTCGTGTGGAAGGTGCTCTCTAATATATACTCCCTGACTGTCACTACAGTTGTCACCAGTAGAAAGAGGCGGAGTGCTGATGCCTCGTGTGTTTGAGAGTGGGAAGCCCCCCTTTAGTGTTTTGTCTAGTGATTGGTTCTGTCCTGTGTGTTGATTGGCTAACCTGGGTGTCTATCACTGCCTGTCTTTCCCTCATGATGTGTATGAGTGCATATTATGACAAGGGTAACAGGTGTGTGGGACAAGGGATGGGGCCAGGGGCCTACTCTTCCTGGCTGCCCTGAGGAGGTTGTGCAGTTTCTTACTGCATTAATTATGATGGAAGATTGGGGATGTTTTTTCTTGGAGAAGAGTGGCTTCGATAGAGGTATTCAAAACCATGAGGGATGTGGAAAACGTAGATAGCGAGAAACTGCCAGCTTGTAAAAGGATCAAGAATGAGAAGGCACAGATTTTAAGTAATGGGCAAAAGATGGTGAAGCTACAAGAGGAATGCTGTGCCTGAGAGTATGGTACAGACAGGTTGAACTGAAGCATTCAAAGAGGAATTAGACTATTATCTGAAGAGGAAGAGGGTGCAGAGCTACAGAGAGAAGGTGGGACGGGGTGGAGAAGGTGGTGGAAATGCTTATTCAGAGAACTGGTGCAAATGACCTCCTTCTGTGCTGTAACAGTTCTGTGATTCTATTTTATTGTAGGAAAGCTGCCGCAGGCTGCTGTTCCCGGAGGGAGACTGTATCTTGTCGGCCGTTGTGATTTGCCACGTAGGCATACTGGGGGTTGGCATGAAGGAGCTGGACCTTCTCGACCAGGTGGTCGGACTTATGGCTCCTCACATGCTTTTGGAGGGGGACAGGTCCCGGTGCCATCAGCCAGGACGGAAGCGAGACTCCGGAGGTGGATTTCCTGGGGAAAACAAATAGACGGTCATGAGGAGTCTCATTCGTGGCTGTGCAAAGGAGTAACCTAATGGAGTGGAGCGCGTCGGGGAGGACCTCCAGCCAGCGGGAAACTGGAAGACTTCTAGACCGGAGGACAGCCTTCCATACCGTCGCGTTCTCCCTCTCCACCTGTCCGTTTCCCCGGGGATTGTAACTGGTAGTCCTGCTCGAGGCGATGCCCTTACCGAGCAGGTACTGATGCAATTCGTCGCTCATAAACGAGGAGCCCCGGTCACTGTGGACGTAAGTGGGGAAACCAAACAGGGTGAAGATACTATGCAGGGCCTTAATGACAGTGGCCGCGGTCATGTCGGGGCAAGGGATTGCAAAGGGAGTACTCGTCAACGACATTAAGAAAATACGGGTTGCGGTCAGTGGAGGGGAGGGGCCCTTTGAAATCGATGCTGAGGCGCTCAAAGGGCCGGGATGCCTTCACCACGTGGGCCTTATCTGGTCGATAGAAGTGCGGCTTACACTCTGCGCAGATTTGGCAGTCCCTGGACATGGCTCTGACCTCCTCAGTGGAGTAGGGCAGGTTGCGGGCCTTGATGAAATGGAGAAACCGGATGACCCCCGGGTGACAGAGATCATTGTAGATGGCCCGGAGTCGGTCACCTTGCGCGCTGGCGCATGTGCCGCGGGACAGGGCATCTGGGGGCTCGCTGAGCTTCCCTGGACGAAATACAATATCGCAATTATAGGTGGAGAGTTTGATTCTCCACCTCAAGATTTTATCATTCTTGATCTTGCCCCGCCGTGTACTGTTGAACATGAAGGCTACCGACTGTTGGTCGGTGACGAGGGTGAACCTCCTACCAGCCAGGTAGTGCCTCCAATGCCGCACAGCTTCCGCAATGGCTTGAGCTTCTTTTTCGACTGAGGAGTGTTGAATCCCGGAGGCGTTGAGGGTACGGGAAAAAAAGGCTAGGGCCTGCCTGGTTAAGGGTAGCGGCAAGGGCAATCTCTGACGCGTCGCTCTCCACCTGGAAGGGGATGGACTCGTCCACCGCGCGCATTGCGGCTTTGGTAATATCTGCCTTGATGCGGCTGAAGACCTGGCGGGCCTCAGTCATCAGGGGGAAAATGGTGGCTTTGATAAGTGGGTGGGCTTTGTCCGCATAGTTGCGGACTCACTCGGCATAATACGAAAAGAACCCGAGGCATCTTTTCAGGGGCTTGGGGCTGTGGGGGAGGGGGAGTTGCAGGAGGGGGCACATGCGGTCGGGGTCGGGCCCTAGGTCTCCGTTTTCCATGACATACCGAGGATGGCCAGTCGGGTTGTGCGGAAAATGCATTTCTCCTTGTTGTAGGTGAGGTTGAGGGCTTGGGCGGTTTGGAGAAACTTCTGAAGGTTGGCGTCGTGGTCCTGCTGATCATGGCCGTGGATGGTGGTTGTCCAAGTACAGAAATGTGGCCCGCAGCCCGTACTGGTCCACCATTCGGTCCATCATTCTTTGGAAGACCGAGACCCCGTTGGTGACGCTGAAGGGGACCCGGAGGAAGTGGAAGAGGTGGCCTTCTGCCTCAAAGGCCGTGTAGTGGCGATCTTCCGTGCGGATTGGAAGCTGGTGGTATGCAGACTTCAGATCCACCGTGGAGAACACCCGGTAGTGTGCAATCTGATTCACCATGTCCGCTATCTGGGGAAGGGGGTAAGCATCGAGTTGCGTGTACCGGTTTCTGGTTTGGCTGTAGTCTACAAACATCTGTTTTGGGGCCACTGCTGTTTGTCATTTTTATAAATGACCTGGAGGAGGGCGTAGAAGGATGGGTGAGTAAATTTGCAGATGACACTAAAGTCGGTGGAGTTGTGGACAGTGCGGAAGGATGTTACAAGTTACAGTGAGGCATAGATAAGCTGCAGCGCTGGGCTGAGAGGTGGCAAATGGAGTTTAATACAGAAAAGTGTGAGGTGATTCGTTTTGGAAGGAATAACAGGAAGACTGAGTACTGGGTTAATGGTAGGATTCTTGGCAGTGTGGATGAGCAGAGAGATCTCGGTGTCCATGTACATAGATCCCTGAAAGTTGCCACCCAGGTTGAGAGGGTTGTTAGGAAGGCGTACGGTGTGTTAGCTTTTATTGGTAGAGGGATTGCGTTTCGGAGCTATGAGGTCAAGTTGCAGCTGTACAAAACTCTGGTGCGGCTGCATTTGGAGTATTGCGTACAATTCTGGTCGCCGCATTATAGGAAGGATGTGGAATCATTGGAAAGGGTGCAGAGGAGATTTACCAGAATGTTGCCTGGTATGGAGGGAAGATCTTATGAGGAAAGGCTGAGGGACTTGAGGCTGTTTTCGTTAGAGAGAAGAAGGTTAAGAGGTGACTTAATTGAGGCATACAAGATGATCAGAGGATTGGATAGGGTGGACAGTGAGAGCCTTTTTCCTCGGATGGTGATGCCTAGCATGAGGGGACATAGCTTTAAATTGAGGGGAGATAGATATAGGACAGATGTCAGAGGTAGGTTCTTTACTCAGAGAGTAGTAAGGGCGTGGAATGCCCTGCCTGCAACAGTAGTGGACTCGCCAACACTAAGGGCATTCAAATGGTCATTGGATGGGCTTTAGAGTGGTTTCACAGGTCGGCGCAACATCGAGACAACAGTGCTAACTAATGTGCCACTGTGAACCCTCATGAAGGAGGGTTTGTTCCCTTCCATATTTCCCCATCAAAGTTTGCTACACTCCATAGCTACCCCCCCGCCCCCCCCCCAGCCCCGAATCCTACTAAAAATCCTGCTGAACACAATTGATATCCTTTTAGTCCTTTCTGCAAAGACAGGCAGATACAAGTTTAGAGAAAGCCAGGCCCTTTGCTTACCCTGCAAGGAGAGCACCTTGGTTGATGAATGATCACTGAACAGGCAGAGAGAAAGGCCAAGCTCCCTCTTTATATAGACCTTATGTAAGTCACACAGTGGCTGAGTTGTGCTGCACTTGCACTCAGGGGAGGGCACAAAGGCAGTGCAATGTACACCTTAGCTCAGCTTTTCAGAAGCCAACAATTGTTTTGATGCTCTCTGACTCCTTCTTTGGTTGGATGACGCTAATGAGCCATAGATTGACTCCTATACACCACAAATGTTTCAAGATATAGCTTTGTTGCAAGATAAAACAGATAACAGGCATTGATGGACATCCTCTAGGCCTCAATCTAACAAAGGATGCTAAGGTGCTGTCATTTTCTGATACAGATTCCTGATGGAATGTATTAGACAAACAAAAATCATTCTCATCATTTTCTAAAGGAAATAAAAAGGTTGCAAATATTAAAGTCTGAAATGCAAATTGCCAATGTGGCAAATACAAAGAAAGGCACTCAGCACCATAGTAGCAAAGATACATGTTCATACAGACTCCTCAACAGAAAATATTATTCTGGGTTACAATGAATTTGTGACAGCTTTTGATGTGTCAGCAGGATTAGCGAGGTAGCCTCTATTACGTTTAAGCTCAGTAGAAGGCCGGGGATTACATTTCTGTTGTGTTCTGCTCTCCCCGTCTCTCCCTCCATTCTAAAGGTGCGAATTCATGAAGGGTTTGGTTCCATCAACCCAGTGGCTTTCAAATACTTTACCCAAAATGACCATACCTAAATTATGAGCTCTGACAATTAGTGTTGTCGGTTTATTTTTGGATGTAGAAGGTATCACAGAGAAGCACGTTCCCACAAAGGAAGAAAGACCACTTAACTCCAGAACTCATTACAGTCTAGGGGCAAACATGAACACAAGGGCTGAATTCAAGAGGATACAAGTTATTAAAGAAACATAAGGAAGGAAGAAGGGGTGGGAGGGTGGCAACATTTATTAGGAATACTGGAGAAAGAGAAGATGCTTCAGGTGATTGAGGGCAGAATGTATTTAGCTCGAGCGAAGGAACAAAAAAAGGTGACATTTTTGTTCATTCTTTTGCGGGATTGTGGCGTGCTCAGTGTTGTTTATCGGCCACCAACTAGTGGGAAAGATGTACAGGAGCAAATTTGCAAGGAAATGATAGAGAAGTGCAAGAATTGTAGAGTAGTTATAACGGGGAGCTTTAATTATCTGAACATAGACTTGGATAGTGGCAATGTAATGCGCAGTGAGGGGCAAGAGTTCTTCAGAGTGTGTTCAGGAATCTTTTGTGCAGTAGTATGTTTCCAGTTCAGTGAGAAAGGAGGCATTGCAAGACCTGGTCCTTGAGAATGAGGTGGGCTCAATGGATCATGTATCAGTAGGGGAACATTTTGCGATCATTCAAGCTTGAAAAATTAATAGAATCAGCAAAATCTTACAATTGCTTCATAAGGTTTATGCTGACTATGGAAAAGGACAAAGAATAACATGGAGTGAGAATAATTCACTTTTGGAAAGTTAACCTCAATGGGATAAGGATGGCTCTGAACCCCATAAATTGTAATCGAAGGCTGGCAGCAAATATATAATTGAACAATGAGCAATTAGTCATCAATCGAGCACAGTCATGGTATATTCCCACGAAGGAGAAATGTCATAGGCCGGTGTTAGGACCCCTGCTCTTTATGATACATATTAATGACTTAGATCTTGGTGTACAGGGCACAGTTTCAAAATTTGCAGACACTACAAAGCATTGTGAACTGTGAGGACAGCATAGAACTTCAAAGGAACATGGACAGGTTGGTGGAATGGGCAGACAAGTGGTCAATGAAATTTAACGCAGAGAATTGTGAAGTGATTAATTTTGATAGAAATAATGTTGAGAGATAATATAAAATTGAGGATACAATTCCAAAAGGGGTTGCAGGAGTAGAGGGACCTGCAGTCAATAAAGCATACGCCATCCTGAGCTTTATCAATATGGTCATAGGGTAAAAGAGCAAGAATGTTATGTTAAGCTTGTTCACAACAGTAGTTTAGCCTCAACTGGAGTATTGCATCCAGTTCTAGACACCACAGTGTCGGAAGGATGTGAAGGGATTAGAAATGGGGCAGAAAGGACTTACAAGAATGGTTCTAGCCATAAGGACCTTCAGTTATGTAGATAGGACAAGTTGGGCCTATTTCCTTGGAGAAGAGAAGGTAGTGAGGACCTTTTATAGAGGCATTCAAATCATGAGGGATCTAGATGGAGTAGATAGAGGGAAACTTCCCACTGGTTGGAAGGATCGCGAAGAAGAGGACATAAATTTAAGATAATTGGCAAAAGGAGCAATAGAATCATGAGGAAAAGTCTTCCACAGAGAAAGTGGTTAAGGTTTGGAATGAGCTGTCTGAGGCGATGGCCACGAAGAAAACAAAGAACGTGCAGGACTACAGGGAGAAGACACGGGAATGGCATGAGGTGAATTGCTGATTTAGAGAGGAGCACAGGTATGATGGGCCGAATGGCCTTCTTTTTGTAACCTGTCTGCGATTTTATGAGTGGAGGAGAGTTACACAATATAAATCGCAGGTTGTGTATGCAGCATCACAGGCCCATTTTGCAGCCTGCCTGATTGTTTGACTGTTTTCTGGGAGGGGGTTAGAATTGGATCAACCTAAATCTCATCAGACCATGACACTATACGACATAGGAGCAGAATTAGGTCACTCGGCCCATCAAGTCTGCTCCGCCATTCAATCATGGCTGATATTGTTCTCATCCCCATTGTCCTGCCTTCTCCCCATAAACCCTGATCCCCTTATTAATGTTCTTTGCTGTCACCTTTTTTGTGGAAAAAAGACAGTGAAGAATTTTGAAACCCATGTTTGGCATCACACAAGAGAGAATTACACATCAATTCTGGCCACGTATGGCAGTGTGATCTTTTGGCAGAATTGAAGGAGGATTTAACCTATTGGGCGGAATCTTATACTGACAGTTGGCTGGGTCAAGAAAACTGCCATAAGGCTCCCGAGTTGCACAGCTGATTTTTCTCTCCAGACTCTATGGCACTCTGTGCACAGACAAATTGGAGGCATGGTTTCCGCTGTCACACTGGCGGGGCGAGGCCTGATCGAACCACCAATGTCAACTCCACAGCTGCATTAAAAAGAAACTTCCTGCCACCCACCCCACAACAAGTACCATGGCAACCCTCCCCCCATGTATTAGGAGAATAGAGGGCATGCCTCTGTCGCAGCCTCCTGGCAATGCTTACATGGAAGTGCCATCCTGGCTGTTCCTGTCTGGACATGTCCCTCTCCCCCCCGGGGCTATACTTAACTTTGCGCCCTCAGTGATGTCCCCACGACGACTAGCTATTTTTCAATACCTGTTGTAAACGTCGCCGTTATGATGTCAGCGAGGGTGGGGGTTCCTTATCTGGGGAGAACATATGGCGGGGAAGCCCTTTAAATACATTACATTCATCTCCTTTTTCGATGCCTGCAAGGTCTTGCGCCCACGACGCAGTTTGCCTTCAATGGCGAATGCAAAATCCCCCCATTATCTGCATTTTGACCATAACCATATGCAACTTAAAATATATTAGCCTTGTTCTGAGATTTCGGAATAAAACCTCCTTGATTACGTTCACAAAAAATGACAATTCCAGGTATTCAGAGTAGAATTGGATAGTTATATGAAGTGAAAATATTTACAAGGTGTGGTAAACCACTGTTGTACTTATATTAGAGGATGTACGGTAGAACCTGCACTACAGGTTCGCCTGTGGCCCCTGCCTGATGGCTCTGCCCAGGAGGCGGGGTATAAATATGCGTGTCCTCCAGCTCGCAGCCATTTCGCCAGCTGCTGTGGGAGGCCACACATCTGATACCAAGAAAGCCTCAGTTTGGATTCAACTTTCATCTTCAGTCAAATTGATCGTGACTCACAAGGCTATGGGAAAAGGTAGGATAATGGAACAATATGAGTTGTTCCTGCGGAGAGATGGCATAGACACAACAGGCAGAATTATCTCTTTCTGTGTTGAAGCCATTCCATGATTCTGCGACATATATGTTTCCACTTAATTCCTGGAAGGTGAACAGAACTTTGGAAACATCATGAGATGTGTTGGAAGTGTTGGAAACACATCTATCCGTTAAGCAGATATGTTCCCTTTTACCTTCAGCTCAGTCCTGGATTTGGAAATCTAAGTGCTGGATTTTATTTTCAGTTCATGCAACCAAGATATAATGGAATTTGTCATATTTTTCTTTACTTTGCTGATTTCAATTGCCTGTGCAAGGGGAATACTGTGTTACTGCTGCATGTTTGAAGACCTGATTAATCATTCTTGAAGATTGGTGATATTTTCTGCTACCTCAGTAAATTGGATAATTGTTCTGCCGCTCGGGGTCAGTGAGAACACGCCTGGCCTTTGAATTGCAATTTGAGTTCAGTGCTTTTGCCAGCTTCAAGACAGAGGCAGGGGTGACATTGGATGGACTCACAGCCAACAGCTGTGGCTCAGTGGGTAGCACTCTTGTCGCTGAATCACAAGTTTCTGGGTTCAAACTCTGCTGCCGAGCTTGATTTGAGCACAAAAATCAACGCTGACATGCCCTGTGTAGTACTGAGAGAGTGCTGCACTGTTGGATGTGCTGACTTTCAGATGAGATGTTGAACTGTGGCCCTTTCCGTCTGTTCAGGTGGATGTGAAACATGCTGTGGTATGAAGAGCAGGGAATTCTACCTGGTGCCCTGGCAAATAAACATTCCTCAAACAACATCACAAAAAGACACAACTTATCTATTCATCACCACATTGCTGTTTGTACTTTGCTGTGTGCAAAGTGGCTGCCATGTTTCCTACTGGTGCTGAATTTGGTGCATTTGAGTGCTATAGTGAGAGTTTGGTGACTGAAGGAGTGCTGAATTTGGTGCATTTGAGTGCTATAGTGAGAGTTTGGTGACTGAGGGAGTTAAGTGAGGAGGGAGTAAGGTGCTCCTTTCATTTTGTTTCCTACATTTCCGCAAAGAGTGAGAAGAGAGCCAGGAGTTTACAGAGAGTGCAGCTGACTGGGAGCAGAGTCGGAGGACGGAGATCCAGTTGGTCCACAGGGTAGCTATATTCTGTAAGGTAAGAGGGAATAGAGGCTAGGCCAGTTGCATGCTCCTCCTGCAGGATGTGGGTGGTGAGGGATACCACCGGTGTCCCCGCTGACTATACCTGATGGAAGTGCACCCAACACCAGCTCCTCAAAGACTGTGTTAGGGAACTGGAGCTGAAGCTGGATGAACTTCGGATCATCCGGGAGGCAGAGGGGGTGATAGAGAAGAGTTACAGGGAGATAACCACACCCAAGGTACAGGACAAGAATAGCTGGGTTACAGTCAGGGGAAAAAAAACAATCAGGCAGGCAGTGCAGGGATCCCTCGTGGCCATTCCCCTTCAAAACAAGTATACCGTTTTGGATGCTGTTGGGGGGGATGACCTACTGGGGGAAGGCCCTAGCGGCCAGGTCTCTGGCACTGAGTCTGGCTCTGGGGCTCAGAAGGGAAGGGGGGAGAATAGAAAAGCAATAGTTGTAGGAGATTCAGTAGTTAGGGGAATAGATAGGAGATTCTGTGGTCGTGAGCGAGACTCCCGGAAGATATGTTGCCTCCCGGGTGCCAGGGCCAGGGATGTCTCGGATCGTGTCTTCAGGGTCCTAGAGGGGAGGGGGAGCTGCCAGAAGTCGTGGTGCACATTGGTACCAACGACGTAGGTAGGAAAAGGGGTGTGGAGGTAATAAACGAGTTTAGGGAGTTAGGCTGGAAGGTAAAAGCCAGGACAGACAGAGTTGTCATCTCTGGTTTGTTGCCGGTGCCACGTGATAGCGAGGCTAGGAATAGGGAGAGAGTGCAGCTGAACACGTGGCTGCAGGAATGGTGTAGGAGGGAGGGCTACAGATATTTGGATAATTGGAGTGCATTCTGGGGAAGGTGGGACCTGTACAAGCAGGACGGGTTGCATCTGAACCAGAGGGGCACCAATATCCTGGGAGGGAGGTTTTCTAGTCCTCTTCGGGAGGGTTTAAACTAACTTGGCAGGGGAATGGGAACCGGATTTGTAGTCCAGCAACTATGGTAGCCGATATTCAGGATGCCAAAGCGTGTAATGAGGCAGGGGGAAGGGAACACTGAGAAAGGAGAGTACTTGCAGGCACGGAGATAGGTTGAAGTGTGTATACTTCAACGCAAGAAGCATCAGGAATAAGGTGGGTGAACTTAAGGCATGGATCGGTACTTGGGACTACGATGTGGTGGCCATCACGGAAACTTGGATAGAAGTGGGGCAGAAATGGTTGTTGGAGGTCCCTGGTTAGAGATGTTTCAATAACATTAGGGAGGGTGGTAAAAGAGGTGGGGGGGTGGGGGGAGTGGCATTGTTTAATTAGAGATAGTATAACAGCTGCAGAAAGGCAGTTCGAGGAGTATCAGCCTACTGAGGTAGTATGGGTTGAAGTCAGAAATAGGAAAGGAGCAGTCACCTTGTTAGGAGTTTTCTATAGGTCCCCCAATAGTAGTAGAGATGTGGAGGAACAGATTGGGAAACAGATTTTGGAAAGGTGCAGAAGTCACAGGGTAGTAGTCATGGGTGACTTTAACTTCCCAAACATTGAGTGGAAACTCTTTAGATCAAATAGTTTGGATGGGGTGGTGTTTGTGCAGTGTGTCCAGGAAGCTTTTCTAACACAGTATGTAGATTGTCCGACCAGAGGAGGGGCAATATTGGATTTAGTACTTGGTAATGAACCAGGGCAAGTGATAGATTTGTTGGTGGGGGAGTATTTTGGAGATAGTGACCACAATTCTGTGACTTTCACTTTAGTAATGGAGAGGGATAGATGCGTGCAACAGGGCAAGGTTTACAATTGGGGGAAGGGTAAATACGATGTTGTCAGACAAGAATTGAAGTGCATAAATTGGGAACATAGGCTATCAGGGAAGGACACAAGTGAAATGTGGAACTTGTTCAAGGAACAGATACTACGTGTCCTTGATATGTATGTCCCTGTCAGGCAGGAAAGAGATGGTCGAGTGAGGGAACCATGGTTGACAAGAGAGGTTGAATGTCTTGTTAAGAGGAAAAAGGAGACTTATGTAAGGCTGAGGAAACAAGGTTCAGACAGGGCGTTGGAGGGATACAAGATAGCCAGGAGGGAACTGAAGAAAGGGATTAGGAGAGCTAAGAGAGGGCATGAACAATCTTTGGCGGGTAGGATCAAGGAAAACCCCAAGGCCTTTTACACATATGTGAGAAATATGAGAATGACTAGAGCGAGGGTAGGTCCGATCAAGGACAGTAGCGGGAGATTGTGTATTGAGTCTGAAGAGATAGGAGAGGTCTTGAACGAGTACTTTTCTTCTGCATTTACAAATGAGAGGGGCCATATTGTTCGAGAGGACAGTGTGAAACAGACTGGTAAGCTCGAGGAAATACTTGTTAGGAAGGAAGATGTGTTGGGCATTTTGAAAAACTTGAGGATAGATAAGTCCCCCGGGCCTGACGGGATATATCCAAGGATTCTATGGGAAGCAAGAGATGAAATTGCAGAGCCGTTGGCAATGATCTTTTCGTCCTCACTGTCAACAGAGGTGGTACCAGTGGATTGGAGAGTGGCGAGTGGCGTGCCCCTGTTCAAAAAAGGGACTAGGGATAACCCTGGGAATTACAGGCCAGTTAATCTTACTTCGGTGCTAGGCAAAGTCATGGAAAGGGTACTGAAGGATAGGATTTCTGAGCATCTGGGAAGACACTGCTTGATTAGGGATAGTCAGCACGGATTTGTGAGGGGTAGGTCTTGCCTTACAAGTCGTATTGAATTCTTTGAGGAGGTGACCAAGCATGTGGATGAAGGTAAAGCAGTGGGTGTAGTGTACATGGATTTTAATAAGGCATTTGATAAGGTTCCCCATGGTAGGCTTCTGCAGAAAGTAAGGAGGCATGGGATAGTGGGAAATTTGGCAAGTTGGATAACGAACTGGCTAACCGATAGAAGTCAGAGAGTGGTGGTGGATGGCAAATATTCAGCCTGGATCCCAGTTACCAGTGGCGTACCGCAGGGATCAGTTCTGGGTCCTCTGCTGTTTGTGATTTTCATTAATGACTTGGATGAGGGAGTTGAAGGGTGGGTCAGTAAATTTGCAGATGATACAAAGATTGGTGGAGTTGTGGATAGTGAGGAGGGCTGTTGTCGGCTGCAAAGAGACATAGATAGGATGCAGAGCTGGGCTGAGAAGTGGCAGATGGAGTTTAATCCTGAAAAGTGTGAGGTTGTCCATTTTGGAAGGACAAATATGAATGCGGAATACAGGGTTAACGGTAGAGTTCTTGGAAATGTGGAGGAGCAGAGAGATCTTGGGGTCTATGTTCATACATCTTTGAAAGTTGCCACTCAACTGGATAGAGCTGTGAAGAAGGCCTATGGTGTTCTAGCGTACATTAACAGAGGGATTGAATTTAAGAGCCATGAGGTGATGATGCAGCTGTACAAAACTTTGGTAAGGCCACATTTGGAGTACTGTGTACAGGCCTGGTCGCCTCATTTTAGGAAGGATGTGGAAGATTTGGAAAAGGTGCAAAGGAGATTTACCAGGATGTTGCCTGGAATGGAGGGTAGGTCTTACGAGGAATGGTTGAGGGTGCTAGGCCTTTTCTCATTAGAACGGAGAAGGATGAGGGGCGACTTGATAGAGGTTTATAAGATGATCAGGGGAATAGATACAGTCAGAGACTTTTTCCCCGGGTGGAACAAATCATTACAAGGGGACATAAATTTAAGGTGAATGTTGGAAGATATAGGGGGGATGTCAGAAGTAGGTTCTTTACCCAAAGAGTAGTGGGGGCATGGAATGCACTGCCTGTGGAATTAGTTGAGTCGGAAACATTAGGGACCTTCAAGCAGCTATTGGATAGGTACATGGATTACGGTAAAATTATATAGTGTAGATTTATTTGTTCTTAAGGGCAGCACAGTAGCATTGTGGATAGCACAATTGCTTCACAGCTCCAGGGTCCCAGGTTCGATTCCGGCTTGGGTCACTGTCTGTGCGGAGTCTGCACATCCTCCCCGTGTCTGTGTGGGATTCCTCCGGGTGCTCCAGTTTCCTCCCACAGTCCAAAGATGTGCAGGTTAGGTGGATTGGCCATGATAAATTGCCCTTAGTGTTCAAAATTGCCCTTAGTGTTGGGTGGAGGTGTTGACCTTGGGTAGGGTGCTCTTTCCAAGAGCTGGTGCAGACTCAGTGGGCCGAATGGCCTCCTTCTGCACTGTAAATTCAATGATAATCTATGATTAATCTAGGATAAAGGTTCGGCACCACATCGTGGGCTGAAGGGCCTGTTCTGTGCTATATTTTCTATGTTCTATGGTTTAGCACAGTGGGCTAAATAGCTGGTTCGTAATGCAGAACAATGCCAGCAGCGTGGGTTCAATTCCCGTAGTGGCCTCCCCGAACAGGCGCCGGAATGTGGCGACTAGGGGCTTTTCACAGTGACTTCATTGAAGCCTACCTGTGACAGTAAGCGATTATTATTATTATTACAATACAATTGCGACTACAGTTCAAAAAGTACTTCATTGGCTGTCAGGTGCTTCAAGATATCAAGGGTTGTGAAAAGCACTCTCAAAATGCAAGTCTTTCATTTTTCTTTAGTTACTTTTCCATTGATGAAAATGAACTGAAAGGGAAGAATGAAAACCTATTTGAAATTAAAGAAATAAGCCTCACAGGAGGTTTCAGCTCACTAGGGTGAGTTTGAAGGGTGCTTACTGGCCAAAGTGTCACGTCTCGGGATCTGAAACTAATTTTGCATTCTTGTTGCCTATTCTGTAAAAAGCCAAACTTTCTGCACAGGGGCAATGAAGTTAAATAGTTGCCGCATCCTATGGCGTTGAGGTCGATTTATATATACAAATGTGATATTGTAAAGAAAAGTTTGATATATTGACTAAAAATAGGTCTCTATGGAAACCTTTTTCAAAACTTCTTTCTAAATAATGGAGATTTTCACTGGTTCCTTATTCTCCTAAGTATACTCTCATAAGTATGCAAAATTAGTGAATGATAAAATTAATTTGCATATTTCTTATTTTTGCACATATTTCTGCAAAAATGTACCTGAAGGAAATAAAGTAAGCAAACAGACAAATTCATAACTTTTATTCTGAACCTCCCTCTAACCTTGAATAGGATGAGATTTCTTGAATTTGTTCCAGTTAAATGAAGATTAGTTGCTTCTGTGTTCCGACACAAATTGAAGGCAAGGCAGTTGGCAGACATATTCCAAATGCTTTAAAAACAATAAAGTCCCTCTTAGACTTATTGGCACACAACTCTTTCTTTTTTTATTCTAACCCTCAACTCTGCCTGGCTTTCTTGATGTACTTGCTAAGGCAATTGCCAGCATGAATGGTGCGCAGACTTTTTATTTCAATGTCACCTCAGGAGAAATTTGTGCTTCACCTTGTTCTAAATAAAACAGCTCCAAATTCTTGACCCTTTCAATGGCTTCCTTTGGGGTTTCTATTCTCAGTAATGTTCCATTGGAGGAACAAGACTTACCAACAGCTTCCTTCAGCGGGACCTGTGAATTTCCTAATGTAACAATCAGTCTGGTGGTTCAGAGAAGGAAGGCTACCTCATAGGCATGAGGTAGTTCAAGTTTTGGAAGAATTTGGCTCTGTAACGTTGCTAGAACTGACAAAACAAAAGTCATGAGATCTCCGAAAGGGGCGAGCAGCCCCTTGGGCCCCTTCGCTGCTCAGAAGCATTACCCAGAAAGTGTCCTGCTCGTGATGTAACACATCCATTGGTACTGAGGAAATTAAGGGTGGCATCATGTTGAAAGAAAAGGTTATAATACTGCAAGGATTAATGCCTGAAGATTAAGGACATTTTAGATTTAGATTTATTGTCATGTGTACCGAGGTACAGTAAAAAACATTGTTCTGCCTACAGTCCAAGCAGATCGCTCCATGCAAGAAAACCTAGTTTATAGACTAGCAAAGCTTGATCAAGAAAAAAAGAAGGAGACGTGAGAGTTTGAGAGAAAAGAGGCAAGGCATATGAAAAGCAAATAGTAAAAGCTACAAGGAGAGAAACAGGAAAGGTATAACTAAAGTAAACACCACTCCCTTTGAGGATAGTGTCATTATATGCAATCATGAAACCAATGAACACTCAGAATAGGACACAACCAATGGGCAGTCAGGACACTCAGAGGTGGCATCACTACAAGGGGGCATGACATAAACACTATAAAAGGGATGAGGCACTCACACCCTGCCTCTTTCCACAGACAGACATCTAGAGAGTTAGACAGGGTTGATCAGCAGCATCACACCCCAGCACGTGGCTTAGAGCAAGCTGGTACAGTTAGACTGAGTTACTACAGTTAGATTAGCAGAGAGTCGAACTCATTTGAGAACTGTGTCAATAGTTCAATAAACACATTGAACTCATGTCAGAGTCTGGAGCATCCTTTAGTTAAGACTGCATCAAGTAGCAGCCTGTGTTATCCGAAGCAGCATAACACAACATGATACCAGGAGTGACTGTTCAATCTATTTAGTTCAACTCAGCAGGATCCGTGACAACCAGCTACTGAATACAGGCACAATGGACAAGATTCAGGCTCCTCATCAGCTCAGGACCACCGGCAATCTTAGCGCCAACTGGCAATCATTCAAGCAGAAATTTCAACTATACGTGGAAGCATCCGACTTCAATGGCACGGCCGATGCTCAGAAGATAGCTCTTCTACTCACCACTGCGGGTGTCCATGCGATAGGGATCTTCAACTCCTTTCACTTTTCCGAAGGGCAGGACAAAGGAAGTACCAAACCATCCTGGACAAATTCGACAGCCACTGTGAAATGGACACCAACAAAATCTTCGAGCGCTACATCTTCAAGCAGAGGATGCAAGGTAAAGACGAATCATTCACCTCCTATCTAACTAACCTTAGACTGCGAGCGCAATGCTGCAACTTCGGTGATATCACTGACTCCATGATCAGAGACCAAATCGTTTTTGGAGTCCACTCTGATCCTCTGTGAGAGCAATTGTTGAAAATCAAGCACATGACCCTGCCAGTCGCGATTGAAACGTGTACTCTAAAAATCGCTATTCACAGTACAAAACGGCAGAAAGTGAAAAACAAGCCTCCCACGATGTGGAGAGTGTTCAGGCCATCTCCCGGATGCAGCGCCTCCACATTGACGAAGGCGGCCATTTCGCGCGCTCTTCCCGGGGCCCGACACATGCGCAATGCGATCGGGAACACAAAGCGGCCGAAAACCGCTCTGCGCAGGTGCAGACGTCCGAGAACCGCACCGCACATGCGCAATGACGCACTGAGCGTCATGATGCGACGTCATGCCGTGTGTGAACTGCGGCACCCCCCCATTTTTAAAAAAACTGCCCTGCAAGAGGCAAACGCTGTTTAAACTGTGGGAAACCAAACCACTATGCAGCCCTGTGCTGATCTGCACCACCAGTCAGGAGCCAGCGCTCCCAATTCCGACAGCGGCGCATCAGAAGTGTGCAACACCGAATGCATGACTCTGATCCAGGCAGTGCGACGGATCCAGATGATGAATACCTGGCCAACACTTACCGAGTGGGCATTATTATGAAGTGCGAATACGCCACACCAGACACATCGCGAGTCCAATCAACCCTGGCCGTGGATTCCGAGGACGAATGGCACGAAGGTCAACCACTGCCCCATCCAGTTTAAACTGGAGATAGGTGCCTCCGCCAACCTGATTTTGCATGTGGACTTCAAGAGAATCAAGAAGCCCCCCACAATCCTTCCTGCAAACTCCTGGACTACAATGGAAACGCAATCAAGGCACTGGGGTCCTGCCATCTGCAGGTGTCCAGCCGACACACACAAGCAAGCTTATGCTTCGAGTTTGTTAAACCAGACAGGGCGTCCCTGCTAGGTGTACACGCCTGCAAGCAACTGAACCTCATTCAAAGGGTCTACACCACGACGCCGTCCCATTCGGATCTTCAGGCCAGCATCGACGACATCCTAAGCCAGTACCCAGATGTATTTAGTGGGATGGGCATGCTGCCGTACGAGTACAAGATTCTACTGCGGCCTGATGCCAAGCCAGTGGTCCACGCACCACGACGAGTCCCTGCTCCACTGAGAGAGCGCCTGAAGGCAGAGCTCACGAGTCTACAACAAAAAGGTCACTGAACCAACCGACTGGGTCAGCTCAATGGTGTGCTTCGGGTGTCTTACACATTTGCATTGACTCCAAGGATCTAAACAAAAACATTATGCGGGAACATTACCCATCCCGAAGAGGGAAGAAATCACGAGTGAGATGGCACACGCGCGCTTCTTCACAAAATTGGACGCATCCCAAGGATTTTGGCAAATCCAACTTGAGGAATCCAGCAGAAGGCTCTGCACCTTCAACACGCCTTTTGGCAGATTCTGCTACAACCGAATGCCATTTGGTATCATCTCGGCATCAGAGATTTTCCATCGCATCATGGAACAGATGATGGAGGGAGTAGAAGGGGTTTGTGTCTACGTTGACGATATCATAATCTGGTCCACAACCCCAAAGGAACATGTGTCGCGACTCAAGAAAGTGTTCTGACACATACATGAAATGGCCTCAAGCTAAACAGGTCCAAGTGCTGTTTTGGGACATCCACGCTGAAGTTCCTGGGTGATCAGATTTCGCGACACGGTGTGCGCCCGGAAACAAACAAAATTAAAGCCATCGAGGCAATGAAAGTCCCCGAGGACAAGAAGGCAGTACTGCGCTTCCTGGGAATGGTCAATTTCCTTGGCAAGTTCATCCCTAATTTGGCCACACACACCACGGCCCTACGCAACCTGGTGAAAAATCAACCGCCTTTGAGTGGAAGGCGGAGCACTGAACAGAGTGGCTGGAGCTGAAAGCCAAGCTCACCACTGCACCCGTCCTTGCATTCTTTGACCCAGACCGAGAGACGAAAATATCCACAGATGCGAGTCAGGATGGCATTGGGGCGGTGTTGCTTCAAAGAGATGACATGTCATCCTGGGTACAGTAGCATACGCGTCACGGGCAATGACACCCACTGAGACCAGATATGCGCAGATTGAGAAGGAGTGTTTAGGTCTTCTCACCGGCATCCTCAAATTTCATGATTGTGTCTACGGCTTGCCAACATTTACTGTTGAGACAGATCATAGGCCTCTGGTCCACATCATCCAAAAGGACCTGAACGACATGACGCCTCGTTTGCAGCGAATTCTGCTCAAACTCCGGAGGTATGATTTCAATTTTGTGTACACACCTGGCAAGGAGCTCATCATCGCCGATGCAATGTCCCGCTCCGTCAACTCACCCAGTGAACCACTGGAGAACCACATTGAATTGCAGGTACAACTGTGTGCAAGCACTCTCCCGGCAACAGATGAGAAGATCGTTCTCATCTGAGAAGAGACGGCCAAAGACCCCCTGTTGCAGCGAGTCATCTACAACCTCAGCAATGGCTGGCAGAAAGGGCAATGCCCTAAATTCTACAATGTCAAGGATGACCTGATGCTGATCGACGGCATCCTGCTCAAGCTGGACAGGATAGTCATCCCACTACGTCTCCAGAGCATGGTGCTGCGGCAGATTCATGCGGGACACCTGGGCCCAGCAAGCTGTCTACTGGCCCGGCATCAAGCAGGACATCACGGACATGGGGCGAGATTCTCCGACCCCCCAGCGGGTCGGAGAATGGCCGTTGGCCGCCGTGAATTTCGCCCCCGCCGCCCGCCGAGTCGGCGGGGCGTCAATGGCGCCACACACCCCGGAGAATGGCACGGGTGGGCGCAAGGCAATGGATTTTGGGGCTGCCGATATCCTCCCGTCCGGATGGGCCGAAGTCCCGCCGACGTGATGACGGGTCACGTCGGCGTAAATCAAACCACCTTTCAATCGGCGTCAACTAGTGCTCAAGGTTTACGCCGGCCAGCGTGGAGGTGGGTGACGGCCAGGGGGGTTGGCCGCTGGAGAGGCGATGGCGTGGCCGCAATCTGAATGTGTGGGGGAGAGGTGTGTGTAGGGTTTTGTGTGTGTGTGTGCGGCGGGGGGGGTGGTTAGAGTGGGCTGGGCTCCGGGGGAGTGCCGGGAGGGGGGGGGTGAGTGCCGGGGGGGGGAATGGGGTCCGTGCCGGGGAGAGGGATGGGGTCCGTGCCGGGGAGGGGGATGGGGGGAAGGGGTCCGTGCCGGGGAGGGGGATGGGGTCCGTGCCGGGGAGGGGGATGGGGTCCGTGCCGGGGAGGGGGATGGAGGGACGGGGTCCGTGCCGGGGAGGAGGATGGGGGGGGTCCGTGCTGGGAGGGGGATGGGGTCCGTGCCGGGGAGGAGGATGTGGTCCGTGCCGGCGAGGGGGATGGGGTCCGTGCCGGGGAGGGGGATGGGGTCCGTGCCGGGGAGGGGGGTGGGGTCCGTGCCGGGGAGGGGGATGGTGTCCGTGCCGGGGAGGGGGATGGGGTCTGTGCCGAGGAGGGGGATGGGGTCCGTGCCGGGGAGGGGGATGGGGTCCGTGCCAGGGAGGAGGATGGGGTCCGTGCCGGGGAGGGGGATGGGGTCCGTGCCGGGGAGGGGGATGGGGTCCGTGCCGGGGAGGGGGATGGGCGGACGGGGTCCGTGCCGGGGAGGAAGATGGGGGGGGGTCCGTGCCGGGGAGGGGGATAGGGGGACGGGGTCCGTGCCGGGGATGGGGGTGGGGTCCGTGCCGGGGAGGGGGATGGGGTCCGTGCCGGGGAGGAGGATGGTGTCCATGCCGGGGAGGGGGGTCGGGTCCGTGCCAGGGAGGAGGATGGGGTCCGTGCCGGGGAGGGGGATGGGGTCCGTGCCGGGGAGGAGGATGGGGTCCGTGCCGGGGAGGGGGATGGGGGACGGGGCCCGTGCCGGGGAGGAGGATGGGGTCCGTGCCGGGGAGGGGGATGGGGTCCGTGCCGGGGAGGAGGATGGGGTCCGTGCCGGGGAGGGGGATGGGGGACGGGGCCCGTGCCGGGGAGGGGGATGGGGTCCGTGCCGGGGAGGAGGATGGGGTCCGTGCCGGGGAGGAGGATGGGGTCCGTGCCGGGGAGGAGGATGGGGTCCGTGCCGGGGAGGGGGATGGGGTCCGTGCCGGGGAGGGGGATGGGGTCCGTGCCGGGGAGGGACGTGGGGGGGGGGGGGGGGCAAGTGAGTTGGTCCACCTGGCCAGGTGCCAGCCTCCAACAGTCGGACCCATGCGGTCCATGCCACCTGGCTGGGGGGAGGAGGGGATATGGGCAATGATGACATGCCGTCATTCCCCTCCCCCCCCCAACCAGGCCGTCATGTTTTCCGATCAGCCAGCGATGTTGGCCGCCGTGGCGGCAGCCGCTAATGTCCATGTTGCCCTGGAAGAGGAGGAGGAGCGTGCCAGAGAGGCGGCGCAGGCTGCCGCAGAGGGGCAGGCGGCAGCCGACCAGGCTGGAGGGACATCTGACCGACAGGACGAGGAGGGGGAGGAGGACGTCGCGGCCCCACGGCAACGGAGGCACCCGAGGGCGCCCCGTGTGTACCGGCCCCGGCTGTCATACCAGGACCTCACGGACCGAGAATGCAAGAGGAGACTCCGGATGAGCCGGGAAACCGTGGCACACATCTGCCACCTGCTGGCACACCTGTCACCGCGTGGCACTGGCGGGGGACACCCACTCCCCATGTCCGTCAAGGTTACGGTGGCCCTGAACTTTTATGCAACGGGGTCATTCCAGGCACCGAGTGTGGACCTGTCCGGCATATTGCAGACATCGGTGCACCGGTGCATCCGGGCAGTGACAGACGCCTTATATGTCATGGCGCACCGCTACATCCGCTTCCCTGTGGACCGGGCCAGCCAAGGTGCCCGGGCCGTGGACTTCTCTGCCGTGGCCGGGTTCCCCATGGTCCAGGGCGCGATTGATGGGATGCACGTCGCCATGTGGCCACCTGCAGATAACAGGGCCGTGTTCACCAATAGGAAGGGGACCTATTCGATGAACATACAGGTGGTCTGCGACCACCGCATGATGATCCTGCACGTCTGCGTCTGTTACCCGGGCAGTGTACACGACTCATACGTGTTGTCGCGGTCATACATCACCGGCATGTACGAGGGACACCATCCCCGGCTGAGGGGCTGGTTGCTGGGCGACAGGGGCTACCCATTGCGATCGTGGCTGATGACGCCTATACGGAGGCCACGCAATGAGGTGGAGAACCGCTACAATGATGCCCATGTAGCGACAAGGGGAGTGATAGAGAGGTGCTTTGGCGTGCTGAAGATGCGTTTCAGGTGCCTTGACCTCTCTGGGGGCGCCCTCCAGTATCGGTCAGATAGGGTCGGCCGCATCATTGTGGTGTGCTGCGTCCTGCACAACATAGCCCAGCAGAGGGGCGATGTGCCGCAGGCAGAGGAGGGCGGAGTGGAGGAGCAGCAGGAAGAGGCGCAGTCCTCCCCAGATGAGGGGGATGGGGGCAATGGTCAGGGCAGACGGGCTAGACACAGGCGGGTGGCTGTCCACCGTTACCGGCTGGGCCAGCTGGCACGGGACAGGCTGATAGCCGCCCACTTCACTGACTAGATGGGCGTGGGAATCGGGTAGTATGGCCACAGACTGCACACCATGGCAACAGCCGACCACCCACACCCCCCACCCATCCACCCACCCAGCACCCTCACCCCCCTCCCCAACCCCGCCAACCCCACCCACATGCACACCACCCCCCCATTGCCGATCCACCTGCGGCACAACGGCCGGGCTCACACAGCTGCCGGTGGGCGCGTGTCTATTGCAGGCCATGGAGGATGATAACAACCCGCCCTGCGATGAGCTCCTGGCTCCATACCGTTGGACTATGTCTGACCCATGGCCACAGTACCACCATCCACCCGGACCATCCCTGCATGCGGCTGTGACACTGCAGCACACTGTCCCATCCTCTGCCCGGGGGGATGTTGATGGCGGGCCAGGGGGAAGGGGACATACTCACCTGGGGCTGAGGTAAGACCAGCCCTCACACACACACTTGCGCTCAACGTACATGACACCCCCGCACGCTTTGGACAGAGCACAAAGGCAGCTTCTGTAGGTGTAACATTGACTTCAAAAACGAAAGGATTTCATGCACGTGCCCTAACCCCTGAAACTCATCTGTGTCCTGCAACCGTGCCAACTTACTCAGTGTCTAATTGTTTGGCCTTACGGACCCTATGACTACGTCTACGTGGTTCCCCCGACGGTACAGCAGAACTGGAGGTGGACTCCTGTGATTCCTGCCCTCTGACACGGGATCCCTTTGGCGCCCGTTTCCTGGGGCGTCCTGGCCTAGATGGGCCAGGCTGCGGCCCGGGCGACTGGGATGGCGAGCTGCCAGCCTGTCCTGCCCGTTGCCCACCCGATGCACCTGGGACGGAAGGGGGGGAGTCCGAGCTGTCGCGGTGTTCCGGGACCTCCCCTACAGGGGGACCCGGGACGGACCACAGCACCTCCTCCTCCCTCGGGGTGCCCGATGGCCCCCACGCCTCTACATGGGTGGGGGATGTGAACGGACTGGCCATCCGATGCCCTCCCGACATCTGGCGCTGCCAGTCCTGGAGGCCTGTGCTGGTATCGACAGGGGTCTGTAGGTTTGCAGCCATGGAGCTCAGGGGATTGGCAAACCCTGTCTGTGACTGTGCGACGCCGGCTCGCACATGGGCAATGGCGCCGATGCCCTCAGCGATGGCCAGCTGAGACTGGGCCATGGCCTGCTGAGACTGGGCCATGGCCTGCTGAGACTGGGCCATGGCCTGCAGAGACTGGGCTATGGCATTGAGCGCCTCTGCCATCTGCCGCTGCCGCTGGCTCATGGCCTCCTGTGAGAGGGCAGCCATGTCCTGGGCCACAGACGCCGCCTGCACGGGAAGTCCCAGGCCTCGCAAACCGTCCCCCATGTCTGACACCGTCACACCCATTGCCTCCACCGCGGACGCCACCCGTGCGGTGTCGGCCTGGGTGGCACGCATGACCGGCACCACTCCCAGCTCCTGGATGCGGGTGGACTCCTCCACCTGCGACTGCAGCCGCCGCAAGCCGGCCGTCACCCTCTTCGCTCGTCTCCGCTTCGGTGGTTGCATCGGATCTATGGGTGGGTGTGGTAACTCCAGGAACCCGGGATCCATCTGGGCGGCAGATGTTCGCTTGGGCTGGGCTGCCCCCCGACCGCCCGGCCCCTCTGCTGCTCCTACCTTCACCTGCTGTACCGGGACATCTGTGTTGTGCGCACCAGTGAGTGTACCAGACGCCTCATCACTAAAGTGCCCAACCGAGGTGAGCGTCTCTGCGATGGTGGAGGGTGTGGGTGACAGCAGTGGTGTTTTGTCGTGCACATCGTCCCACTCTGAGCCCATGGCACTTTGGGGTGGCAGTTCGTCTCCGCCCATCCAATCTGTGTCACTGTCCTGTATTTCAGTTTCCTGGGTAGTAGTGCCCTGGGTAGGGGTGTCCTGGGTAGTGGTGTCCTGGGTAGTGGTTTTGTGGCTCGGCTGTGACAGGGGCCTGTGGCTGCCCCTCTCATCGCTGGGTGGCACACGCCTGCGTCGTCGCACCCGCACGAGACGGGGGCGTCGTCTCCCTGTTGCTCCAGGCCTCTCCATCTCCAGTGGTCTCCGAGGGACATCGTGCGGGCGTCGCATGCCAGAGGGTCCGGGTCTCTCCATCTCCAGTGGTCTCCAAGGGGCATCCTGCGGGTGTCGCATGCCAGAGGGCCCGGGTCTCTCCATCTCCAGTGGTCTCCAAGGGGCATCCTGCGGGTGTCGCATGCCAGAGGGCCCGGGTCTCTCCATCTCCAGTAGTCTCCGAGGGGCATCCTGCGGGCGTCGCATGCCAGAGGGTCCGGGTCTCTCCATCTCCAGTGGTCTCCGAGGGGCATCCTGCGGGCGTCGCATGCCAGAGGGTCCGGGTCGCTCCGTCCCTCGAGGTCTCCGAGGGGCATCATGCAGGCGGTCTGCATCTGCGGGGATGGGTGCCTCGACGTTTGCTCCTGCGATACACAATGAAGCATGCATGTTTAGACACGCAGGCAGTGATCAGGTGATATGGGGGAGGGGGGATATGGGGACGGGCTGTCGGTGGCTCACTTGCTGGTGGGCCCCCGACCTCTGCATCAGCAACCTCCCGGTCCTCAGGTCCGCCAGCCAGTTCCAGGGCCCTTCCCTCATGTTCGGTCAGTGGCCTCTCATCAGCGGGGCCTCCTCCAGTCCTCACATGCTCCCTGGTGTTGTGTGCGCGTTTCTCCTGTGGGGGGGGGGGGGGGGGGTTGGCAGGGGTAAAAGGCAACAGTGTTAGACAGGTATATGAATGCACGCCATCGGTTGCGCGTGTATTGCAGAGGTTAAGGTTAGGGCTGGATTCACTTGGGGAAATGGGGGAAGGCGGATATAGGGGAGGGACGATATGGGGATATGGGGAGGGGGGATATGTGGGAGGGGGGATATGGGGGTGGGTGATATGTGGGAGGGGGGATATGGGGGAGGGGGGATATGGGGGAGGGGGGATATGGGGATATGGGGAGGGGGATATGGGGGAGGGGGGATATGGGGAGGGGGGATATGGGGGAGGGGGATATGGGGAGGGGGATATGGGGGGTATGGGGGAGGGGGATGTGGGTGAGGGGGGATAAGGGGGATATGGGGGAGGGGGGATATGGGGGAGGGGGATATGGGGGGAGGAGGGATATGGGGGAGGGGGGATATGGGGAGGGGGGATATGGGGGAGGGGGGATATGGGGAGGGGGGATATGGGGGAGGGGGATATGGGGGAGGGGGGATATGGGGGATATGGGGAGGGGGGATATGGGGAGCGGGATATGGGGGATATGGGTATCGGGCAGGGGGGGGGCTCACCCTGGCTGCTCTGACAAGGTCGTTCACCTTCTTGTGGCACTGGGGCCTGTCCGTGGTGTCAGGGCCACAGCGGTGACGGCCTCTGCCACCTCCCTCCACAGACGCCGGCTGTAGCGTGGGGCAACTCTGCGGCCGTGCCCGGGATACAGGGCCTCCCTCCTCTGCTCCACTGCGTCCAGGAGCGCCTCAATGTCAGGAGACTGGAACCTCGGGGCTGAGCAGCGGGAGGCCATCCGGTCGGGTGTTCTGGTCGAGTGGGGGGAGCAGCGCGTCCTTAATGAGCCGTCACGCCTGTGGCCCTGACACGCACGGCGTGAACCACGTGAGCCAGCGCGGATTGCGTCACGTCGCTGCTAGCCCATTCTGGGCCGGAGACTTTGCGACGTTTTTGGCGGCGTGATGCAGGTGGGATTTGCGCCGTTTTTGCCGCCGGTCGGCGGACTTTGCGCCGATAACGGAGAATTTCGCCCCTGGTCCTGAACTGCGAAACCTGTCAGAGGTTCCAACCAGCGCAGAGCAAGGAGATGCTCCAACCACATGACCTGGAGACCTTTCCGTGGTCCAAGGTTGGCATTGACCTATTCCACACGACTCCCTTGTCCACTGGCATGTCGCCAGCTCAACTGCTGATGAACAGGGACCTGCAGACAACACTTCCAGCCATACGCCTGCCCAACCTTGATCATCTCCCGGTGCTGCAGAAGATGCAGCATCTTTGCGACAGCCAGAAGCAGGGCTATGACACACATGCCACCGATCTGGACGTGCTATCCCCAGCAGGCACGGTGAGGATCAAGATACCGGATGGTGGGTGGTCTGCTCCGGCTGTCGTTGTTCGACAGGCCGCGCCCAGATCCTCTGTCCTACGTATGGCTAATGGCTCCATTGTGCGAAGGAATCGAAGGGCACTGCAAAACGTTGCTTGCCCACAACCACTTTCCCCTCCATTTCCACATGTCGAATTGCCACCTCCAGACACCTCGAACCACGAGGCCACCAGTCATGTCTCCCACTCGCCTGTCAAGACACCGTCATCCCCTCCACCACCTCTCCGGCGGTCGATGAGGATCAGACGCAAGCCTCAGAGACTGGACTTATGAGCATTTGTTTTGTTTGTTCTGTTCTGTATTCCTCAGTCAGTCACATTAGACCGACACATTCACATGTATATACATCTAAAAAAAACACACAAAAAAGATGTCATGATATGTAAACATGCAACCTATGAACACTCAGAATAGGACACAACCAATGGGCAGTCAGAACACTCAGAGGTGGCATCACCACAAGGGGCCATGACATAAACACTATAAAAGGGATGAGGCACTCACATCCTGCCTCTTTCCACAGACAGACATCTAGAGAGTTAGACAGGGTTGATCAGCAGCATCACACTCCAGCACGTGGCTTAGAGCAAGCTGGTACAGTTAGACTGAGTTACTACAGTTAGATTAGCAGAGAGTCGAACTCATTTGAGGACTGTGTTAACAGTTCAATAAACACGTTGAACTCATTTCAGAGTCTGGAGCATCCTTTAGTTAAGACTGCATCAAGTAGCAGCCTGTGTTATCTGAAGCAGCATAACACAACAGATAGGAATTGAGGAATCAATAATGAGAAACAAGGAAATAGCAGACACTTTGAACAAATATCTTTATCCATCTTCATGGTAGAAGACACCAAAAGCATCCTCAGAATAATTTAAAAAAATCAAAGGACAAAAGGATGCAGGAACTTAAAATGATCAGTGTCATTAGAGAATTGTATGAGGAAAACTAATGATACTGTAGGCCGGTAATTCCCCCAGGAATTGGTTGTAGGGTCTTGAGAGAAGTGGTTGCAGGGATGGTTATGATCTTCCAAAAGTCCCTAGATTCTGGAAAAGATCCAATGGATTTGAAAATTACGAATATATTGCTCCCATTCACGAAAGGAGGGAGACAGAATACAGGAAACTTTAGACCAGTCAGCGGGAAAATGCTGGAATTCACTATCAAGGAAAGACATTTAGAAACTCTTACTACTAACAAGCAGAGTCAACAAATTTTTTTGAAAGTGAAATCATATTTAATAGGTGATATTTAAGGAGGGGCGATAGGGTCTCGCCTGCTGGCTGGAGAGCCGGCGAGAGCCCCACATTGCCTCTTTTAGGGAAGCCTACCAAATTAAGTGTTGTTCAGGCACTTAACTGGACTTCCAAGGTCCATGAGAACAGAAGTTCTGCCCATCAAAAACTGCTGGTCAATCTGAGTCCGGCAGCTCCTGTGTGGAGGATGTGGCTGCCAGTACGTCAACTGTCAGAGGCCCAGAATCGCTCCTGAATCCCATGTCATAGGCGAATGATGGGGGAGTGGCGGGGCAAGGTCAGAGGCTGGGGGTCACGGGGGAGGGGGGGCCAGCATTCTTATATTAGCATGACTGGTAATATAATGTATTCTTTGTCTTTTCCTCCAGAATGACACGATGTAGTGTTGACAAACAATATACCAATCAAAAGATTGAAACAAACAAATTTATTATTACATTACTAATTAAATGAAGTTTGCACACTCTACTGAGTTATAGATGATTAACAAATGATATTGAATCTGTATTACAGTACTCAATATTCTATCTACCTACTAACTACACTATGACTTGACCTCACGCTATATATCTCGAATCAACTTTCACTCTTCTCTCTCCATGTTCCCTTCAGCTTCTCCCAGAATTCCGAGAGAGGCTGTCTTAAATACAGTGAATTAGTGACGCCCTCCAGTGTTTGAATTACAAATAGATGCAATTATTAACCCTTCACTATCCTGACTATACACATATCATTACAAGCACCAAGAACAGGCTCTCAGCAGCCCTCCCTCCTACTGATGCTGTGAACATCAATGAGGCAATTTGTACCTTTGATATAGGCACCTCCTCGCCCTCTCAATAGCCTGCAGTGGTGCCGAGATAAGGTCCTTAAGTGGCCATTAATGACCCACCCAAGGGTATCAACTGGGGGCAGGCTGTCCACAAACGTTCCCCCCATGGAGTTTTAAGGGGTGGAGGCAGGGCGGTGATGGGGTCCATACCCCTCAGCCTCCCACCTGATTAATACCCCCTTCGCCAACAAACCAGCCATGAGGGAGGGCATTAAATTCTGCCTGACAAACCTATTAGAATTTGTGTGATGCAATAAGCAGGCTGGACAATGAAGATGAATATGGATTTGCAAAAGGCATTCGAAAAGATACCACAAAAAAGGTACCACAAATAAGACAAAAGCTGATGGTGTTGGGAATGATATATCAGCATGGTAAAGGATTGGCTAACTGACAGCAAGCAGGTAGTTGGGATAAATGAATCATTTTCAGTCTGACGAACTATAACTAGTGGAGTTCCATAGGGATCAGTTCTGGGGCCTCATTTATTTACAATCTATATTAATGACTTGGATAACAGGACTGAATATATTGTAGTCAAATTTACTGACAATACAAAAACCAGCGGGAGAGCATGTTGTGAGGAGGAAAAACATACATTACAAAGAGATGCAGAAGGATTTAGTGAGTCGGACGAAAATTGGCTGATGGAGTGTAATGTTGGAAAATGTGAGGTTATCACTTTTCAAATAAAAATAGAAAGCAGAATATTCTCAAAATGGAAAGAGACGACAGAATGCTACGGTAGAGGGTGTTGCTGCACCCTCACTGGGAGGGTGGAGGATTTGATGATCTTTTCACACAAACACTGAAACAGGAAGGAGCATTACAATTGCAGTACTTCTTTGTCAGCAATACGATAGGGAGCTGAAGCAGAGGCTGTGGAGATGTGCCAGCTTTGCACAATGTCCCATCCCATGCTGGAGCCAGATTCCTCCATGCTCCTTTCACAGTGACTGGAGGCCGCTGACAGGTCAATCAAACTGCCCAGCATTGCCATGTGCCAATTAGGCCTTCTCTTGTCCATCTGCTGCCTCATCAAAGTCCTCACCTATGCCCTGAAAGCAGACCTAATTTGTGACTTTGCCCTCTGAGGAGCTGGCAGACAAACTGTCCTTTCCCCCTGGCCTGGCTGCAACCTATTCATGCCTGAATCACTCACCACATGCAGATCCCAACCCTAAACTAGACTCGAAAGACAGTGCCAATATCTGAGAAGGAGTGTCAGATCAGGTGATGGCGCGACGTCATCAAAACGTTGGTCTTGCACTCTATTCCTCCTTAATGTTCTGTGGCTCGAAATGTGGCTGAAAGCAGAAAAAAAGGAGAAAGATTAGTGTGAATGAAGATTGATGTGAGTGAATGCTAGTGTGAGGGAAAATTAGTGTGAGGGAAGGATAGTGTGAGGCAAGATTAGTGTGAGGGAAGATTAGTGTGAGGGAAGGATAGTGTGAGGGAAGGATAGTGTGAGGGAAGGACAGTGTGTGGGAAGGACAGTGTGAGGGAAGGACAGTGTGAGAGAAGGTTAGTGTGAGGGACGGTTAGTGTGAGGGAAGGTTAGTGTGAGGGAAGGACAATGTGAGGGAAGGTTAGTGTGAGGGACGGTTAGTGTGAGGGAAGTGTTGTGTTCTTTGTGTTGTTCATTTTAGAATGACTGGCGTAGTGTTCCACAAAACCCACAACATAGCTTTTACTTAACAAAAACTCTGATTTTATATACACTACTAAAACTGGTTTCGACTCTTGTCCCTTACGAATACAAAATGGATCAATAGCATTTAACTACACTCAACTACTTGTTAATTTAACTCACTTGTTTTAACTATGTCCTCACCTTCTCACACTAACTCCTCTTATTCCATTCTCTCTTTGTTCCCTGGTTGCAATACCCCCCAGGTCTAGCGTCACTGCCTTCTCTCATATCCTTAGCAGCTCCCTCTTGTGGCTATTCCTGTTCCTGCATTAACCCTTGTAATGCTGGTGGTTCTGATAATACCACATCCCCCCTTCTTTATAAAAGAAAATATAGTTACAGTGGATATGATATTTACTTTTAACTATCACCCTGTAGAAAAGCTATCTAAACAACCAGGAACTTTCGTTATCATCTTATCATACAAAACAGTCTTGTTCAAATAACCTTTACATCACTTAGATGATCATAGGTTATTGTGCAATCAGTTTCTCTGGAGGTCACCATCTCCTGGTAGAACGTCTCAGCGGAGCATGCAAGGCGTTAGATTGCTCTGTAACATCTGCTAGCTGTGTTGGTGCTAAACTTGGACCTGGTAAGGCAATGTCCTTGAACATATTGTCACGTGGAACAACTGTTCCACGTGTAGCTTGAGCCTTATGGAGGACATGTAGTAATGCTCATCTGTTCCTCCTGAAGAGTGATCCTTGTGCAGTTTGGACTTGGTAGGACCTCGGTGCTACTTATTTTATAACTTTGGCAAGATTCGGCCAACCACCTTCTGGATGTTGAATCCTGACAAGTATCCTTCATGAAGCTCTGCTGAAGGCTTGGTTTGCCTATTGTAGACTTCTTGTTGCTTCTTCTTTGTCTGAATCATCCTGTCAGTCATCTGCTCGTTGACAGTCGCTGGCGTGATGATATGTGGTAGAATAGTTCGTAGTCTTCTCCCCAACAACATTTGTGCAGGCGAGAGACCGGTCGATAACGGTGTAGTGCGGTATGCTAACAAAGAAATGTACAGCACAGGAACAGGCCCTTCGGCCCTCCAAGCCCGTGCCGACCATGCTGCCCGACTAAACTACAATCTTCTACACTTCCTGGGTCCGTATCCTTCTATTCCCATCCTATTCATATATTTGTCAAGATGCCCCTTAAATGTCCCTATCGTCCCTGCTTCCACTACCTCCTCCGGTAGCGAGTTCCAGGCACCCACTACCCTCTGCGTAAAAAACTTGCCTCGTACATCTACTCTAAACCTTGCCCCTCTCATCTTAAACCTATGCCCCCTAGTAATTGACCCCTCTACCCTGGGGAAAAGCCTCTGACTATCCACTCTGTCTATGCCCCTCATAATTTTGTAGACCTCTATCAGGTCTCCCCTCAACCTCCTTCGTTCCAGTGAGAACAAACCGAGTTTATTCAACCGCTCCTCATAGCTAATGCCCTCCATACCAGGCAACATTCTGGTAAATCTCTTCTGCACCCTCTCTAAAGCCTCCACATCCTTCTGGTAGTGTGGCGACCAGAATTGAACACTATACTCCAAGTGTGGCCTAACTAAGGTTCTATACAGCTGCAACATGACTTGCCAATTCTTATACTCAATGCCCCGGCCAATGAAGGCAAGCATGCCGTATGCCTACTTGACTACCTTCTCCACCTGTGTTGCCCCTTTCAATGACCTGTGGACCTGTACTCCTAGATCTCTTTGACTTTCAATACTCTTGAGGGTTCTACCATTCACTGTATATTCCCTACCTGCATTAGACCTTCCAAAATGCATTATCTCACATTTGTCCGGATTAAACTCCATCTGCCATCTCTCCGCCCAAGTCTCCAGACAATCTAAATCCTGCTGTATCCTCCGACAGTCCTCATCGCTATCCGCAATTCCACCAACCTTTGTGTCGTCTGCAAACTTACTAATCAGACCAGTTACATTTTCCTCCAAATCATTTATATATACTACAAAGAGCAAAGGTCCCAGCACTGATCCCTGTGGAACACCACTGGTCACAGCCCTCCAATTAGAAAAGCATCCCTCCATTGCTACTCTCTGCCTTCTATGGCCTAGCCAGTTCTGTATCCACCTTGCCAGCTCACCCCTGATCCCGTGTGACTTCACCTTTTGTACTAGTCTACCATGAGGGACCTTGTCAAAGGCCTTACTGAAGTCCATATAGACAACATCTACTGCCCTACCTGCATCAATCATCTTAGTGACCTCCTCGAAAAACTCTATCAAGTTAGTGAGACACGACCTCCCCTTCACAACGCTAATGACACGTCTTGACCATCTTCAATCACTTTGCGAAACAATCTTTTAAGTATACCTACTCCTTTCTCCGCTTTCCCGTTGGACTGTGGATAATGCGGGCTAGATGTCACATGTTTAAAGGTGTATTGCTCTGCAAACTGCGCCCACTCCCAACTTGAGAAGCACGGATCATTGTCAGAGACAACAGCAAGCGGGATACCATGACGAGCAAAATCTGTTTTCATTGCCATTATCACAGACCTCGAAGTCCAACTTTTTAACAACATGACCTCTGGAAAGTTGGAGTGATAGTCAATGACAATTAAGTATTCATGACCCTGGAAATGAAATAGGTCCATGCCTACTTTACGCCATGAACTGGTCACAATTTCAGATTGTACCTTGGTTCTTGCTCTGTGCTGGTTGATGCCTCTGGCAAATCGGACAGGCTTGCACATACTGGAAATTTCACAAATCAGGGATACCAGAAGCACATTAGAAACAGAACCAGAAAAGATCAATATAACCTTCAAGGCCTTCTAACAAGGGCTGTGCACCTCAGTGCCCCCAATGGGGGAGTCTGGGATGACACTGTTCCTTGATGGACTGGACATACCAGTCGTGAGGGAGGGCAGAAAACGGGGCCTGGAAGCACCACTTGTACTGGGAGAGATAATGGAAAGCATTAGCTCTATGCAGGCAGGGAAGGCGCCGGCACCAGGCGGGTTCCCGGTGGACTTCTACAAAAAATTTGCGACAGCACTGGCCCCGCACCTGCGGGAGATCTTCACAGACTCGCTAGCGAGGGCCACACTGCCGCCCACGCTAGCACAGGCCTCAATCTCGCTGATACCGAAGAAAGATAAAGACCCAACGGAATGTGGGTCATACAGACCCATCTCACTGCTGAATACAGATGCCAAATTTACTGGCCAAAGTCTGAGGCAATAGGCTAGAAGACTGTGTACCAGAGGTGGTCGCAGAGGACCAGACGGGCTTTGTCAAAGGTAGACAGCTTACCTCGAACATCAGGTGCCTGCTGAACGTAATAATGATCCCCTCCAGGGAGAGAACACCAGAGGTGATCGTCTCTCTAGACGCAGAAAAGGCCTTTGACAGAGTCGAATGGAAATACCTCAGAGAGGTACTGGAGCGGTTCGGGCTTGAAACAGAGTTCACCTCCTGGGTAAAACTCCTATACAACGCTCCCATGGCGAGCGTGCGGACCAACAACAACTGCTGATACGTCCAGCTGCACAGGGGCACCAGACAAGGATGCCCACTGTCCCCGCTGCTGTTTTCTCTAGCGATCGAGCCACTAGCAATTACGCTCACAGCAGCAAAACGCTGGAGGGGGATCCGAAGGGGCAGCAGAGAGCACAGAGTCTCACTCTATGCAGATGACCTGCTCCTCTACTTTTCAGACCCACAAGCAGCATGGACGGAATCATCGCGCTCCTGAAAGAGTTTGGTGCCTTCTCGGGCCACAAACTCAACATGAGCAAAAGCGAGATCTTCCCAGTACACCCACAAGTAAGGTGGGGGGCAGCACTAACGGGACTGCCGTTTAAACAAGCCCGACACAAATTCCGCTACCTGGGGATCCAAATAGCCCATGACTGGAAAGGGATCCACAAATGGAACCTCACCAATCTGTCAGAGGAAGTAAAAAAGGACCTGCAAAAATGGAACACACTCCCAGTCTCCCAACCATAGATTCACACGAGCGCTGACTGACGCCACCTTTAAAAGGTGGGGACAGGACGGAGGGACACTGACAGTCAGGGATCTATACACGGATGGCAGGATCGCAACACAGGACGAATTGACAGAGAAATTCCAGCTAGCTAGGGGGAACGAGCTAAGGTACCTGCAACTAAAAAACTTCAATGAGAGGAGACAAGAACGTACCCACAACCGCCACGACAGACATTACTGGAAGAGTTATTGGACGCAAGCATACTAGATAAAGGAAAATGTCTTGACATGTATGACCGACTGGTAGAAAGGGCCGACACCGTACTGGACGCAACAAGAAATGGGACGAGGACGTGGAGATTGAAATAGGGTGGGTACTCTGGAGCGAAGCACTGCACAGGGTCAACTCCACCTCCACGTGCGCAAGGCTCAGCCTGACGCAACTAAAAGTGGTACACAGAGCCCACTTCAAAAAATTTTTTTTTTTTTCAATTTTAGCAAATTTTCAACAAACCCCCTCCTTACAGAAAAAGAAAAGCATAAAACACACAGATCAACATTGTACACTTATATCGCGAATTCCCCCAATGTACAAACCCCCCCATGAAACAATAATAAACACATAACCAACCCCGCCCCCCCCTCCTCCCCACCCCCCCCCTCCTCCCCACACCCCCCCCTCCTCCCCACACCCCCCCCCTCCTCCCCACATCCCCCCCCCCTCCGCCCCACATCCCCCCCCCCTCCTCCCCACATCCCCCCCCCCCTCCTCCCCACATCCCCCCCCCCTCCTCCCCACATCCCCACCCCCCCCGCCCCCCCGGGTTGCTGCTGCTGCTGACCATCTCCTAACGTTCCGCTAGAAAGTCTAGGAACGGTTGCCACCGCCTGAGGAACCCTTGCACAGACCCTTGCAAGGCAAACTTTACCCTCTCCAATTTAATGAACCCTGCCATGTCGCTGATTCAGGCTTCTACGCTTGGGTGCTTCGCATCCTTCCACTGTGGCAGAATCTTCCGCCAGGCTAGCAGGGACGCAAAGGCCAGAATACCGGCCTCTTTCGCCTCCTGCACTCCTGCCTCGTCCGATACCCCAAATAATGCAAACCCCCAGCTCGGCTTGACCCGGGTGTTCACCACCTCAGACACAGTCCTCGCAAAGCCCCTCCAAAACCCATCCAGCGCCGGACACGCCCAGAATATATGGGCATGATTTGCTGGGCTCCCCGAGCACCTCACACACCTGTCCTCTACCCCAAAAAACCGACTCAACCTCGCCCCTGCCAGATGCGCTCTGTGAAGAACCTTAAATTGTATCAGGCTAAGCCTGGCGCAAGAGGAGCATTAGTTAACCCTACTCAGGGCATCAGCCCACAGACCCTCATCTATCTCCTCCCCAAGCTCCTCCTCCCATTTACCATTTAGCTACTCCACCGTGGTCTCCTCCTCTTCCTGCATTTCCTGATAGTCCGCTGAGACCTTGCCTTCTCCAAACCACACCCCCGAGAGCACCCTATTGTTGTGTTGGGTGCTCTGGATCCGTGGAACACATACAGGCCACCAACACTTAAAATAGGGCAACACTATTCTATTAAGTCAGAAACTGTTGAACATACTTTCACTGTGAATTAACACAATGTTAGATTAAACTAAAGACCTATGCCTGTCCTAACCAGTCTATGCACTCAGCACATGGTGAGGATCTGTGCTGTAAGTTGTAAGCTCGGTCCTTCTGAGAGGCTGCATCCCGAATGAGCGGGAAACTGATGCCCTCTGTCTTTATAGTGAGTGTGCTCTAACTGGTGTTTGGCTGCGGTGTTATGTGTGTTGATTGGTCTTGCTGTATGTCCATCAGTGTGTGTGTATCTGCACCATGATATACTGGTGTATATTATGACATCCCCCCCTTTTATAAAAAATGCATGTGTGTGTCAATAAATAATGTATGGTGAGAATGTGCCTAACTACGTGTGGGATGCGAAGACATATTTACAGGACTACGTACATGAGAACTAAGCTATTTACATGGGAAGGTGCCTGGTGCAGAGAAGCAGTATGCAACAAGAGTAACGAGATCAACATTATATACAAACCAGGGAAACGATCAAACAAAGCAACAAAACAATTCAGAGTCCATAAGTTTGCAAAGTTCATAAATTTAGTCTCTGAGGTGGGCGACGAATTCTGGTTGACCGCCTCAAGGGTGTTTCGAGAGCCGCCGGTTCAGGAGCGGACTGGACTGCGCAAAGTCAGGGGGATGCAGAGTGACATGGAGCTCTACATAGTCCATGGCAGGGTCAGCAGGAGGGCGAGGCAACACTGGAGGATCACATGGTGAGCATGGAACGAGATGAAGGGCGCGTCGATTGCGGCGCAGAATAGAGCCATCCGGTAGATGAACCAGGAACAAGTGTATATTATGACACCTATCTTGAATCTTACATGCTGGAAGCAGCGGAAATTCCCTCACCTGCCATCTCACAAACGTCTTCACCTGCATGTACCTGAAGGCGTTTCCGGGGGGCAGCCCAAAGTTCTCCTCCAGCGCCCCAAGGCTCGCAAATGACCCATCTATAAACAGGTCCCCCATTCTTTTATTTCCTGCCCGATGCCAGCTCAGAAACCCCTCATCCATTCTCCCCGGGACGAACCGATGGTTCTCTCGGATCGGGGACCAAACCGAGGCCTTTACCTCACCCCTGTGGCGCCTCCACTGCGCCTAAATTTTCAGAGTCGCCACCACCACCGGACTCGTGGTGTACCTTGTTGGCGGGAGCGGCAGCTGTGCCGTCACCAGCGCTCTCAGACTCGTGCCCACACAGGATGCCATCTCCAGCAGCTTCCACGCCGCCCCCTCCCCCTCCATTACCCACATACAGATCATCGCCACATTGGCAGCCCAGTAGTACCTAAATAGATTGGGCAACGCTAGCCCTCCTTTGTCCCTGCTACGCTCCAGAAACACCCTTTTTACCCTCGGGGTCTTATTCGCCCACACGAATCCCATGATGCTCCTGCTGACCTGTTTAAAAAAGGCCTTAGGGATCAGGATGGGAAGGCACTTGAACACAAAGAGGAACCTCGGAAGGACCGTCATTTTCACCGACTGCACCCTACCCGCCAACGACAGTGGCAACATATCCCACCTTTTAAACTCCTCCTCCACCAGCCGCGTCAAATTGAGCTTGCGCAGGGCCCCCCCAACGCCTAGCCACCTGGATCCCCAGGTACCGAAAGCTCCTTTCCGTCCTCTTCAGCAGAAGCTTGTCTATCTCCCTTCCCTGGTCCCCTGGGTGTATCACAAAGAGCTCACTCTTCCCTACGTTAAGCTTATAACCGGAAAAGTCCCCGAACTCCCTGAGGATCCGCATAACCTCTGGCATCCCCTCCACTGGGTCCGCCACATACAATAACAGGTCATCGGCATACAGCGACACCCGGTGTTCCTCTCCCCCCCCGAACCAATCCCCTCCAGTTCCTGGACTCCCTCAGTGCCATGGCCAAAGGCTCAATTGCCAATGCGAACAACAAGGGGGATTGGGGACACCTCTGCCTCTTCCCCGGTACAACCAAAAGTATTCCGACCTCCGTCAGTTCGTGGCCACACTCGCCACCGGGGCTTCATAAAATAGCCTAATCCAACTGATGAACCCCTCCCCGAACCCAATCCTCCTCAGCACTTCCCAAAGATACTCCCACTCCACCCTATCGAAGGCCATCTCCGTGTCCATAGCCGTCACTACCTCCGCTTCCCCCTCCATTGCAGGCATCATAATTACGTTGAGGAGCCTCCGCACATTGGTGTTTAGCAGCCTTCCCTTCACAAATCCCGTCTGGTCCTCGTGAATCACGCCCAGGACACAGTCCTCAATTCTGGTAGCCAACACCTTCGCTAAGAGCTTCGTGTCCACGTTGAGGAGAGAGATTGGCCTATACGACCCACACTGTAATGGGTCCTTGTCCCGCTTTAAGATCAGCGAGATCAGCGCCCGGACATTGTCTCGCCCCATTGAAAGTCCTCACTAGTAGTGGGCCCAATAGGTCCATGTACTTCTGGTAGAATTCCATTGAGAACCCATCCGGCCCCGGGGCCTTCCCTGCCTGCGTGCTCCCCAACCCCTTAACCAGCTCCTCCAGCCCAATCAGTGCCCCTAGCCCAACCACCTGCTCCTCCTCCACCCTCAGAAACTTCAGCCGATCCAAAAATCGGCGCATCCTCCCCTCCCCGTCGGGGGCTCAGACCTATACAGCTCCTCATAAGAGTCCCTGAATACCCCATTTATTCCCACCGCACTCCGCACCGTGTTCCCCCCTCTCACCCTAACTCCCCCAAACTCCCTCGCTGCCTCCCGCTTCCGAAGCTGATGTGCCAACATCCGGCTCACCTTCTACCCATATTCGTACACCGCCCCTTGCGCTTTCCTCCATTGCACCTCTGCTTTCCTGGTAGTGAATGGGTCGAATTCGGCCTGGAGGCTTCGTCGCTCCTTGAGTAATCCCTCCTCGGGGACCTCTGCATACCTCCTATACACCCTTAATATCTCCCCCACCAATCTCTCCCTCTCTCTCCTCTCCTTCCTCTCCTTATGGGCCCTAGCGGAGATTAGTTCTCCCCTGACCACCGCCTTCAGCGCCTCCCAGACCACCCCCACCTGCACCTCCCCATTGTCGTTAGCCTCTAAATATCTTTCAATGCACCCCCGGATCCGCCCGCTCACCTCCTCATCCGCCAACAGTCCCACATCGAGGCACCACAGCAGCCGCTGGTCCCTCTCCTCCCCCAACTCCAGCTCCACCCAATGGGGGGCATGATCTGAGATAGCTATGGCCGAATATTCCGTGCCCTCCACTCTCGGACGTAGCGCCCTACTCATAATGAAGAAATTTATCCGGGAATAGGCTTTATGGACGTGGGAAAAAAAGGAAAATTCCCTGGTCCCCGGCCTGGCAAACCTCCATGGGTCCACTCCCCCCATCTGGTCCATAAACCCCCTAAGCACCTTGGCCGCCACCGGCCTTTTACCCGTCCTGGACCTGGAGCAGTCCAATGCTGGATCCAGCACTGTGTTGAAGTCCCCCCCCCATTATCAAGCTCCCTGCCTCCAGGTCCGGAATCCGGCCCAACATGCGCCGCATAAATCCGGCATTGTCCCAATTCGGGGCGTATACATTCACCTGTATCACCCGCACCCCCTGCAGCTTACCGCTCACCATCACGTACCGACCTCCAGTATCTGCCACGATGTTCAGCGCTTCAAACGACACCCGGTTCCCCACCAAGATCGCCACCCCTCGATTCTTCGCGTCCAGCCTCGAGTGCAAAACCTGCACCACCCACCCCTTCCTCCACCTTCAAATGCGTCTCCTGGAGCATAACCACATCTGCCTTCAGTCCCTTCAGGTGCGCGAACACACGGGCCCTCTTGACCGGCCCGTTCAGACTTCTCACATTCCAAGTTATCAGCCGGATCAGGGGGCTTCCTGCACCCCCCCCCCCCCCCACCCCCCTGCCGACTAGCCATCTCCCTTTCTAGGCCAGCCACATTCCCGCACCTCCCACACACTCCATTCCCCCAGGCGTCGCGCCCCGACTCTCCCTGAACTCCAGCTCCCCTTTGGCCAATGCAGCAGTAACCCAGTCCCCCCCCCCCCCCCGCTCCCCCTCTCCCCCCCCCCCCCCTCCACCTAGGTCCCCCCCTAGCTAGATTGCTCCCCCCATGGCACTAGCTGACTCCTGCTGACCCCGGCCTCTCCCGCCACTCCGTCGACCCCCCCAGTGTGAGAATCCCTCCTCCCCCATCCTGTCCATCAGTGGGCGCTCCTCTCCAACATCGCCCTTACCCCAGGCCCCGCCCCCTTCCTTCCCTATCGTGGGAAAAAAAACATGCTTTCCACCAAGCCAGCCCCGCCCTCTCTGGCGGAGCTCCCTTTTGCAGCTTTATCTCAGCTCTCCCACCTCGGGCCTCCCATTCCCCCTCCCCCCCGGCGGGTCCCCGTTCTTCCAACCACCGACGCCCACACTCTCACACAACCCCCATTTCGAACCATTTACCCAACCCCACCCAGCACCAAAGAAAACAGAACAGAACATCCCCCAAAACACAATAACCACAATAACTCCCCCTCGACATCCCCTCCCAACAAACCCTCAGTCCGTGTCCAACTTTTCGGCCTGAATAAAGGTTCACGCCTCCTCCGGCATCTCAAAGTAATGGTGTCGGTCCTTAAACATGACCCACAATCGCGCCGGCTGCAGCATCCCGAATTTCACCCCCCTCCGATGCAGAATCGCCTTAGCCCGGTTGTACCCGGCCCTCTTCTTGGCCACCTCCACGCTCCAGTCCTGACATATACGGACCTCTGCATTCTCCCACCTGCTGCTCTGCTCCTTTTTGGCCCATCTCAGGACACACTCCCTGTCCATGAAGCGGTGGAACCGCACCATTACCGCCCGCGGCGGCTCGTTGGCCTTGGGCCTCCTCGCCAGGACTCGGTGAGCCCCATCCAGCTCCAGGGGCCTCGGGAAAGCTCCCATGCCCATCAGCATGTTCAGCATCGTGACCACATATGCTCCAGTCCCTCCGGAAGACCCAAAATCCGAAGGTTCTTCCTCCTCGAACGATTCTCCATGTCTTCAAACTTTTCTTGCCACTTCTTGTGCAGCGCCTCGTGCGCCTCCACCTTCACCGCCAGGCCCAAGATCTCGTCCTCGTTCTCCGATGCCTTTTGCCGCACCTCCCGGATCACCGCCCCTTGGGCCTTCTGGGTCTCGACCAGCTTATCGATCGATGCCTTCATCGGCTCCAGCAGCTCTGCCTTCAGGTCCGCAAAACAGCGCTTGAGGAACTCCTGCTGCTCTTGCGACCATTGCACCCACGCTGCCTGGTCTCCACCCGCCGCCATCTTGGTTCTCCTCCCTCGCACTTTTCGCTGCACCAAAATCACTTTTTTCACCACTCCACTCCTGGTCCAATCCATACAGTGCCGGGGGAATCATACTGTCGCCTTCCCACACTGGGAACCATCGAACAAATGCTGCTGGGGCCCCTAAAAAGAGCCCAAAAGTCCATTTCTGATGGGAGCTGCCGAACGTGCGACTTAGCTCAGCCTAGCCGCAACCGGAAGTCCATAGAGCCCACTTAACAAGACCCCGTATGAGTAGGTTCTTCCCGGAGGTGTAGGATAGATGTGAACAGTGCCAAGGAAGCCCGGCCAACCACGCCCACATGTTCTGGTCTTGCCCCAGGCTTGCGGGGTACTGGACAACTATCTTCGAGGCAATGTCCAAAGTGGTGGGGATGAGGGTGGAGCCATACCCGAACGTGGTGGTCTTCGGGGTTTCGCACCAGCCAGATCTATTCCTGGGGATGAGGGCGGACGCCCTTGCCTTTGCCTCCCTGATCGCCCGCCATAGTATCTTGTTTGGCTGGCGGTCAGCAGCACCACCCAAAGCTGCAGACTGGCTGTCCGACCTCTCAGAATCTCTCCAAATGGAGAAAATCAAATTCGCCATCCAAGGCTTAGACGACGGCTTCCACAGAAGGTGGGAACCATTCACCCAATTGCTTCGGGACCTGTTTGTGGACAACGAACAAGCAGAAGAATAGCTAGGTAGCCAACAATCAGGGGAAAGTAGCCAAGGCATGAGAGGGAGAGATAGATCGGGAGAGGGGGGGCCACTGCTAAACCAAAGAGGAAAGAAAGGCGAACCACAGGAGTGGGGGGGGGGGAGGCAGAAGGGGGGAGGGGGGGAGGACTTGGGGAGAAAGAGTGAAGAGACAGGGAACAATAGAGGAGAACCAGGGAGGTGGGGGGTGGCAGGGAAATGATAGCCAGAAAGAGGGCATGGGAAACGATAACAAACTTGGCATCTACAGGAACAGAGAGCAAGGAGAATCCAGGCGAAAGACGGGACGAACGGCTGAAGCGGAGGTGAGCACGAGACGAGCAGCGAAACCCGTCAGGGAGAAGCAAGTGACAACACCAACACCAAACCCATTCGAGTATTGCCCTCTGTAATTGTTTCTCCGGCACCCAAATGTATATCTACCTCCCCAGTCTCTCCCCCCCTCCACAAACAGATGCCTACTTATGTGTTGTGAATAATATTGCCAATTGTACAGAGTTGCTGCTGTTGAGCTGGTGCATAATACCCTACCAGTTACTTTATTTTATTTTATTTTTATTTTTTATTATTACTTTTTTTTAAATATGTTTGTGTATGCCCTTCTCTTCTATATATATACACATATATATATATTATTCTCTTTATTATTCCCAGATTGCCTGGCTCTCTTTCGGCATTTCCCGATATCCTGATAGCCCTCGTGAATTGGCTGCAGTAAGTCGGCCTCAGCTTTTATGGCCTGCAGTTTGCGATTAGATAGAGGTAGTGTCTCAGAGATGAAGCGAGCTTGCACTTCCACAAGTCGGACCAACTCAGGTCCTGATGTTTCCTCATCAGCAGTTGCCCTGGATAGCTTTTCCACCACCACCACTAGTTCCTTGCCAGGAATATACCAGGTCAAAGTCACATATCCTGAGTTTCATCATTATGCGTTGTAAGCACGGGGCTATCTCGTTCAGGTCCTTTCTGATGATGTTGACCAATGGCCTGTGGTCCGACTCTATAGTAAAATGCAGCAGGCCGTATACGTAATTGTGGAATTTTGTAGTGCCAATGACTAAGCCAAGGCACTCTTTCTGAATCTGCGCGTACCTCTGCTCCGTGGGAGTCATGGACCTTGACGCGTATGCAATAGGTTGCCACCTTCTATGGTGGTCCTTTTGCAGGGGAACTGTGCCAATTCCCAGCTTGCTGGCATCAGTGGATATTTTTATCTCTCTCTTGGGGTCGTGGAATGCCAATAGCGGAGCAGTGGTCAAGATGTCCTTCATGCCCCGCCATTCTGCTTCATGTACCGTTGCCCATTCGAATGCAGCGTTCTTCTTGATGAGATTCTGAAGAGCCTGCATCCGGCTGGCGAGATTAGGGATGAACTTTCTGAAGAAGTGAACTACTCCCAGCATGCGCATGATCGCCTTTTATCTTCTGGTCTTGGCATATCCCCAATGGCGTTTACTTTGTCCGAGTCTGGTAGAACACCTTCGCTGGAGATGATGTCACCCAAGAGCTTCAATCAGTGTATCCCGAACTGGCATTTGTCCCGGATAAGTCTGAGACCGTTTCTTCAAACCCCATCAAACACCTGTCTGAGCCTGGCAATGTGCTGTTCTGGGGTGCTGGATCAGATGATGATATCATTGACATAGACTCTCACACCTGGAACCCCCTCTATGACGTCTCCATGGCTCGGTGGAATATTTCTGAGGCCGAAATGATGCCAAAGGGAAGGCGATTAAAACAGTATCGGCCAAATGGGGTGTTAAATGTACAGAGCTTGCTGCTTGGACCATCCGGCTTGAGCTGCCAAAAGCCTTTTGATGCATCCAGCTTTGTGAAAAGCGTTGCACCTGCCATTTCTGCCGCAATCTCGTCCCTCTTGGGGACCTGGTACTGCTCTCTTATTATGTTGGCATTCAGGTCCTTTGGATCGATGCATATCCGAAGGTCTCAGTTGGTCTTCTTTACACAGGCCATTTACCTGACCCAGTCCGTTGGCTGCGTGACCTTGGAGATCACCTTCTGTTTCTCCATGCGCTCAAGCTGTTCTTTAAGCCTCTCTCGTAGCGGAGCCGGCACCCATCGCGATGCATGGATGACTGGTTTGGCATCCCTCTTTAACTTTATCGAATAGATGAATGGTAAGGTGCCTATCCCTGAAAATACCTGATCACACTCAGCCAAGAGTTGATCTATGTCCCCTCGGAGTGCCTCTTGCACCCTGTCAGCCATGTAAACGCATTGCACCAAGTTCAGCTCCTCACAGGCATCAGTGCCAACCAATGAGGATGTTTCACCCTTGACCACGTTGAAGCCAATGGGTATCTGCATTGTCCCGTTCTTCACGATGACCCCTTTGTCGCTGTTTTGTTACCGTTGTAATCAGTGAACATGCAGGTGGACTGCTTTATCAGAGGCTTTCTAGTTGCTTGCTCTAAAGATCGGAGCATGATAATGGTGTGAGCCCCTGTGTCAATTTTGAATGGGATCCATGCACCATTGATTTCCAGACATACAGTCCACTTTTTTGTTCGCTGTGATAAGGTGTTGATTGGTCTCACATCTTGATCGAATATGTCATTCTTGTTAATGGCCTCTGTCAGAAAGGTATCTGCCAGTGCATAAGTGAGCAATCCTCACTGCCTTCTTTGATTTGGGAGTTTTTCTGACCAATTTTCACACGTCGGAACCTTCTGGCTGGGCACTGTGCCTTTAAGGGGGCGGGGCCACACCATCTAGACATCAGTTCATCCATGACGTCATGCGCACCCTTCCATTGTGCATGCGCAAATCGATCGTCGTCCCGAGTGCTCTCTTTTTCCAAGTACGCATATGCAGCATTGTGCGCATGTGCAGAACCGTCATCTCCCGAATCACGTCTATCTTTCCACTGTGCATGTGCGGAATGTCCGTGTTCCGAAGCACGCATCTATTTTAGGTACGCTTACCCAAACTGGTCTTCTCTTCCAGCGCCCTGAAATTTTTCCAGCGCCACAGCTTCAACTGACTCACAAACTTTCTATTTTTAAGGAAAGCCCTGATCTGGCACAGTTTACCATGTGTCTTGAAGTGATCAGGCATCTCAAGACTTTCCATCTTCTGCTCAGTCTTTACTGTTGAGTTAATTCTTCGAGTGTTCTCCCAGTGAGCCAGAGAAGACTCAACCAGAGTGAGACAGCAAAGAGTGAGCTTGGAAATTTGAAGCTAGGTGGGAATTCGAAGCTTGGCGGGGGAGGTGCTTTTTATCCCTGGTAAGTGACTGGTAGGTAGTTTTTCTTTTTTCTTTTTCTTTTCATTGGTATATTTATTTATCTTTTCTTCGGTTTTTTTGGAATTGTAGTTGTATAAGTTAACCGATGGTTTAAGACATGGCAGGAGATCCCAGACACGTCTCATGCTCCTCGTGTGCGATGTGGGAGCGCAGGGACACGTCCACTGTCCCTGGCTCCTTCACGTGTAAGAAGTGTGTCCAGTTGCTGCTCCTGTTAGACCGCTTGACGGCTCTGGAGCTGCGAATGGACTCACTTTGGAGCATCCGCGATGCTGAGGACGTCGTGGATAGCACGTTTAGCGAGTTGGTCACACCGCAGGTGAAAGTTACTGCGGGAGATAGAAAATGGGTGACCAAAAGACAGAGCAAAAGTAGGAAGGCAGTGCAGGTGTCCCCTGCGGTCATCTCCCTGCAAAACAGATATACCACTTTGGATACTGTTGAGGGAGATGGCTCATCAGGGGAAGGCAGCAGCAGCCAGGTTCATGGCACCGTGGCTGGCTCTGCTGTGCAGCAGGGCAGGAAGAAGAATGGCAGGGCTATAGTGATAGGGGACTCAATCATAAGGGGAATAGACAGGCGGTTCTGCGGACGCAATCGAGACTCCAGGATGGTATGACTCCCTGGTGCAAGGTTCAAGGATGTCTCGGAGCGGCTGCAGGACATTATGTGGGGGGGACGGTGAACAGCCAGCTGTCGTGGTGCACATAGGCACCAACGATATAGGTAAAAAAATGGGACGTGGTCCTACAAGCTGAATTCAGGGAGTTAGGAATTAAACTAAAAAGTAGGACCTCAAAGGTAATAATCTCAGGATTGCTACCAGTGTCACGAGCTAGTCAGAGTAGGAATGTCAGGATAGATAGGATGAATGCATGGCTCGAGAGATGGTGCAAGAGGGAGGGATTCAAATGCCCGGGGCATTGGAACCGGTTCTGGGGAGGTGGGACCAGTACAAATCGGATGGTCTGCACCTGGGCAGGACTGGAACCGATGTCCTAGGGGGGGTGTTTGCTAGAGCTGTTGGGGAGAGTTTAAACTGATGTGGCAGTGGGATGGGAACCAATGCAGGAAGTCAGAAGGTAGTAAAACAGGGACAGAAACAAAAGGCAGCAAGGGGGAAAGTGTAAGGCTGAGAAGCCATAGACAAAAATCAAAAAGGACGACAGTACAAGGTACAGTGGCTGAGGGGAGGTCAGTGAATAGGCCCAGTAATATAAAAGGAATAAAACGGGAAGTAAAAACATAAATGGTAAGCGACACAGCAGGTGGTTACATGAAGATGTGGGTTCAACGACAAGGAAAATTAGGAGAAACGTTAAGAGGAAATGTAACTTGGGAGAGGTTACTGATCGAGGTGTTAAGATTCAAAACAGAGGTATAAAAACCAACATAAGTGTACTTTACCTGAATGCTCGTAGTATTTGGAATAAAGTAAATGAGTTGATGGTGCAAATCATCGTGAATGACTATGATTTAGTGGCCATGACTGAAACATGGTTAAAGGATGGTCAAGACTGGGAGTTAAATATCCGAGGGTATCAAACTATTCGGAAGGACAGAGCGGATGGTAAGGGAGGTGGTGCAGCTCTGTTATTTAAGGATGACATCCGGGCAATAGTAAGGGATGACATCGGTGCTATGGAGGATAAGGTTGAATCCATTTGGGTGGAAATCAGGAATAGTAAGGTGAAACAGTCACTGATAGGAGTCGTCTATCGGCCACCAAATAGTAACATTATGGTGGAGCAGGCAATAAACAAAGAAATAACTGATGCATGTAGAAATGGTACAGCAGTTATCATGGGGGATTTTAATCAACATGTCGATTGGTTTAACCAGTTCGGTCAAGGCAGCCTTGAGGAGGAGTTTATAGATACGCGATAGTTTCCGAGAAAAGTATGTCATGGAACCTATGAGGGAACAAGCGGTCCTAGATCTGATCCTGTAATGAGACAGGATTGATTAATGATCTCATAGTTAGGGATCCTCTCGGAAGGAGCGATCACAATATGGTGGAATTTAAAATACAGACGGAGGGTGAGAAGGTAAAATCAAACACTAGTGTTTTGTGCTTAAACAAAGGAGATTACAATGGGATGAGAGAAGAGCTAGCTAAGGTAGATTGGGAGCAAAGACTTTATGCTGAAACAGTTGAGGAACAGTGGAGAACCTTCCAAGTGATTTTTCATAGTGCTCAGCAAAGGTTTATACCAACAAAAAGGAAGGACGGTAGAAAGAGGGAAAATGGACCGTGGATATCTAAGGAAATAAGGGAGAGTGTCAAATTGAAGGAAAAAACATACAAAGTGGCAAAGATTAGTGGGAGACTAGAGGACTGGGAAATCTTTAGGGGACAACAGAAAGCTACTAAAAAAGCTATAAAGAAGAGTAAGATAGATTGTGAGAGTAAACTTGCTCAGAATATAAAAACAGATAGTAAAAGTTTCTACAAATATATAAAACAAAAAAGAGTGGCTAAGGTAAATATTGGTCCTTTAGAGGATGAGAAGGGTGATTTAATAATGGGAGATGAGGAAATGGCTGAGGAACTGAACAGGTTTTTGAGTCGGTCTTCACAGTGGAAGACACAAATAACATGGCAGTGACTGATAGAAATGAGGCTATGACAGGTGAGGACCTTGAGATGATTGTTATCATTAAGGAGGTAGTGATGGGCAAGCTAATGGGGCTAAGGGTAGACAAGTATCCAGGCCCTGATGGAATGCATCCCAGAGTGCTAAAAGAGATGGCTTGGGAAATTGCAAATGCACTAGTGATAATTTACCAAAATTCACTTGACTCTGGGGTGGTCCCGGCGTATTGGAAGTTAGCAAACGTGACACCACTGTTTAAAAAAGGAGGTAGGCAGAAAGCGGGTAATTATAGGCCAGTGAGCTTAACTTCGGTAGTAGGGAAGATGCTGGAATCTATCATCAAGGAAGGAATAGCGAGGCATCTGGATGTAAATTGTTCCATTGGGCAGACACACCAGGTCGTGCCTAACAAATTTAGCGGACTTTTTTGAGGAAATTAACAGTGTGGTCGATAACGGGGAGCCAATGGATGTGGTATATCTGGATTTCCAGAAAGCCTTTGATAAGGTTGCCACACAAAAGGTTGCTGCATAAGATAAAGATGCATGGCATTAAGGGTAAAGTAGTAGCATGGATAGAGGATTGGTTAATTAATAGAAAGCAAAGAGTGGGGATTAATGGGTGTTTCTCTGGTTCACAATCAGTAGCTAGTGGTGTCCCTCAGGGATCAGTGTTGGGCCCACAGTTGTTCACAATTTACATAGATGATTTGGAGTTGGGGACCAAGGGCAATGTGTCCAAGTTTGCAGACGACACTAAGATGAGTGGTAAAGCAAAAAGTGCAGAGCATATCGGAAGTCTGCAGAGGGATTTGGATAGGTTAAGTGAATGGGCTAGGGTCTGGCAGATGGAATACAATGTTGACAAATGTGAGGTTATCCATTTTGGTAGGAATAACAGCAAAAGGGATTACTATTTAAATGATAAAATATTAAAACATGCTGCTGTGCAGAGAGACCGGGGTGTGCTAGTGCATGAGTCACAAAAACGTTGGTTTACAGGTGCAACAGGTGATTAAGAAGGCGAATGGAATTTTGTCCTTCATTGCTAGAGGGATGGAGTTTAAGACTAGGGAGGTTATGCTGCAATTGTATAAGGTGTTAGTGAGGCCACACCTGAAGTATTGTGTTCAGTTTTGGTCGCCTTACCTGAGAAAGAACGTACTGGCACTGGAGGATGCGCAGAGGAGATTCACTAGGTTAATCCCAGAGCTGAAGGGGTTGGAATATGAGGAGAGGTTGAGTAGACTGGGACTGTACTCATTGGAATTTAGAAGGATGAGTGGGGATCTTATAGAAACATATAAAATTATGAAGGGAATAGATAGGATAGATGCGGGCAGGTTGTTTCCACTGGCGGGTGAAAGCAGAACTAGGGGACATAGTCTCAAAATAAGGGGAAGTAGATTTAGGACTGAGTTTAGGAGGAACTTCTTCACCCAAAGGGTTGTAAATCTATGGAATTCCTTGCGCAGTGAAGCAGTTGAGGCTCCTTCATTAAATGTTTTTCAGATAATGATAGATAGTTTTTTGAAAAATAAAGGGATTAAGGGTTATGGTGTTCGGGCCGGAAAGTGGAGCTGAGTCCACAAAAGATCAGCCATGATCTCATTGAATGGCGGAGCAGGCTCGAGGGGCCAGATGGCCTACTCCTGCTCCTAGTTCTTATGTTCTTATGTAGCTAGTTCCTTCAATGCTATCCTACCCTAATCTAATTACTGTTTCGATAAAGGATCATATTTCTTGGTACCATGTTGTGTTCTTTGTGTTGTTCATTTGGAATGGAGGGCATAGTGTTCCACAAAGACCACGGTATAGCTTTTACTTAACCAAAAGTACACTACTAAAACTGGTTTTGACACTTGTCCCTTACAAATACAGAATAGATCAGTACTATCTAACTACACTCAACTACTGTTAAATCTAACTCACTTGTTTTAACTATGCACTCACTTTCTCACACTAACTCCTCTTATTCCATTCTCTCCCTGTTCCCGGGTTGCAATGCCCCCCCAGGTCTAGTGTCACTGCCTTATAGTGTATCCTTTGCGGCTCCCTCTAGTCGCTATTCCTAGTCCTGCATTAACCCTTGTAATACTGGCGGTTATGATAATACCGCAGGAAGTGTGAGGGTAGATTAGTGTGAGGGAAGTTTAGCATAAGGGCAAGTTAGTGTGAGTGAAGATGAATGTAAGGGTAGGTTAGTGTGAGGGAAGGTTAGTGTGAGAAAAGGTTAGCGTGAGTAAAGGTGAGTGTGAGGGAAGGTTAGCGTGAGGAATGGTTGGCGTGAGGAAAGGTTAGCGTGAGGGAAGGTTGGCGTGAGGAAAGGTTGGCGTGAGGAAAGGTTAGTGTGAGGGAAGGTTAGCGTGAGGGGAGGTTAGTGTGAGGAAAGGTTAGCGTGAGGAAAGGTTGGCGTGAGGAAGGTTAGCGTGAGGGAAGGTTGGCGTGAGGGAAGGTTAGCGTGAGGGAAGGTTAGCGTGAGGGAAGGTTAGTGTGAAGTCGTGTTATGGGCCAGGGTTTAGAGAACCCCAAAGTATATCATGGAGTTCACCTGACCCACAACTTTTAATAGACTGTGGTATGGGGAGCACATGGCCCACTCTACAGGTGTGGTACGGCAGAAATCAAAAAGTATTTTTTAAAGCAAAACAGTGTTTATTCAATGAACTCAAGTTAACATTTTTAAAACATACAGTGAACATCTTAGCAACCATTAATTCAAATACAACCCCCAAAGAATACAACACTAAGTAATCCTTAATAAATTCCCAAACAACATCCAGAAGACAAAAGAAACACCTTTTAACAGAAGCACATCTGGTTTAAATTCACTACTGAGAACATTTATAATTCTGAATTCACCAAATTTGATCAAGAGATAGTCTTTTCATGGCAGAGAGAACAACAGTACACCTGCTTTGCCTGGCTTCAGCTCCAACACTGAAACAAAACCAAAAGAACACAGACACACCTAAGCTTTTCTCAAAGTGAAACTAAAAGCTGACAGACAGCCCAGCTCCACCCACACACACTCTGACATCACTGCAGGAATACACACCCATTTCTTAAAGGTGCACCCACTACACTTATTCTATAAAAACACCCATTTCTTAAAGATACTCTCACATGACAGTAGGTTAGTGTGAGGGAAGTTTAGCGTAAGGGTAAGTTAGTGTGAGTGAAGATGAATGTAAGGGTAGTGACAGAATCAACTATTTCCTGATAGGTATAAAGACTATTTTAACATAAATATTAAGACCCAGTTTCAATACCCATTTTAAAATAAGGATTTCAGCACTCATAACCTCAGGTCATGACAAAGCACATAACTCAACAGAGACACAAAAAGCCTGACACATGCATAAACTAATTGGAGATAAAAGCAACATTTTCAGTAAGCAAGATGAAAAAGCTATTGTCCTGATGAACATATTTTCAAAGACAGTTTGACATTAAGAAATGGGCTGTACCAGTAATCAGATCAAGGCAAAGTAAGCACCATAGCAATATGAAGGCACCATTGTCCAGAATGTAGATAAAAGCAAAGTCAGCAGAAAACCAGTAGAAACCAGTCTTGATAAAAGCACAGAATCGCATTCCATAACATACACAAATATTCAAACATGAAACATTCAGAACTTATGTTGTACATTAAGGATTGACAGTTAACCATCGAATCAAATGTATTTGATTCTAACCCAAATCAATTAGGACGTCATAGAGGTGCAGTTAGATGACTAAAGTCTGATAAGATTCTCCTTAAACATGATGGTCCGTACGGCCATCTTTATCCAGGATCATCCTAGACTTTGATCTAACTACTCGCTATCCTTATTTTCATATTTTCACTTTTCCACTCTAACTCTTGAAGTAAATGCGAGCTGTTTTGCCGTAAGCAAGAAACCATTTCTGTATTATTTTGAAAGTTACATTGTTTATAAGTTACTTCTCTTTAAGTCATTGTGCTAGCCGGGCTTTACTGGGAATAGATTTAAGTTTCTCTCAATTGTAATCAAATAGAGGCAATAAAGATTCTTGTTTGCATCCCAGAAGTTTGACTGCAATTTCTACTGAGTATTAGTGTCGCAAGACTTCACTAATTCCGTGTGGTAGATCTCATCAATTTGGCGTAGTTCAGCAAAAGGGGAGGAGCGCTGGAGGAAATCGGAAGACCGAAGAAAGACCAGAAGGACGGAAGATCCCAAAACATCTATCCAAAAAACGGCTTAGACTGGGGTAAGAAAACATCTTTTAAATCCATTAAAAGTCTTTAAGCCGCATCAAGTAGTGCTCCGACCCCTTAGAAAGGACCTTTTTTCAGACTGAGTTCTTCAATCGGGTGCCGGTCGTTTAAACTCAAAATAACACGTGGCTGAAACGTAAATAATCGTGTTAGTGTACCAAGATTACACATAGCATGGTTGGCGACCAAAAAATTGGGGGTAAGGCTGAGTTTATGGTGGACGTGACTCCTAAAATAGATTCAGAACCTTCAAAAGGTAGAGAACAACTTCCCACAACTTCAAGGGGAGGGCGCGCTGTACCAGATGTCTCTGTTGATGATATATTGGGACATCTTAGATCTTTGATTTATAGACATTTTGGACTGTCTAAAGTATCCACAAAAATTGAATCAAAATACGACACCCCTAAAGGACAGTGGTCCCTTGACAACATCAAAAATGTTTTGGAAAAAACCACACGATTGACCAAAAAGAAACCTATGAAATGGTCTTTTGCAGTAATGGCACAGCTCCATAAGCAGCAAGAAACAGTCACAAACACAAAACACAATTGCAAACTTAAAACTGCCAAAGAAAAACTAGTGGCAGTCATTGACCAATTGCGAGCTGGAAAATCGAGCTCGAGAAATCTGATCAAACTGAAACACTATTGGTAGACTCAAAATGCAGAACTCAGCTATTACTATTACAAATTGATGAACTCCAAAAGAAAAATACTGACTCAGAATCCAAACTTCAACAGTTAATATCAGAAAATGATGGTCTTAAAAGTCAAAATTGCCAGTTACTTGAGGAGAAATGTATTTTGGAAAGTGACATGGATACCATGAAATGTCATAACAAATTACTGACAGACAAATTAACAGCAACAGAAAGAGTTGAAATGATTTTAACTAAGGCCCAAGATGTACCAGTGATATCTAAATCAAATCCTACATTATTGCAAGCTGCTACTGACATGAAAACAATGAATACACTGATCGAAGTTCTACAGGGGGAGTCTGGCCAAATGAACTATCAGTCCGTTCTGGGTTCAAGGACACTTTTACCCCAGAACAAACCGTTATCTTACTATGAGACTGACCACAACATGCTGCTGGCCCCAATACAAAAGCCTCTCATGGCAGCTTTAATAGACTGAGAGATTTTTAAACAAGAAAAGCCTGTTCGGTTGAGCAACGAGCCTCGTGGCAAACAAAGTGTAATACAACTTAACCCATTAAGCACCAAACAGCTTGGAGTTGAAGTGATAAAGACAACAGCCTGGGTTTTAAACCATTTAAAAGATCAATCATCGAAAACCCATTTTGTCACTGGTTTAAAACCAGAACTGACTGCAGCTTTAAACTTGATCCTACTCAGACCTCAGTCCCAGTCCGAAACCGAAACTGCTAAAAATAGCACATCAATCGTTGCTTCTCCTCCTCCATTAATGACAAATCCAACCCCTGTACTCACTCCGAGAAGGAGTTCCAGAAAGGATGTGAGATTCCTTTCTCATGTTGAAGGTGGCCATTTTGCAAATTTCAGATTTCATGATTACAAACTGGACTCCTACGATGAAGGCCCGCCTCCTGGCTACAGGGATACACCCTAAGTCACGTTTCGCCAAAAAGTTGCCAAGAACTGTTAACTTGAGAAAACTGTCATTATTTTGAATGTTGCTTTATTAAATTTGAGAAATTAACAAATCTTGTTAGCTGTGCTTTCTTTAACAGAGCTGACAAATTTATCTACAGAACACCAAGTTCATTCAGCGCAAGATTGGTTCAGTCATATATTCAATAAGTTATTGTGTTTGATATTTTAAAATAAATGTTTAAAATTAGTTTGGAAATTAAAACTTCAGACAATGTGGAAGCTGTTTTTAAGAAAAGTAACTCTGATTAAAAGAAAATCCATGAAGAGAACACACCGTTCTAAGACAATTGATAACGGGAATTTGGCAGCAATCCAACTTTTAATCCAAGTCCATTTGAGTGACATATATAAAAAACGTTTAGAGATACAAATGGCATCATTCCAAGTTATCCACCCACTGTACACCCTCTTTGGTCTCTGCAGGAAAATTAACCCTTTCAACAGGCTTTTGTGTATAATCCAGAAGATGTCAAAGACTTGGCAGTTCACATCCAGTACTCAGTTAAAAAAAAACTTGACCAACCCTTTGATTACACTCTTTGGGGTTGGCTTTCCAATTTGTTGGGTGGCACAGGAATTAACATCATTCAGGGACTTTTCCTATTTTGCATATTTGGACTTATCATTTACGTACTAATGTTGTTGATCAGATACTTTGGCTAATACATGCTTACCCATAGTGCCCCACCAATACACATGGTTCATATTTATTCATATGCACCACTAGCCAATGACATCAAATTGGAAAGTTTCTGTTGAACAATTATTTACTGCATCATTATTCATGTATTAGTGAATTATTATTAATAATTTTATTACTAAATTACATAATCAATTGTGATAATCATTTTACCATTTATTACTAAATCATATACTCAACTTTTTACTGTATAATTATTTTATTTGTATACATGAAATTATTATTATTAGTTGTTTATTACTGAATTATGTAATCATGATGTCAATTTTTAATCAGTATATCAATGTTTTAAGCAATACTAAGGAAAGAAAAGTTGGATCCACGCATCACATGTGAAGCGCGTGTATAAGTATTAAGATCTGTAGAAATGTTTACCGTAATATTCATTTTCAGTTATATAAATGGCCTTGTAAACATTGTCCCAGAGTTAAATGAGAACACATTCCTTTACACATCTAAGATATATGCTAAAAATGTCAACATTTCCAATTGTTGGGTATGCATTGCAACCCCTACTAACTCAGGAGAAGGTATTCACTTCTTAGCTATCCCCTTTAATGCTTCAGAAACAGCAGAATGGTACATCTATCAGAGTGTCCCTCGCTCTGTAGTGGTCCGTTCTGCAGCATATTTATGTGAAAAAGGAAGGTACAAGATTTATATAAAGAAATTTATTAACTTATGGAAATCTGCAGGCTACCCACTAAACACCTTTTCAGGATGGCACCAACTTAAATATAACCCTAACAAAAATCCTCAATATATTAGCCTCCCAACTAATATTAAACAAAAAGGATCAATATGCCTCACTAGTAATCACTCTAAAGGGATGAAAATGGGCAATAGTGTTTGTACTAATTATTTGGATGTTAACACAGCTTATGCATGTACACAAAATCCATTACAAAGAACTGAATGGTCCTCAACAGTAACAGGCATACACAACATATACATAGTACCTGCCATCCGTCATCTTCCTCATCTCCCTTATGTTTCAGGACCAGCCATTCGAAGAAATAAACGTGCTATAACCTTACGAGACGCAATTTATGCTCAACTTATTCCTTTTTATTGGGAGACAAGGGTTGCCAAAGAATTAAATAAAATAACAACCATCATACAAAATGTAGCCGATTACGCCGCCACTGCCTTAGATAACACTTCTGACGAAATGCGAGCAATTCGAACCGTGGCATTACAAAATCGAATGGCACTTGACTATGTGCTAGCCGAAAAAGGTGGCACCTGTGCCCGGATTGATGCGGAGTGTTGCACTTTTATTCCAGATAACTCCAATGAAGTTAAAGATCTGGCACAACACATCCAAAAGGAAATCAACAAACTTGATTCACCCCCAGATACCTCTATCTGGGAGAAACTTTGCGGGTGGTTGGGACCCACTGAAATGTCCACAGTAAGAATAATCTTTTTCTCCAGTGTAGCAGGATTCATCATTTACATAACCTACCAGTGTATCAAGTGCATTAAATAACTATTCATGGAACGTAAGGCCCCAACAGTCAGAATGATTCACACTAACCCCACTGCACCACCATTAGATGAAATAAAACTGCAATATTATTGTTGAAATGTTACTGATCAATCAATTATTTGACTGTATTATTAACATATTGCTAATAGATTCATACTGAATCAGTAGAATCAAATTTGATTAATTGATTAATTGTTATTTTATAATAATGATTCTTTAAGAATTACAATAATTTTTGCTGTAATGCTTGTAATGCAATGCTTGCCCACTCTATTGTTTAAAACTGCAATGACAATATGAATGAGTTCTTCTTCGCGCTTTTACCTATCGCATTTAGCTCATTGTGATATATCTCGCTTGATCTTTCGATTCATCAAAAGGGCAGATTGATAGAATCAACTATTTCCTGATAGATCTGATAGGTAAAAAGGCTATTTTAACGTAAATATTAAGACCCAGTTTTAATACCCATTTTAAAATAAGGATTTCAGCACTCATAACCTCAGGTCATGACAAAACACATAGCTTCAACAGAGACACAAAAAGTCTGACACATGCATAAACTAATTGGAGATAAAAGCAACATTTTCACTAAGCAGGATGAAAAAGCTATTGGTCTGATGAACATATTTTCAAAGACAGTTTGACATTAAGAAATGAGCTGTACCAGTAATCAGATCAAGGCAAAGTAAGCACCATAGCAATATGAAGGCACCATTGTCCAGAATGTGGATAAAAGCAAAGTCAGCAGAAACCAGTTATGATAAAAGCACAGAATCGCATTCCATAACATACACAAATATTCAAACATGAAACATTCAGAACTTATGTTGCACATTAAGGATTGACAGTTAACCATCGAATCATATGTATTTGATTCTAACCCAAACCAATTAGGCTGACATAGAGGTGCAGTTAGATGACTAAAGTCTGATAAGATTCTCCTTAAATATGATGGTCCGTACGGCCATCTTTATCCAGGATCATCCTAGACTTTGATCTGACTACTCGCTATCCTTATTTTCATTTTTTCACTTTTCCACTCTAACTCTTGAAGTAAATGCAAGCTGTTTTGCCGTAAGCAAGAAACCATTTCTGTATTATTTTGAAAGTTACATTGTTTATAAGTTACTTCTCTTTAAGTCCTTTTGCTAGCCGGACTTTATTCTGAATAGATTAAAGTTTCTCTCAATTGTAATCAAATAGAGGCAATAAAGATTCTTGTTTGCCTCCGAGAAATTTAACTCCAATTTCTACTGAGTTTTAGTGTCGCAAGACTTCACTAATTCTGCATGGTAGATCTCATCAGGTAGGTTCGTGTGAGGGTACGTTAGTGTGAGCGTACGTTTGTGTGAGGGAAGGTTAGTGTGAGGTGAGGGTAGGTTAGTGTGAGGGAAGTTTAGCGCAAGGGTAAGTTAGTGCGAGTAAATATGAATGTAAGGGTGGGTTAGTGTGAGGGTAGGTAAGTATGGGGTAAGGTTTTCATAGAAGATTTCATAGAATTTACAGTGCAGGAGGAGGCCATTCAGCCCATCGAGTCTGCACCAGCTCTTGGAAAGAGCACCCTACCCAACCCCACACCTCCACTCTTACCCATAACCCAGTAACCCCACCCAACTTTAAGGGCAATTCTGGAAACTAAGGGCAATTTAGCATGGCCAATCCACCTAACCTGCACATCTTTGGACGGTGGGAGGAAACCAAAGCACCTGGAGGAAACCCACGCAGACACGGGGAGAACGTGCAGACTCCGCACAGACAGTGACCAAGCTGGGAATTGAACATGGGATCCTGGAGCTGTGAAGCAATTCGGCTAACCACTATGCTACCATGCCGCCCTAAGGTTAGTGTTCGTGTGAGTGTAAATTAGTGTGAGGGAAGGTTAATGTGAGTCAAGATTAATGTGAGTAGAGGTTAGTGTAAGTAGAGGTTAGTGTGAGGGAAGGTTTCTTTCAGGGAAGGTTAGTTGTGAGGGATTGTTAGCATGAGACAAGGTTAGTGTGAGGGAAGGTTAATGTGAGGGAAGGTTAGTGTGAGGGAAGGTTAGTGTGAGGGAAGGTTAATGTGAGGGAAGATTAACATGCGGGAAGGTTAACATGTGGGAAGGTTAACTTGCGGGAAGGACACAGATTGGAATGCAAGAGGTTTATATATACACTATCAGCAGCTTTTATGTCATGCTGGAAAGCATCACAAGGGTGAACTGGGAGCTGCAAAGGACAGAATGGATTTTCTTTACGCTCACACTGATGCCAGACAACACCCTCCTAACAAACCCCCAACCAGGCCAATTCAAATTTTTAGCTGTTTGACTTTAATCTATTTGATAGATTGTCTCAGAATGCCGTCAACCTGTTAGTTATCGAACTAATTAATACTAATTTAGATCAATCTCAGTCAGAATTTAATGCTGAATTACTGTGACATCAAGGACTGAATTTGTATCTTCTGCCAATTAGCTGCATCTGCTAATTATTTGTGAATTTACTGTTTAGATTTTAGTGATTGGAAGTTATAACATATATCTGTTAGTTCCTGCCTGACTTCCTGGATAATTGGCAATAAAGGGTTATTTAATTTAATCAGTAAACAGCATGAATCCTTATGGGAACATTGTCTGTATAAATGCCAATATAATCTTAATTCCAGCATAATTAACTCCCAGGACATGGCTCTCGACCCCCAAAGATTTCCTGACAGGGAGTTATCCTGATGGAATTAAGGAGCTGTCTGGTATTCATGATGAATATTCTTGTCAGGGTATTGATCCCAATGGCTGTCCACCTCCTACCCATTTCTCAGCCCTCTTTTAAAACAAGTATTTTTCTTGCATATTGAATACTGTTATAAGAACACAGAATTTAAGAAACAGGAGCAGGAGCAGACCATGTGGCTCTTCAAGTCTGCTCCGCTGTTGAACGAGATCATAGCTAATCTTTGACCCTCAACTTCACTTACCTACCTGATCCACATTGATTCCCATGGATTCCAAGAACCCATCGATCTGCCTCCAATATATTCAATCACTGAGCTTTCACAGCATATCGGGTAGAGAATTCCAAAGATTCACAATCATCTGTGAAGAGGCTTTTCCTCATCTCATTCCTAAATGACCGGCCTCTTCTGCGACAAATATGGGCCGGAATTCCCCATCCGTTAGGCCGGCGGGATTCTCCAGTTCTGCTGCAGTGGAGTTTTGGCTGAGCTCCAAATTCTCCGTTCCCACTGCTCGCTCACTTAATCTGCATGTGTTATCTGTATATGTCTTCCCCACAGTTTACTTTCCTGCCTAGCTTTGTAATGTGAGAAAACATTACACTCGGTCCCTTCATCTAAGTCACTGATATATGTTGAAAATATCAAGGCCCTGGATCTGATCCTTTTGGCTCCCCAGTGCTAACAGCTTGCCAACCTGAAAATGAGCTATTTATTCTTGCGCTCTCTTCTCTGTCCTTTCACCAATCCTCAATCCATGCTAGCTTTAAGTTACCTACTTTCATTAGGCACTTGTTATCCCCTGTTTCTGGTACAGTAATGTGTTATGGGTCAGGGTTTAGAGAACCCCAAAGTGTATCATGGTGTTCATCTGACCCACACCTTTTAATAGATTGTGGTATGGGGAGCACACGGCACACTCTACAGGTGTGGTACAGCAGACATGGACCAGTGTTTATTAAAACAAAACAATGTTTATTCCATGAACTCATGTTAACCTTTTAAAACAAACAATGAATATCTCAGCAACCAGTAAATTAAATACACCCCCCAAAGAATACAACACTAAGTAATCTGTATGCTGTCCTTTTAACATCCAAAAGACTTAACAAACCTTCAAACAGGAGCACATTAGGGTTTACATTCAAAACTGAAAACATTTATAATTCTTCTGAATTCACCAAATGATCCATAGGTAGTCTTTGGATGGCAGAGATCAACAGCAGTGCAGCTCACTTTTAACTTCAGATTCAGCTCACTGAAAAACACAGACACACCCAAGCTCTTTCTCAAACTGAAACTAAAAAGCAGAAGTGGAGCTCAGCTCCACCCACACTCTGACATCACTCCAGTAACATGAGCAGCCCTATTTCTTAAAGGTATATTTCTTAAACACCCATTTCTTAAAGGGTACTCTCACGTGACAAATGCCCCACCGTTCATGAAGGTTACATTCTCAGAAATCCTCACACATGGTCAATTTGAAATTGACAAACATATTTTCTTATAGGAGCCACTTAGATAGGTTCCAACCATGCATAAATTTGATACGTATAGAGAATAAAAGACAATAAAAACAATTATTTAAATAAATAAAATGTTGTCCCACTGTTTAACAAAATTTGACATATATATTAATCACACTTAACCTTATTATAAAGTTCTCCAGGAGAGTGTGATGTATTTGGAGACAGAGTTGTTGGAGCTTTACTTGAAGGTAGAGGTGCAGGGAGTGTGTGAGGCAGCTGAACGAGCTATTGCTGTGGCAGTCGAGTCAAAGAATATGGCGGAATTCTCTTATCTCCAAGTCTTGTATTTCCCGGCAGAGGGAGGTGGCGTGCCATTCGCTGACAGCGGCATTCTCTACTCCCGCCGCTGTCAATGGGATTTCCCATTGAAGCCATCCCACGCCACCGGGAAACCTGCGAGCAGTGTGCACTGTCGACACGATCAGAGTATCCCGCCACCGGTGAACCGCCAGCGAATTCCGGCCAATGTTATTTTTGACTGCATTGCTTTTTGCTTTTCAATCTTGTAAAGATTTCAGTTAGGAGCAAAAGGTGTGACAATCATTCTACAAAGGATAATGCCTCTTTCCATGCTGATGTCATTGCCTGTCGACTGTTTTTGAAAATTCTTCAGCCGACCTTATGAGGACTGCCATCATATTGAACATAAATTAAGACCACTTCAGCTCTTCCCCCTCCTCCTCCTCTTTCATTTGATCAGTTCCACAATTCTGCAGAGAGTTCCTCTTGTTGAGATTAAATAAACTCTTCTACTTCATGTGGTCAAGTCTTCAAATCCCTCCCCTCCAACTTCTTGTATCAACTTAACAATCATGGTTACCTCAGCATCCAAACTGGGGAACACTGTGAGATCGTTTGCAGCCTCAGGTGAAACATCTTTGCAGCAGGCATTTATGGTTGATTTTTGAATGTGGGTCCTTTGTTATCCCTCTTGATACAAGAATGTTGAATACCTGATGCACGATCAATTGCACAAAGACGAGAGTTGAATACAACTGAGGCTTTATTGCTCTAAGATGTGTGGCCTCCCACAACAGAGCGAAGATTGTGTTGAGGGCTTTGATGACGGTGGCAGACGTCATGTCGGGGCATGAAATGGCGAAGGGGAATCTGGAGTACTCATCGACCACACTGAGAAAATACGTGTTACGGTCGGTGGAGGGGAGGGGCCCTTTGAAATCCACGCTGAGGCGCTCAAAGGGACGGGAGGCCTTCACCAGGCGCACACGGTCCGGCCGGTAGAAGTGCAGCTTGCACTCCGCGCAGACCTGGCAGTCCCTGGTGATTGTCCGTACTTCCTCAATGGAGTAGGGCAGATTGCGGGCCTTTGTAAAATGGTACAATCGTGTGACTCCCAGGTGACAAAGGCTGTCTTGCAGGGCCCGGAGTCGGTCTACTTATGCACTGGCACATGTACCTAGGGATAGGGAGTCTGGGGGCTCATTGACCTTGCCGGGGCTATACAAAATCTCGTAATTGTAGGTGGAGAGCTCGATCCTCCACCTCAGGATCTTATCATTCTTGATCTTGCCCCGCTCTGCGTTATTGAGCATGAAGGCTACCGACCGTTGGTCAGTGAGGAGAGTGAATCTCCTGCCGGCCAGGTAATGCCTCCAATGCTGCACAGCTTCAAAGATAGCTTGGGCCTCTTTTTCAACGGATGAGTGCCGAATTTCTGAGGTATAAAGTGTGCGGGAAAAGAATGCCACGGGTCTGCCTGCCTGATTAAGGGTGGCGGCTAGGGCGATGTCTGATGTGTCGCTCTCTACTTGAAAGGGCAGTGTCTCGTCTACTGCGTGCATCCCGGCCTTGATGATATCGGCTCTGATACGGGCGAAGGCCTGTTGTGATTAGATCGTCAGGGGAAAATGGATGGACTGTATGAGTGGGCGGGTCTTGTCCGCATAGTTTGGGACCCACTGGGCGTAGTACGAAAAGTACCCCAGACAGCGTTTGAGGGCAGTGGGGAAGGGGGAGCTCCATGAGGGGGCGCATGCAGTCGGGATCGGGCCCCAGAACTCATTCTGGACTACAGAGCCAAGGATAGCTAAGCGGGTCGTGCGAAACACGCACTTCTCCTTGTTGTAGGTGAGGTTTAGGAGAGTGGCGGTGTGGAGTCATTTGGCAAGGTTGGCATCGTGGTCCTGCTGGTCATGGCCGCAGATGGTGACGTTGTCTCGGTACGGGAAGGTGGCCCGCAAACCGTACCGGTCATCCATTCGGTCGTTGGTCGTTGGTGACGCCGGAAGGAACCCTGACGAAGTGATAGAGGCGGCCGTCTGCCTCGAAAGCAGTGTATGGACGGTCTGATTTACGAATGGGGAGCTGGTGGTAGGTGGATTTGAGGTCTACCGTTGAGAAGACCCTGTACTGTGCAATCTGATTGACCAAATCAGATATGCGTGGGAGGGGGTACGCGTCGAGCTGTGTGTACCGATTGATGGTCTGGCTGTAGTCCACGACCATTCTGTGTTTCCCCCAGTTTAAGCTACTACCACTTGGGCTCTCCAGGGGCTGTTGCTGGCCTCAATGATGCCTTCCCGAAGCAGCCGCTGGACCTTGGACCTCATGAAGGTCCTGTCCTGGGTGCTGTACCGTCTGCTCCTGGTGGCGACAGGTTTGCAATCGAGATTAGATTTTGCAAAGAGGGAGGGCGGATCAACCTTTAGGGTCGTGAGGCCGCACACAGTAAGGGGTGGTAGGGGCCCGCCAAATTTCAGGGTTAGGCTCTGAAGGTTTCACTGGAAGTCCAGCCCGAGTAGTAGGGCAGCGCAGAGGTTAGGGAGGATGTAGAGGTGGAAGCCGCTGAATTCTACGCCCTGGACCGTGAGTGTGATCGTACAGTACCCCCGGATCACCACGGAATTGAATTTGGAGGCCAGGGAGATTCTTTGGTTGGCGGGGTGTACCACGAGGGAGCAGCGCCTTACCGTATCCGGGTGGATAAAGCTTTCAGTGCTCCCGGTGTCCAGCAGGCAAGAGGTCACGTGTCCGTTGATTTTGATGCTGGTCTCAGTGGTGGCCAGGTTGTGCGGACGAGACTGGTCGATGGTCACTGAGGCGAGTCGTGGTCGGTCGTCGCTGGTGTCGGATGATGGGGAGCCCGGGGGGCACAGGTCCTGGAAAGCTGGCGGTGCCCATGTGCTATGGGGGAGACAAGATGGCGGTGTCTGAAGATCTTGAGGAGGACAAAATGGCGGTGCCCATGGGCCGCACGTGTTGCACGGAGGGGAAGATGGCAGCACCGACAGGCCGTGCGTGGTCTGAGGGGGAGAAAATGGCGGCACCCACTGACCGCGTGTGGTCCGTGGAGGTGAGGATGGTGGTGCCCATTGTCCGTAAACGAGGGGACTGGGGGCGATAGCGGAGACTGCACGGGCCTGGCACACGGTGGTGAAGTGCCCCTTCTTACCACAAGCATTACAAAGGGCAGCGTGGGCCGGGCAGCGTTGGCGGGGGTGTTTCTGCTGATCGCAAAAGTAACATTGGGGACCCCCGGGCTTCGCTGGCTGGCGCATGGTGCAGGCGTATTGGCTGGGTAAGGCCCCTGCTGGGGCGGACGTCTGTGGGGTCCACGATGCGGAGGAGCAGTGGGCCGCGCGACTGGGGGTGTATGCCTGAATGTTGCACGAGGCGACCGTCATAGAGAGCGCTAGCTTCTTTGCCTCTGCTAGGTCGAGCATGGCCCCTTCTAACAGTCGCTTGCGTATGAGGTCCGACCCAATCCCCGTAATGAACGCGTCCTGCATAAGGAGGTTTGAATGTTCCGTGGCCGTAATGGCCTGACAGTCACAGTCCCGGACGAGTGGGATTATGGCCCGCCAGAAGTCTTCTATGGACTCACCAGGGAGTTGAGAGTGAGTGGCGAGTATGTGTCTGGCGAAGAGCGTGTTCATCTTCTGAGCGTAATTTTCTTTGAGAAGCGTCATGACTTGGGTGTAGTTCGGCGCGTCCTGGATCAGCGGAAAGACGTTGGAGCTCAAACTCGAGTACAGGATCTGTATCTTCTGAGCCTCCAAGACAGGGCTGGGCGCCGAGTTGATGTACGCCTTGAAACAAGCTAGCCAGTGCTGCAAGTCCTTTTTGGTGTCGCTTGAATGCGGATCCAGCTGCAGGCGATCTGGCTTGATATGGAAAATCGCATCTTTTGAAAATCTTCGAGCAATAAATTGCTGCACGATCAATTGTACAAAGACGAGAGTTGAATACAACTGAGGCTTTATTGCTCTAAGATGTGTGGCGTCCCACAGCAGCTGGCGAAATGGCTGCAGCATGGAGGACACAAACATTTATACTCCACCTACTGGGCGGAGGCAGTAGGCTGGGACTACCAACGTACCTGTAGTACAGGTCCTACCATACATCACCTAATAGAGGTGCAACAGTGGTTTACCACAATACCTTCCAGAAATTAGGCAGCGTGGTTGAAGAGCTTATTTGCCATAATGTTTGGAGTGTGGAGGGCAGCACGGTTGCACAGTGGGGTAGCACTGCGGCCTCACGGCGCTGAGGTTCCAGGTTCGATCCCGGCTCTGGGTCACTGTCCGTGTGGAGTTTGCACATTCTCCCCGTGTTTGCGTGGGTTTCACCCCACAACCCAAAAATGTGCAAGCTAGGTGGATTGGCTACGCTAAATTGCCCCTTAATTGGAAAAAATGAATTGTGTACTCTAAATTTTTTTTAAAAGGACAAAAAAAAAGTGTGGCTGAAATTTGATGGGTGTAGTAAACATAGAAGCATATAAAATAGAAGCAGGAGGAGGCCATTCGCCCCTTCAATCCTGCTCCGCCATTCATGATGATCATGGTTAATCATCAAATTCAATACCTTGATCCTGCCTTCCCGCATATACCTTTATCCCTTTAACCCCAAGAGCTCTCTCTCATTCCTTCTTGAAATTACACAATGTTTTAGCTACTACTGCTTGTGGTAGTGAATTCCACAGATTCACTAGTCTCTGGATGAAGACATTTCTCCTCACCTCAGTCCTAAAATGTTCACCCCTTATCCTCAAACTATGACCCCTTGTACTAGACTCCTCCACCATCAGGAACATTTTTTCTGAATCTACCTGGTCGAATCCTGTTAGAATTTCGTAAGTTTCTATGAGATCCCCTCTCACTCTTCTAAGCGCCAATGAATATATTTCTAACTGACTTAGTCTTTCCTCATATGACAGTCCCGCCATCCCAGGAATCAACCTGGTAAACCTTTGCTGCACTGTTTCCATAGCAAGAACATCCTTCTTCAGATAAGGCGCAAGAACATCCTTCCTCAGAAGGTTACAATGACCCCTGGTCCTTTGACTGGATGACTGAGGGTTACCCCACCAACACTCTCCAGCGTGAGGTGGCTCACATATGGCTGCTAGCGGAACTGTCTGGTCCAGTTGATGTCTATGATGTTTTGCCTGTCTTGCCTGGCCCGCTGCAGGGAATCTACAGTTGCTGCGGGGGGGTGGGGGGGGTGTCACCATTGGTGGAATGGGAAGGTCCCGCTGGCGGGAACAGCTGGAAAGTCCCACCCAATATTACAACACGTGAATGGCTATCTGCAAGTGAGCATCGATGTCTAGAAGCATTATCAAGGATCAGTAAGATTTTGAAGGACAAGTTATTTTTCCTCCAATAATTCAGAACCTCATGAAGAAAACAAATTTCAAAACTGTCTGCAAACGCTGCTGCTGTTATCCAAGCAGTGCTGTTGGCCTTCCAAATAAAAGTGCTCGGGGGTCTTCTGACCTACAAACCTTCATTGGCTTACACTTAAAACCAGGCACATTGGCACCTAGCAACAGTGTTAAGCCTGTCCTATGAGGCTTTAAAACTAGGTCCTGTTATTTCTTCTTCGTATATGCAGGTCCAATTTGTTCATTTTCTTACAGAACTGGCCAATTTCACCTGCGTTAAAGATCTGCTCTGTCTGGTGTCCTCTCTCCTCGATCATTTATGCAGCACCTTGGGAAACTCTCCTGTAGCTGCACAGTCAGCTAATGTAGCCACCTCCCGACGCACCACCACCAACCACACATTCACACACCTAAAGGATTTTTCCACATGCGGATTTTTCCACACCGCTGCTGCTCAGAGAGGTCAAATGATCAGCAGGGCTGCTGCAAGCAAGTTGCCTTCATTTTGTGGTGACATGGTGGCATATTCGGTCGCATTGCTGCCTCACAGTGCCAGAGACCTGGATTCAATTCTGACCTTGGGTGACTGCATGGAGTTTGTCCATTTTCCCATGTCTGCGTGGGTTTCTGTCAGGTGGTCCGGTTTCATCCCACATTCCAAAGATGTGCAGGTTAGATAGATTGGCTATGATAAATTTCTCCTTAGTGTCCAAATGGTTATGTGGAGTTACGGGGATAGTGCGTGGGCCTGGGTGGGGTGCTCTTTCGGAAGACTGGTGAGGTCTCGATGAGCCAAATGGGCATCTTCTGCACTGCAGGGATTCTATGATTATGATTCTATGATTATGATTATGCAGGGGCAGCACGGTAGCACAGTGGTTAACACAGTTGCTTCACAGCTCCAGGGATCTAGGTTCGATTCCCGGCTTGGGTCACTGTCTGTGCGGAGTCTGCACGTTCTCCTCGTGTCTGCGTGGGTTTCCTCTGGGTGCTCCGGTTTCCTCCCACAGTTCAAAGATGTGTAGGTTAAGTGGCTTGGCCATTCTAAATTGCCCTTTGTGTCCAAAAAGGTTAGGTAATGGGGATAGGTTGGAAGTGTGGGCTTCAGTGGGGTGGTCTTTCCAAGGGCCAGTGCAGACTCGATGGGCCAAATGGCCTCCTTCTGCATTGTAAATTTGATGATTCTATGAATACCAAAATGCTTTTTACAGCATTCAAACCATCCTGTGCTGAAGATACACTGAGGGTCCTCTGAAAGATGAAGGAGCGGGCCCATTCTTCATCATCACCAATAGCACCAACACTGCCTCTTTTCCACCTTTTATGTGCTGGAACAATTCAAGTATCTTATTTCTAATATTTGGACCATTAACTGGGATCTCTTTAGATGTTGGCACTGTACCCACACATTTAGCAACTTTTCCATTTCCTCCAAGTGTGGATCTCTCCTACTTACAAAACCTAACCTAGCAGTATATCTGACAGAAACACTAACACTGGCCCTTATTGCATCTTCAGACTGTCTAATGCACCTCATTGTACATCCTGGCCAACATGGTAGCACTAGTGTTAATTTTTAACCTATGTAATATTGCGACTTTTTGGACAAGTAACATTTCTAGGATGTTTATTGCTTGGTTCCAATTCACTCAGTTTTCAATAATAGTGACTTAACGCTTGCTGGGATATTGGACTGTACCATAGACACAGATATAAATATCCACGTGCAAACACTTTATTTAGCAACATTGCAGATGATGTATATACAGTGCACATCTTCTAATACATAATGTTCACCTTCTGTATTGTATTTTTTTTATTCATGACATTTTCTCCAACTTTCCTTCAATTTTTGTCTCCAGAAGCTACGGATAAGTGAACAATGGTACATAATGTTTGCACCGATAAATGACTTTGCGAATGGTGAGGACGTGAATAGCTGTATGTTGTTTATATTTTCTACTGTGAAGACGGATATATTTTTTAAAATGTCTGCCGTTTCCTTATTCATGATGATAATTTATCGATTTCAACCGCTAAGTGTTTTGTCTTCGAGTTACCATTAGTTAGAAGTAATCACACTTTGGAGTCAAAATGCTGGAGCTTCATCAAGTGCAGGTCTTTGAATAATCTTTATTATTGTATCAAGTTGGCTTACATTAACACTACAATGAAGTTACTGTGAAAATCCCATAGTCGCCACATTCCTGCGCCTGTTCGGGTACACGAAGGGAGAATTCAGAATATCCAATTCACCTAACAAGCCCATCTTTCGGGAATTGTGGGAGGAAACTGGAGCACCCGGAGGAAACCCACGCAAACATGGGGAGAACATGCAGACTCTGCACAGCCAGTCACCCAAGCCAGGAAACGAACCTGGGACCCTGGCGTTGTGAAGCAACAGTGCTAACCACTGTACTACGTGCTGTATCTCTCCACGTGGCGAGTAGACTAATGTACTGTTATTTCTTTTCCCTATTCATTCACGGGATATGGGCATCACTGGCTGGGCCAGCATTTATTGCCCAATCCTAAATGCCCTTGAAATGAGTGGCTTGCTCGGCTATTTCAGACGATACTTAAGAGTCAACCACAGTCTTGTGGTTCTGGAGTCACATGTAGGCCAGACAAGATAAGGCCATCAGATTTCCTTCCCTAAAGCACTTTTGTGAACCAGATGGATTTTTACAACAATCCACAATGGCTTCACGGTCATTCTTTGGCTTCTAATTTCAGATTTAAATTTCACATTCTGCCATGTGGAGGTCGAATCCAATTCCCCAGAGGATTACCCTGGGGCTCTTACTAATCCAGTGGCAATACCAGTGACTGTAGTGCCACAGTGAATAGGGCCCCCACAGGATTTGTATTCACAGAACAATTAATGCCTACCACTTCACAAATAATTTATAAATTCTCTTCCCATACCCAGTAGTGCACTAAGGCAGACTTTCATCTATTTTCAGAACTAGTAACTCCCGAAACAGGTTGCTAGTCTGCCAGCAGAGGCTTAAAGCTTGAAGCGCCACTCCACATTAAGTGTGGCTAACTCGGAGTATCTCCCTCTCTTACCACCAGTCATTGGTGTGTTGGAAGGATGTTGCAGGTTGACACACTGAACCTGTTTGACCACATTATGAATGCACTTTCCTTGGACATCAAGTACTGGGGTGGGACTTGAACCCAGAGCTTCTGGCTCAGAGTCAGGCAAGCTACCCACTGTGCCACAAGACCTCCTTACAAATATTTACTTTTTCTAGTCTTTCTTTCTTCAAATCGAAAAAAAGAACGACTGACTTCCGGTGGCGGCCATGGAGTGAGTGGTCGCACATTTGGTGGCTCCCATTCAAGGTGGATATTTTCAGTCTTCCCCAGCCGAAGGGTGTAGTATTTCAGGACAAAAGGTGCAGGAGTGCCCAGGGAAGTTAATACTCCTCTGATGTGGCTGGGGTGCATGGATCAGTGGACGAGGAGCGCCACAAGAAAGAAACAACATTTGAAGCAGGAGGGTTTTCTTGGTGCGTCATAGGTAAAGATGACGGAGGGCAAGGGGGGCACGCTGCAGAACCAGTGGTTGACATAACAACTGGTGGAGTTCTTGAACAACAAGTTCTAGCAGGGAGGAAAGAGGCCCATGAGGACCTGGCCAAGGTGGTGGAGCTGTTGAGAACTGGGATTGAGCAAGTTGAGCAGAGGCTGGAGTCCCACTGCCGGGCGATTCAGAAAGTGGAGGAGGTGGTTGGGGAGCATGAGCAGCAGGTGTCCTCATTGGCTGCAGAGTTGTGAATGATGCGGAAAAGCCAGAAGAGGCTGAGGGACAAGTTTGAGGATTTGGAGAATTGCTCCAGGAGGCAAAACGTGAGGATTGTTGGGATGCCTGAAGGCACTGAAGGTGTGGAGGTTGTGGTGTATGTGGCGTGAATGCTGGAGATGTTGATGGGGGAGGGAACCTTTGATCAGCCTCTCAAGGTGGGCTGTGCACACAGGGTGTTGAGGAGGAGACCGCAGATGGGAGAACCGTCGAGAGCGATGATGGTGCGGCTGCATTGTGTTTTGAATAAGGGAAAGATTTGTGTGCTTGGTAAAGTGCATGGGGGTGGGGAACTCGGGGCGGGTCTTGGCAGGGGAGCAGTGATGGTGAGTGTGCCTTTTGTTTCTCTTTGTGTGTTGGAGGTTAGGTGGCTCGTGGGGGGGAGCTGCAGGGAGGAGGAGAAGTTGGACGCCTTATGGGACCACCATGCTCGCTGGCTGGGTTGGTTAACGGGAGTAAAGTGGGGGGTTGCCATGAGGAATATATGGGGCGGGTGATGGGGTTGTTTTTTGATTGAGGGTGGGGGGGGGTTGCTGCCAAGCATCTGGTTGGAGTAGCGCAGTCGGAAAGAGATAGATGGCGGTGGACATCTGAGGATGGGCCTGGAGGGGCATGTGACTCGGGCCGGGGGGCTGGCTGATTTGCAGGGGGAGGAGTGGGATTGCCCCCCCCTCCTCCCCGACCAGGTGAGTCATGTGGAACGTGAGGGTGCTGAATGGGCCGGTTAAATGGTCACGTGTTCACGCATCTGAGGATTCTGAAGGCGGATGTGATATATTTGCAGGAAACGCACCTGAAGTTGGGGCTGACAAAGGGATGGGTGGGGCAGGTGTTTCATTCAGGGCTGGATATGAAGCTGAGGGGGTGGTGATGTTAATAAAGAACAAAGAACAAAGAAATGTACAGCACAGGAACAGGCTCTTCAACCCTCCAAGCCCGTGCCGACCATGCTGCCCGACTAAACTACAATCTTCTACACTTCCTGGGTCCGTATCCCTCTATTCCCATCCTATTCATGTATTTGTCAAGATGCCCCTTAAATGTCACTATCGTCCCTGCTTCCACCACCTCCTCCGGTAGCGAGTTCCAGGCACCCACTACCCTCTGTGTAAAAAACTTGCCTCGTACATCTCCTCTAAACCTTGCCCCTTGCACCTTAAACCTATGCCCCCTAGTAATTGACCTCTCTACCCTGGGGAAAAGCCTCTGACTATCCACTCTGTCTATGCCCCTCATAATTTTCTAGACCTCTATCCGGCCGCCCCTCAACCTCCGTCGTTCCAGTGAGAACAAACCGAGTTTATTCGACCGCTCCTAATAGCTAATGCCCTCCATACCAGGCAACATCCTGGTAAATCTCTTCTGCACCCTCTCTAAAGCCTCCACATCCTTCTGGTAGTATGGCGACCAGAATTGAACACTATACTCCAAGTGTGGCCTAACTAATGTTCTATACAGCTGCAACATGACTTGCTAATTCTTTTCCTCAATGCCCCAGCCAATGAAGGCAAGCATGCCGTATGCCTTCTTGACTACCTTCTCCACCTGTGTTGCCCCTTTCAGTGACCTGTGGACCTGTACACCTAGATCTCTCTGACTTTCAATACTCTTGAGGGTTCTACCATTCACTGTACATTCCCTACCTGCATTAGACCTTCCAAAATGCATCACCTCACATTTGTCCGGATTAAACTCCATCTGCCATCTCTTCACCCAAGTCTCCAAACAATCTAAATCCTGCTGTATCCTCTAACAGTCCTCATCGCTATCCGCAATTCTACCAACCTTTGTGTCGTCTGCAAACTTACTAATCAGACCAGTTACATTTTCCTCCAAATCATTTATATATACTACAAACAGCAAAGGTCCCAGCACTGATCCCAGCGGAACACCACTAGTCACAGCCCTCCAATCAGAAAAGCATCCTTCCATTGCTACTCTCTGCCTTCTATGACCTAGCCAGTTCTGTATCCATCTTGCCAGCTCACCCCTGGTCCCGTATGACTTCACCTTTTGTACTAGTCTACCATGAGGGACCTTGACAAAAGCCTTCCTGAAGTCCATATAGCCAACATCCACTGCCCTACCTGCATCAATCATCTTTGTGACCTCTTCGAAAAACTCTGTCAAGTTAGTGAGACACGACCTCCCCTTCACAAAACCATGCTGCCCCTCACGAATACGTCCATTTGCTTCCAAATGGGAGCAGATCCTGTCTCGAAGAATTCTCTCCAGTAATTTCCCTACCACTGAAGGAAGGTTCACCGGCCTGTAGTTCCCTGGGTTATCCTTGCTACCCTTCTTAAACAAAGGAAAAACATTGGCTATTCTCCAGACCTCCGGGACATCACCTGAAGACAGTGAGGATCCAAAGATTTCTGTCAAGGCCTCAGCAATTTCCTCTCTAGCCTCCTTCAGTATTCTGGGGTAGATCCCATCAGGCCCTGGGGACTTATCTACCTTAATATTTTTCAAGACGCCCAACACCTTGTCTTTTTGGATCTCAATGTGACCCAGGCTATCTACACACCCTTCTCCAGACTCAACATCCCCCAATTCCTTCTCTTTGGTGAATACTGATGCAAAGTATTCATTTAGTACCTTGCCCATTTCTTCTGGCTCCACACATAGATTCCCTTGCCTATCCTTCAGTGGGCCAGCCTTTTCCCTGGCTACCCTTTTGCTTTTTATGTACGTGTGAAAAGCCTTGGGACTTTCCTTAACCCTGTTTGCCAATGACTTTTCGTGATCCCTTCTAGCCCTCCTGACTCCTTGCTTAAGTTCCTTCCTACTTTCCTTATATTCCACACAGGCTTCGTCTGTGCCCAGCCTTCTAGCCCTGACAAATGCCTCCTTTTTCTTTTTGACGAGGCCTAAAATATCTCTCGTTATCCAAGGTTCCCGAAAATTGCCATATTTATCCTTCTTCCTCACAGGAACATGCCGGTCCTGAATTCCTTTCAACTGACACTTGAAAGCCTCCCACATGTCAGCTGTTGATTTACCCTCAAACATCCGCCTCCAATCTAGGTTCTTCAGTTCCCGCCTTATATTGTTATAATTAGCCTTCCACCAATTTAGCACATTCACCCTAGGACCACTCTTATCCTTGTCCACCAGCACTTTAAAACTTACTGAATTGTGGTCACTGTTCCCGAAATGCTCCCCTACTGAAACTTCTACCAGCTGGCCGGGCTCATTCCCCAATACCAGGTCCAGTACAGCCCCTTCCCGAGTTGGACTGTCTACATATTGTTTTAAGAAGCCCTCCTGGATGCTCCTTACAAACTCTGCCCCGTCTAAGCCCCTGGCACTAAGTGACACCCAGTCAATATTGGGGAAGTTGAAGTCTCCCATCACAACAACCCTGTTGTTTTTACTCTTTTCCAAAATATGTCTACCTATCTGCTCCTCCATCTCCCGCTGGCTGTTGGGAGGCCTGTAGTAAACCCCCAACATTGTGACTGCACCTTTCTTATTCCTGATCTCTACCCATATAGCCTCACTGCCCTCTGAGGTGTCCTCCCGTAGTACAGCTGTGATATTCTCCCCAACCAGTAGCGCAACTCCGCCACCCTTTTTACATCCCCCTCTATCCTGCCTGAAACATCTAAATCCTGGAACGTTTAGCTGTCAATCCTGCCCTTCCCTCAACCAGGTCTCTGTAATGGCAACAACATCATAATTCCAAGTACTAAATCAAGCTCTAACTTCATCTGCCTTACCCGTAATACTTCTTGCATTAAAACATATGCACTTCAGGCCTACAGACCAGCTGTGTTCAGCAACTTCTCCCTGTCTGCTCTGCCTCAGAGCCATACTGGCCCTATTCCTTAGTTCTCCCTCAATGCTCTCACCTTCTGATCTATTGCTCCCGTGCCCACCCCCCTGCCATACTAGTTTAAACCCTCCCGTGTGACACTAGCAAATCTTGCGGCCAGGATATTTATGCCTCTCCAGTTTAGATGCAACCCGTCCACCTTGTGCAGGTCACACCTGCCCCGGAAGATCTCCCAGTGGTCCAGATAACGGAAACCCTCCCTCCTACATCAGCTGTTTAGCCACGTGTTTAGCTGCTCTGTCTTCCTATTTCTAGCCTCACTGGCACGTGGCACAGGGAGTAATCCCGAGATTACAACCCTAGAGGTCCTGTCTTTTAACTTTCTGCCTAGCTCCCTGAACTCCTGCTGCAGGACCTCATGTCCCTTCCTGCCTATGTCATTAGTACCAATATGTATAACGACCTCTGCCTGTTTGCCCTCCCCCTTCAGGATGCCCGCTATCCATTCGGAGACATCCTGGATCCTGGCACCAGGGAGGCAACATACCATCCTGGAGTCTCTTTGACGTCCACAGAAGCGCCTATCTGTGCCCCTGACTATAGAGTTCCCTGTGACTATTGCTCTTCTGTGCTTTGACCCTCCCTTCTGAACATCAGAGCCAGCCGTGGTTTCACTGCTCTGGCTGCTGCTGTTTTCCCCTGATAGGCTACCCCCCCCCGACAGTATCCAAAGGGGTATACCTGTTCGAGAAGGGGACAACCACAGGGGATTCCTGCACTGACTGCCTGCCCTTTCTGGTGGTCACCCATTTCTCTGCCTGCACCTTGGGCGTGACCACATTTATATAACTGCTATCTATGACGCTTTCCGCCACCTGCATGCTCCTAAGTGCATCCAACTGCTGCTCCAACCGAACCATTCGGTCTGTGAGGAGCTCCAGTTGGGTGCACTTTCTGCAGATAAAGCCATCCGGGACGCTGGAAGCCTCCCGGACCTGCCACATCTCACAGTCAGAGTACTGCACCCCTCTAACTGACATTGTGTCAATTAATTAGTAAACTAAATTTAAAGTTAAAAAACAAAGTTGCTGTTAACTAGTTTCCTAGCACTAGATTTCTACTATAAATGTGAAAGCTAAATACAGTACTCTCCGATCTCTGGCTTAGATACCCCTCTAAATTATAATTAAATAATTATGTTTAATTAGTTTAACAATGCTTAATTTTTTAAATTTAGTGTTGATTCCCAACCAGCCAATCATGTCACAGCTTTTCTTGTTGGTCAATAAGAGGGTGGCGTTCGAGGTGGGGAGCATTGTGGCTGATCCGAGCGGTAGGTATGTGATTGTCAGGGGAAGTTGGAGGGGATGCCAGTGGTCCTGGTAAACGTTTATGCCTCAAATTGGGATGACGTGGATTTTACGAGGCAGATGTTGGGACAGATTCCGGACCTGGACTTGCATCGGTTGATCATGGGGGGTGAGTTCAATACGGTCATAGTTCCAAGTTTGGACCGGTTGAGTCCCAAGTCGTCGAGGGTGCCGGCAGTGGCGAGAGAGCTGATGGGGTTCATGGAGCACATGTGGAGTTGGACCGATGGAGGTTTGGGAGGCCGAAGGCAAAGGAGTTTTCATACCTGACCCATGTGCACCAGGTGTACTCCTGGATTGACTTTTTTGTGATGGACAAGGTGCTGCTGGCGGGGGTGGTCAACTTGCAGTATTCGGCAATTGTGGTTTCTGGTCAAGCGCCTCATTGGATGTATTTGTGGGTGGCTCAGAGGGAAGCCCAATGGCTGCAGTGGAGGCACGGTGGCACAGTGGTTAGCGCTGCTGTCTCACAGCGGCAGGGGCCCAACTTCAAATCCGGCCTTGGACAACTGTCTGTGTGGAGTTTGCACTTTCTCCCCGTGTCTGCGTGGATTTCCTCCAGGTGCTCCGTTTTCCTCCCACAGTCCAAAGATGTGCAGATTAGGTGGGGTTACTGGATTACGGGGATAGGGTGGAGGCATGGGCTTAAATAGGGTGCTTTTTTCCAAGGGCCAATGCAGACCTGATGGACCGAATAGCCTCCTTCTGCAGTGTAAATTCGATGATCTATGATCTAGACGTGGAGTTGCTGGTGGATGAGGATGTGTGTGAGCGGGTGCAGGCTGCCATTCATGGCTATGTGGCGTTGAATGACTTGGAGGAGGTTACAGCGCCATGTTATGGAAGGCACTCAAGGCTGCAGTTAGAGGGGAGTTTATTTTGATTTGGGACCACAGGGAGAAGGTGGAGCATGAGGAGGAGACAAGGCTGGTGGATGAGATTTTGAGGGTGGACAGGAGGTATTTGGAGGCGCCAGAGCAGGGTATTTGAAGGTGAGACAGAGGCTCCAGATGGAGTTCGGAATGGTGCCATGGGGAAGGCAATGGGATAGTTGTGTAGGGCTAGAGCAGCAGTGTCTGAGGATGGGGATAAGGCGAGCATGATGTTGGCCCATTAGTTGAGGAAGCAGGCAGCAGCGGCAGAGATTGGTAGAGTGGGGGATGATAAGGGTAAAGTGGTGATGGATCCGGAGGGGGTGAACAGGGTGTTTGAGGCCCTTTATTGGAGGTTGTATGAGTCGGAACCCCCGTCCGGGGAGGAGGGGATATGGTGTGAAAATTCCTGGATGGGTTTGAGTTTCCCAAGGTGAAAGAGGGGCTGGTTCAGGGCATGGGGGCCCCAAGTGTTCTGAGGGAGGCGATGGATGGCATGGGGGTGATGCAAAGAGGGAAGGCCCCCGGGCCTGACGGGTTCCCAGTAGAGTTTGATACAAAGTTCAGGTGGACATATGAGGGTGTATGATGAAATGAGGGAGAGGGGGGAGCTCCCCAATCCATTGTCGCAGGCTTCCATCTCCCTGATTCTAAAGAAGGATGAAGATGCGGAGAAATCCGGGTTGTACCGCCCGATATCAAAATTGAATGCAGATACCAGTTATTGGAGAAGGTGCTTGCATCGTGGATTGAGGATTGTGTGCCGGGGTTGATAGGCGGGATCAGACAGGTTTTGTGAAGGGAAGACAGTTGTCATCGAATGTGCAGAGGCTACTTAATGTAATTATGATGTCCTCGGAAGGGTAGGAGGTTGAGGTGGTGGTTACAATGGATGCGGAGAAGGCTTTTAAACAGGTGGAGTGGGCGTATTTGTTGGAGGTGCTTGGGTGCTTTAGGTTTGGGCAGGAGTTTGTGGATTGGGTCTGGCTGCTGTACAGGACGCCGGTGGTGAGCGTGTGGATGAGTGAGTTTGGGCTATTTGGGCTACACTGGGGGGGGTGAGGCAGGGGTGCCTGCTCTCCCCATTGCTTTTCGCCTTCGCGATAGAGCCATTGGCAATGGCGCTTAGGGATTGGAGAGGAATTGAACGGATGGGGTGCTCGTCATATGCAAGCGATCTGTTATTATATATCGCAGACCCGCTGGGGAGCGTTGGGGGTATGGGGGGGATTTGACCGGGTTTCAGGATCTCAACTGAACATGGGAAAGAGTGAGGTGTTCCAGATTAATGCCAGAGGGCAGGAAATTAGTCTAGGGGAGTTGCCATTTAGGGTGGTGGGGGCGAGCTTCAGGTATTTGGGTATCCAGGTGACGCTGAGTTGGGCCCAGTTGCATTGACTGAACTTGGCTTGATTGGTGGAGGGGATGCAGGCAGATTTTAAAAGATGGGATGTGGTGCCGCTGTCGCTCGCTGGGCGGGTGCAGACAGTGAAAATGGCAGTGCTGCCGAGGGTTCTGTTTGTGTTTCAGAACCTCCCTATTTTTGCCCCCAATTAATTTTTTAGGAAAGTCAATGGGCTGATCTCCAGGTTTATGGGTGGCTGGCTTTTATGGAAAGGGGGCGAGTGGCGGGGTGTTCCGACTTTGCCGAATATGATAAATTATTATTGGGTGCTGAATATTGCAATGGTTCGTAAGTGGCCTGTGGAAGAAGGGCCGGTTTGGCGGCAGATGTAAATGGGGTCGTGTACGGGAACGAGATTGAGGGCTTTGTTGTTTACCATTTTCGCCTGCCAGGTACTCCTTGAGCCCAGTGGTGGTGTCCGCCTTAAGGGTGTGGGGACAGTGTAGGCAGCATTTGGGGCTGGAGGGTGCATCGGTGTGGGTGTCGATCTGCGACAACCATAGGTTTGCCCAAGTATGGCTGGATGCAAGGTTCAGGGGGTGGCGACAGGCAGGAATTGCGTGCTTTGGGGACTTGTTTATAGGGGGCACATTTGCACGACTGGAGGACTTGGAGGAAGTGTATGTGTTACCCAGGAAGAAAGGCTTTAGATACCTGCAGATTCAGGACTACGTGAGGAGAGAGGTGCTGTTCTTTCCTGAACGTCCCCAAGATTGCAGGATACGTTGCTGTCGAAGGATGAAATGGGGGGGGGGGGGGGGGAAGGTGTTGGATATCTATAAGGGATTGATGGAGTGGGAGGGAACCCTGGTGGGGGACATTATGCGTAAATGGGAGGAGGAGCTGGGAGAGGAGTTGGGGGCCTGGACGTGGGCAGAGGCCTTGCGGAGGGCGAACGCGTCCTCGTCATGAGTGTGGTTAAGCTTCATCCAGTTTAAGGTGGTGCATCGGGCTCACATTTTTCAAAATAAATTTAGAGTACCTCATTATTTTTTTTCCAATTAAGGGGCAATTTAGAATGTCCAATCTACCTAACCTGCACATCTTTTTGGGTTGTGCAGGTGAAACCCACGCAGACACGGGGCATAGGGCTCATATGATGGTGGCGGGGATAAGTAGGTTCTTTGCAGGGTAGAGGATAGGCGCGGGCGTTGCACGGTGGGCGCCCATGAACCGCATGTTCTGGGCATGTTCAAGACTGAGGGGATTCTGGCAGGGGTTTTTGGGCGTGATGTCTGAGGTGTTGGGTGTGGCGGCTGTTCCGTGTCTAGAGGTGGCACTATTTGCGATGTCGAAAGATGAGAGAGGCCAACATCTTGGCCTTTACCTCCCTGATAGCCTGGAGATGGATTCTGCTCGGGTGGTGGGCTTTGGAGCTGCCGAAAGCGGGAGTGTGGGTGAGCGACCTGGTAGAATTCCTGAGGCTGGAAAAGGTCAAGTTCGCTCTGCAAGGGTCAGCAGAGGGGTTCACCCGGAGGTGGAAGCCATTCATCAATTTTTATAAAGAGGATTGAGTTGAGGGATCAGGGGACAGCAATTGGGGTTGAGGGGGGGGGGTCTGCGGATGGAGGGTAAGGGGTTTAAAATGTGGAAGGTGGGATGTGGTGGGGTGTTGGTGTCGAGGGGGGGGGGGTAGGAGGTTTGTGGTTATTTATTGAGTTGATGTGTTCTTCTGATAGTTTGTGTATATATGTGAAAATGTCTTGAATAAAAATATAAAAAGAAGAAGAAAAAAAATGACAATCTATTTATATACTTTTTGCTAGTTTATTCTCATGTTTTGTTTTCTGCCTCTTTAATCAATCTTTTTAGGCATCCTTTACTGGTTTCAATACCTCATCCAATCCTTAGGTTTATGACTGTTCTTGTAAACATTATAAGCCTCTTCTTTCAATCGAATATTCTCCTCAGGTTAGCCATGGATAACTTTTTCCAATGAGTTTTTATTCTTGATAGGATACATATTCATTGTGAAATGTTACCTTAAATGATCACCATTACTTATTTACCACCAGAAATTTTAATTTTCCTTCTCAACTTGCCCCACATAACTGTGCACTTAAATTAAAGTTTAACGTTCTATTTTTGGAATCACTCTGAAATTCCAAACATATTATGATTATTCTTCCCTAGAGGATCCTGTGAGAGTATTAATTAACCCTGTGGCAATACACAAGACGAGCTCTAAAATTCTAAAATAGCCTGTGCACTGATCAGTTCCATGATGAATTGCTCTAGGAAACTGTTATGCATTATGACTAGATGAGGATTATCCCCTTCTGCTTTCTTTACCTGGTTTAAGTAATAAAATCTCACCAACTTTCATACATACATGCACACACACACACTCGAAGTTCACAGACACATAAATAGGTTACAAGGTGGAAGGGTAGATCAAGCAATTTAGAGTCCATTAAATGGTACACTGCCCTTGGAGGTTGGTGACTTGGCTGGCTTCAGGCCAGGAATTTGGTCCTTCTAGGTTCAGCGTAGATGTAGTTTGAAGATGTAGATGAACAATTTTATCGTTTCGTCTGGAAACAGCAGCTGCTGGGTCTAATTATTTTTAAGTAATGTTTTTGTGGCATTTAGTCAGTCATAATCAGCAGACAGGCTTCAAAACTTGCAAAGTGGATGCAGAGAAGGAACCTATTCAGCATCTTGCACCCTAGTCCCTTATTTGCATTTCCTTGTCTGCAGAAAAAAACAGTTGCTTGAAAACACAAAGCTTATCATATGACCTTCTCCCGCCTACTGCCCAGTGACCAAACATGGTCATGGCTAATGTATTCAAGTTTAATTTGATTATATCACAGCTGAAAATTCCTCTGTTGTCTGCCAGGGGTTAATGGGGGGGGGGTTGGGGAAGAAATAGTTTTCCTCCAAAATCCATAGGATGAGTACCTGAAGTCTTGATGTGAGCAAACGTCTACCAGCTTTGAAGAACTCAGTCGGAATACCGTTGGGGCCATAGGCTTTTCTGTTTTTCATCTGCTTGATTATTTGTTGAAGCTCCCCCATTATTTGTGGTCCACCCATGGATTCTACCACAAGGTACTGGTGGATAGCCAAGAATATATCAGCTGCCACTGTGAATATCTGGATGTGAAGCTGTTGAAAATATTTATTTCAGTATTCATGGATGGTTGTCATTCTTAAGAAAATAAAATACCATCCTGTGAGTGCAGGAAATTGTGTCCATTTGACCCTGCTCTGTAAATGGCCTTCTGGCTTCAAAAATGTTTTGTAGATCATGGTCAACATGTCGTTGGATGTCTCAGGCTTTCTCTTCCCATCAACTGTCCTTTATCTTCCATTTTTCCTTAGGTCATCAGCTTTGGGCTGTTGGGATGCTGCTTTCTTGACTTGCAACCTTAAGTGATTCTTCCAGGCACTAGAGGCTGCTTGTTTTTGTTCCAGGAGGTCACTTATTTGAGCATTATTTTCATCAAACTAGTCCTTGAACCCAGAGGTCTGGACATAGGAGTTGAGTGCAGCTTACTCTATTTGAAATCACTCTTCTAGATATGAATTGGATTTGTGAAGATGTTCCTGATTGCTTGTAAGCTGCACTTGAAATTATTCTTCTCAATTAGGTGGCTGAGGCATTTATTTTCTTCTTGGGCTTTCTGGCCTTGTGATGTCTTGGTTCTTTTATTACGCTCCTGTATTATCTTTTATTACACTTCTCTGTTTGTTTTGATATACTACGGAGTGTAATATGTGTTAGTCAAACCTTGGTTACTGATGAGGTCTTCAGAATCTCGATGAAGAAGACTCGAACTCGTCCAGTAGTAACTAAAGGTTTATTGAGTACCTATAACAATAATTACATGAGTTCTTTACTTTAACATTGATACTAGTGATAAGGTTAACAAGATCTAACTACAGTAACTATGCATAACAAACTAACCATCTGAGCTAATCTGAATACTCCTGTCCTGGTCACAGTCCATCCAAAAGAGAAAGAAAGAGACCCAATGTGGTTTATTTTATACCCCTGTTGGTCCGGCCCTCTAGTGATCATCTGGTGCTACTGATTATGCATTAAACCCTTATGTACATGCACATACAGAGATCACTACATTGGTGATAGGTGGATGTTAATATTGGTGATCTGTCCACTTTGCATGTCGGAATCGAGTGATGCAGACATCATTTAGATAAATGCAAAAACAATGAAAAAATCCAGCATAAGTTGACCTAGGATGCTGTCATATGGTTCAGTGTGTTTATCTTTCTGGTGGAAGAGGGTGCTTGTTATCATGAAGCCATGGTGAGAACACTTTGTCAACAGGAGGTTGGCTTTTCCAACCCCGTTTTTCCCAATGGCGAACTTCACTGGGGGTGGTAATGTCAACATGGAGTCTTAGTAGCTTACATGATCCAATTGAAGTTCTTCTTGCTGGAGGAGTGGCCTCCCTTGAGTGTTCCAACATTCAAAGTTGCAAAATTTAACCTTTTATTTCTTTGAATACAAAGATGGTAGGGTGTGGTTCCCCAGCCAGCAAAAAGTTGGGCAGCCTATTTTTAGGGCATCTTTTCTAGCCTCCTCCTTATTTGGAATGAACAGTGTACCCTGAAGAGGATTAGCCAGTCACAGGTGCTGCTGCCTGTTGTAATATCGCTTTAAGAGTGATGTCTCTTTAAGAAACTGAATATGCAGATAAGCCAGGTACCTGAATGTCATCAAGTGATCAGGAGCCATGGCCTCTCTTTGCTCTTTAGTACCCTCGGCAATAGGATACGTCTGGAAGTTGCTCTGCTGTTTGCACTGATTTAGCCGGAAATAACTCCCACCAAGCAATCGGTAAGACGCACAATCTGCTTTTGCCTCTTCAATCAGCGAGCACTTTGTCTGGCACCTCCACCCTCTGACCTTGCTGCTAGAGTTGCCCTAAAAGGAGCAACAAGCTCCTGACGGCATTGCCCAAGGGCTGTCAGAGCGCACAAGCATCTCCATCACGCCAAGAAGGTGATCCATGGAGAAGACACCCTGCTATCATTAACACTGGGTGGGATTCTCTGGTCTCCTAGTCGCATGTTTCTCGGCGGCGTGCCGTTCGTTGGCGGCGGGATTCTCTCTTCCCGCCACTTGTCAGTGGGATTTCCCATTGAAGCCACCACATGCCGCCATGAAACCCACTGGCGGGGGTGCGCTGCTGACAGGAAAAGTGAATCCTGATGACCGGTGAATTCTGGCCACTCTATGTAAACCAACCAAACTCCTCAATTAGACCCCAATTTATGTTCCAGCAGGTATTCATGGCTTTGTCAGGGAGACCTGCACAGTTCTATCCATGTTTAATGGTCTTGAAGAATCTAATATTTCAGTCCTGAAAAGATTTAAGTCTGTTGTCTGAGCAACAGATGTCCAAAGCAATCAGTTAAAAAGTTACTTGCAGGCAGCAATTAAAAAGCAGTTGTTTTCTTTGAGCAGAGATGGCTCTGAGTATTTACAACCCCCATGGCAGTTCACTAACAATGGTATTACTGCGATTCTCACAGCGCTTTATTTGTCTTAAAAGCATTAGATGATGTGCACTGTAATATGTTGTTTGCCCTGAAAGCATTAATATGGTGGAAAGCTAAACATAAATACTCCATAGTGAGTTATAATTCCAAGACTTCCACTGCTTTGCTCCCTAATGGCTAAATCCCACGTATCTTCATTAGAGAATGAAAGCTAGAGAGCCTGGAGTCTCAATGTACAATATGACGCGGTTTTCCAACCTTATTGTGCTCTCGCTCGAGCAAAACGAGGCCGGTGAATAGCGGGAGAGGGCATAAACGAGATCCGCGCCAGGCAACAAACAGTTTGGGCCCGTTCCTGGAGGCGAAATCAGGATCTTGCCGTAGCGAGGCAAGAAACCAATTATCACCACTTAAGTCCTATTTCCATACAATTAACAGGAGCCACTCCATATCCAATCATCGGCCTCCTGTCAATCATCGGCCTCCTCAGCAAGGGGTTAAGCTGGCGCTGTGAATACTCCTTTTTAAAATCGTAATCCTGGCTTCTGTGAGGAGCCGAGGAGGTGACTAACCATCTTTGCTCACAGGCAAAGAGCCCAGGAAGGTTGGGCTTGTCACCCCAGTGGTCGTCGGGGTTTGGGGAACATTCGGCTGGGGGTGGGGAGGCACTTGGGGGGGGGGTGCAACTGGTCAAAGGGGCAGCACCAGCATGCCAACCCCTGGATCGCGTGTATACATTCCGAGGGCAACCCTTGTCCCTGCCCATCTGCCCCTCCGACCACCCATAACACCCACCGACTGCCAAGACTGCTGGCCATGCGGCTGACAGGGAGTTGGCAACTTGGTTAAGTGAGCTCTTCACACAATCCAAGTGGAATCCCATGGGTGAGCGTGCCATGTAGTATGCGGGAGTCATTGCCTAGTATCCCAATCAAATCGTGTTGTAGGGACACTGTGCCTGAACACTGCGGGAGACAACACCACGCATGCAGAAGCCAACATCTGAACGTCCAGGGGATGGGAAACAGCTCCGGGGCCATGTCCATGGTCGGAGGGTGGGTGAGTGCCACAGGGACCACCAGCACCAGATCCAGGTGATGTTATGAGTGGGTGTCCGGGGTACAGTGTCTGAGGTATGGTGAGGAGGGCCTGCTGTGGCTAGGAGTGCAAGAGGAAGGCTTTCCGGGTAGGGTGGAGGACCAGTGGGGGAATGCAGGGTCCCGGGGTGGGAGCCACCGCTGTTTGTCAGTCTCACACCCTCTCCCAATGCCTTACAGATATTGAACACCATGGCCTGGATTTTGGACCTGGGCAGCACGATAGCATAGTTGTTAGCACTGTGGCTTCACAGCACCAGGGTCCCAGGTTCAATTCCCTGCTGGGTCCACTGTCTATGCGCAGTCTGCATGTTCTCCTCGTGTGTGCGTGGGTTTCCTCTGAGTGCTCCGGTTTCCTCCCACAGTCCAAAGACGTGCAGGTTAGGTGGATTGGCCATGGTAAATTGCCCTTAGGGTCCAAAAAGTTTAGGAGGGGTTATTGGGTTATGGGGATAGGGTGGAAGTGAGGGCTTAAGTGGGTCAGTGCAGACTCGATGGGCTGAATGACCTCCTTCTGCACTGTATGTTCTATGTTCTATAACTTGCGCTAGAGGTGCTGCTGCTAGACCGGGAGCCAGAAGTTGGGGATGGCGACAGCAGCAGCATCAGCACCACACCTTGAGGACCCAGCCGCCCATCAGGCCAGGCAGGGCCCCGGAGGAGGAGTCCTGCGATGGCCAGGGTGTACAGGCGTCACTGGTCGTTTGAACAGATGACGGACAGCGCATGCTGCAGGAGGCTCCGCTTCAACAAGGAGATGTTGCGGCACCTGTGCCATGTCCTCGCGGACTTGGCATATGGAGGAGGAGGACACCTGCTCTCTGTGGCTGTCAAGGTCACTGTAGCCCTGAACATTTATACCTCGGGATCATTCCACGGCTCAAGTGCTGACCTGTGTGGCATTTGCAGGCCATGGCCCACAGGTGCATCCGACAGGTCACGGATGCCCTATTTGCCCGAGCGGAAAACTACATCAACTTTGACATGGCCCAAGCCCAGCAACGTGACCAGGCAGCAGGTTTCTGCACCATCGCTGGGATGCCACTGGTCTTGGCGGTAGTGGATGGCATGCCGGTTGCCCTGTACTCAACAGGCCATCTGGGAGTGCCCTACGTTAACAGAAAGGGGTTCCACAGCTCATGTGAGACCACCACATGAAGAACATGTACATGTGAGCACGCTTCCTGGGGTGTGTGCAAGAGAGCTGCATCCTGCAACAGTCAGAAATTCTTGCCCTCTTCGAGGACTATCCCAGGATGGGTGGTTGGCTCCTGTGGGATAAAGGGTACCTGCTGAGGACCTGGCTAATAACGCTGATACAGAGGCCGGAGACCGAAGCGGAAACCCAATACAATGAGGTCCATGTGACCACCTGGGCTGTGATCGAGCAGTGCATCGGACTCCTCAAGGTGCGGTTCCGTAGGGCAGCACGGTGGTGCAGTGATTAGCTCTGCTGCCTCATGGCGCCGAGGTCCCAGGTTCGATCCAGGCTCTGGGTCACTGTCCATGTGGAGTTTGCACATTCTCCCCGCGTTTGAGTGGGTTTCGCCCCCACAACCCAAAGATGTGCAGGGTAGGTGGATTTACACGCTAAATTGCCCCTTAATTGGAAAAAATGAATTGGGCACTAATTTGTTAAAAAAAAGATGCGGTTCCGATGCTTTTACCGCTCCGGTGGTGCACTCCATACACCCCCCGGAGGGTCACACGGGTTGTGGTGGTCTACTGTGCCCTTCACAACCTCACACAGCATCGGGGCGACATGCTGAAGGTTGGTGATGAGGAACATGTGGCCATCTCCAAGGAGGAGGAGGACAAGGATGATGAGGTGGTCTCATGCTCGCCCGATTCACATAGAGCGTGGCCTGGTCGTCATCACTACCATACACCCCCCCAACCCCCATTTTCCATCCTCCCAGTATATCGGTCACATCAATCCAGGATGCTGGGACTGTGTCGGCACTGTCAGCGGGCCACGGGCGAGGGCTATGGGGCGATGATAACCCGCAGAGTGCTCAGCGCTGGTGCTCCACAATCTATGCCATAGTATGACCCCTCCCTGTCTGCCGAGTGCTCGCTCACACCCATCACCTGCACGCGGTGTGCCCAGAGGAGAGGGAGGGGCGCCTGGAGAGACGTTCAGAGGCCAAGCGTTCGGAGGTCGGGCCACATTAGAAGAGAGTAACAGAGATTTCATACTGATGTGCAAAAGGGTGTTTATTGTGTTTTACAATTTCCCACTCTTCCGATGGTGCTGCCCCCCTACCTATCCTCCCGTCCCCCAGTGCCCTCAGTGATCGTCAATGTGCTTTGCCTTCCGAGCTCTACCGCTACATCTAGGTGTCTCCCCAGGATGCACATCAGAGGTGGAGGCAGACAGCTCTTACTTCGTCCCGTGGTCTTCGATGCCCCTGGCGTGTGTCCTCTGGGGGGCCCTGGTGCACTTGTCAGGGCACATGCCAGCCGTGCCGCCCTGTTGCGGGTGCTGGCTGTGAGACGCGGCCTCATCAGATGGGTGGAATTCGGGGGAGCTGGTGGTCACCCACGCCACTCCATGGGGCGGGTCCGAGTTGGCATCCAGCACTCTCACCTTCTGCTCGGTGGGGTTCACCTTGGGATGGAGGGGCAGTGGTTCGAGCCCCGGCTCCCCTGCATCATCTGGCTCTGCCAGCCCTGGCGGCTCCCCATGGTCTGCGCCATCGTGTCAACGCCCTCGGCGAAGCTCCTTCGTGACTGGGACATGCTCTGCGGCACCTCAGCAATACCCACCTGTGACTGGGAGAAGTTCCGTAGTGCCTCGGCCATTCCCCTCTGAGAGCGGGACATGTCCTGCAGAACCTCATCAACGTCAGCCTGGTACTGGGTAACATCCCCCAGCGAGGCAGACATTCTGGCGAGACTGTCAGCCATGGCCGTCACTGAATGCGAGATGCCTTGGGCGCCTTCACTAATGGTGCCGACATTGTGCACCAGGCTCCACACTGCGGTCGCCATCCTATCAGTGTTGGCCTCGGAGCCTAGCATTGCCAGAGCCTCTGGGACTCCTCCAATCAGCCATAGATCTGCTGGATCTCACTCTGAATGTCCTGATCACTCCCTATCGCCTACATCAGCTCCGGGAATACCTCTTCCATCGGCTCAGCATCAGGCTGGGACCCAACTTGGTCCCGGGAACCAGCAGACGTCCGACTGCTGTCTCACCTGCGGGTCCCTGCCTCCACCTGATGTACATCAGCAGCTGTGTGGTGCTCACCAGATTGTGCCCCAGAGGTCTGACCAGTAACATTTTCCACCGAGGTGTATGTATCTGTGCTGTTGGAGGGTGGGGATGACAGCTGTATCGCGACCATAACGGTTGCATCCGAGGAGCTCCCCTCCAAGGTGGTCTCCTGGGAGGCTGGAGAGGGGGCCAGCCGGGATGGGCCGTCGCCGTCGGCTAGAAGACCTGCAGGAGAATGGACTTGTGGTCAGTGGGAGGGATGGGTCAGTCAGTAAGGCAATAACACGATAGACCACAATCAGTAAGGATAAACAACAACACCTTCTCCAGGATAGTCCTCAATACCGGGGCAAGGCTGCGTACTTAGCCCCTTCCGATACTCCCTATACACACACACGACTGCGTGGCAAAATTTGGCTCCAACTCCATCTAGAGGTTAGCTGATGATCCATGGTGGGTCAGATCTCGAACAACAATGAATCAGAGTACAGGAGGGAGATAGAGAACCTAGAGATGTGGTGCACCAACAACAATCTCTCCCTCAACGGCAGCAAAATTAAAGAGCTGGTCACTGACTTCAGGAAGCGAAGTTTCGTACGCACCCCTGTCTGCATCAATGGTGCCGAGGTGGAGATGGTTGACAGCTCAAATTCCGAGGTGTCCACATCACCAACAATCTGTCCTAGTCCACCCGCATCAACGCTACCACCAAAAAAGCACAACAGCGCCTTTACTTGAAATTCGGCATTCCCACATTGATTCTTACCAACTTTTACAGATGCACCATAGAAAGCATCCTATCTGGCTGCATCACAGCCTGGCATGGAAACTCTCAGCCCAAGACTGTAAGAATCTACAGAGAGTCATGAACAAAGCCCAGTCCATAACACAAACCCGCCTCCCATCCATTGATTCTGTCGACACATCCCGCCTTGGGAAACTGGGCAACATAATCAAAGAACCCCCCCCCCCCCCCCCCCCCCCCCACATCCGGATTATTCGCTCTTCCAACTTCTTCCTTCAGGCAGGAGATACAAAAGTCTGTGAACATGCACGAATAGGTTCAAAAACAGCTTCTTCCCCGCTGTTACCAGACTCCTGAACGACTCTTATGGACTGACCTGATCTCTTCACACACCTTCCCTACTGAGTAGTACTGCACTCCGTATGCTCACCCAATGCCTGTGCCCATGTATTTACATTTTATATTTATGTATGTCCTATGTTTTTTTATGCCTGGTGCGATCTGGCTGGAGTGTACCCCCGAACAATACTTTTCACTGTACCTCAGTAAACATGACAATAAATTAAATCCAAACAACTCACATTTGACAGGTCCTCCGGGTGTAGCCCGGTGTTTCCTCACCTCTGTGGCCACAACCAACCTCCACTTGTGTGACCGCCCTGTCCTCAGCCACCCCAGTTACCTCCAGGGCCCACTCCTCGAAGGAGGTGAGGATTCTTAAGTCCAGCACCCCATCGCCCGTCTGGGCCCTCTCCGGGTATTGTGGGACAGCTTTCCTTCGGTGACACAGAGAGGGCATCATTAGCCACATGCACGGTTCACAGTGGTGGGAAGGTGGGTGCGAAGGGAGGGTTGGGGAGTTTGAAGCGGGGGCGGGTGAAGGGAGCATTCGGGATTGCATAGGAATTGGGGGGCGGATGCTCCTGTGGGGGCAGAAAGGACTACGGGAAGGGGAGCGTTGGTGTCTCCTCACCGGTGGCTGCTCGGTGTAGATTGTTGACCTTTTTCCTGCACTGGAGGCCAGTCCTCCTGGTCACACTCCTGGAACTTACAGCTACCGCCACCCCATTCCAGGCAGCACTAACTCCCTGTGGCTGCCCCTCTGGGACCCTCTGGGGAACAAGATATCCCTCCTGGCCTCCACTGCATCTAGGAGTCTCTCCAAGTCTGCATCACCAATCTTGGGGCTGGTCGCTTCGGCGCCATTGTTGCGAGCTGGCTGATAAAGTACTACCTAAGTGCTGCTCAACCATGTTTGTGGAGAGGGGGGTTGGTGAGCGCGGTGCCGGCGAATCAGCTGGCGAGCCTTCATTTGCAGCAAGAAGCCCACGGGGCCTTGTTAAGTGAACCGATTAAGGTTGAATAGCGTTGCTGGCTTCACTGTGCTGAGCAGTGGGAAGCCCACGACAGTTCCCACTCGCTACCACACTTAGAAATCCATGCTCTATATGTGGTTTTGCAACCCAAAGGTTTTGTTCAAGACTGCTCCAGTATCATAGCTTGCTGATGTCAATGGTCAAGGCAACGCCATATACAAGAGCACAAGAGGGCCAGGTGGCAAGCAAGTGGGCTGCTTTGTCCTGGATGGTGTCGAGCTTCTTGAGTGTTGTTGGAGCTGTACTCGTCCAGGCAACTAGAAAGTATTCCATCAGTCCACCCCACAGTCCAAAAATGCGCAGGTTAGGTGGATCGGCTGTGCTAAATTGACCCCTGTGTCCAAAGATGTGTAGGTTAAGTTTCAGGGTTGTGAGAATAGGATAAGGGAGTGTGTCTAGATAGGTTGCTCTTTCAGAGGTTCAGTGCAGACTTGATGGGCCGAATGGCCTCCTTCTGCACTGTATGGATTCTATCGCACTCCTCATTTGTGCTTGCAGGTGGCGGATAGGCTTTGGGGAGTCAGGAGATGAGTTACTTGCCGCAGGATTCCTAGTCTCTGACCTGTTCTTGTAGCCACAGTACTTATATGGCTTGTCCAGTTAAGCTTGTGGTCAATGGTAAGCCCCAGAATGTTGATAGTGGGTTATTCAGCGATTGTAATGCCATTGAATGTCAAGGGGCGATTGTTTGACTCTCTCTTACTGGAGATGGTAATTTCTGGCATTGTGTGGCGCGAATCTTACTTTCCACTTGTCAACCCAAGCCTAGGTATTGTCCAGGTCTTGTTGCATTTCCACGTGGACTACTTCAGTGTCTGAGGAGTCGCGAATGGTGCTGAACATTGTGCAGTCATCTGCGAACATCACCACATCTGACCTTATGTTGGAACGAAGGTCATTGATGAAGCAGCTGATGCTGGTTGGGCCTAGGATACCACCCTGAGGAATTAGGGGGCTGGTTTAGCACACTGGGCTAAATCACTGGCTTTTAAAGCAGGCCAAGGCAGGCAAGCAGCACGGTTCAATTCCCGTACCAGCCTCCACGAACAGGTGGCGGAATGTGGCGACTCGGGGCTTTTCACAGTAACTTAATTTGAAGCCTACTTGTGACAAAAAGCGATTTTCATTTCATTTTCATTTCATCAGCGGAAGGCCACTTGGTAAGCCAACCACTGGAAGGTCTCATTGATCTGGAGCATAGCGGAGGAGGGAAAGAGTGTGAAAACTACCTCCCTCCCTCTCCAGCACTGACAAGAGTCTTCCAATGACTTCCAGCCGACAGAGGCAGGAGGGGTTGCGACTGGAAAAAAAGAACCCCGCAGTGACATGGTATCCATATACAATTTCCCCCCTGCCCCGACAAACATCTACCAAACACAGTGCAAAAGGAAACCAAGGAACACCACCATCCCACACGGCTCCCATAACGGGAGCAACAAATGGCTACTGTCATCAGTAGTCCATGAAAGTGTCCTGCCGCAACCTACAGGCTGTGCAGTCGAGCCGGGCTGCTGTCCCTCCAGTATTGGCGTCTGATCTTCCATCACCACCCTGCCCATCACCCTGTCCAAAGACCGGGCCACAGGAACACAGGGGGCATTAACAAGTGACCTATGGGTCCAGAATACACAGGCAACACACAAAACAGACCTTTAAAAACATCCCCAGACTGCTCGAGCAAACCCTCCTGCATCCTTAGCCCGTTAGTAGGCCCGCTAAAATCCTCCCCTCGCCGCACTCCAGGTAAAAGAGACCAAAAGACCAACCTCTTTCCTCCTTCCCTTCATCCAGAAAACACCAAGTATGCCCAAGGGGAACAGGCAGCAGGGAAGCAGAAAAAGGCAGCAACCAGCAGCAAACAAACTCTCAGCTACAGCAGCCTCCAGGCATTTGCAAATCATCAACAGGAGCAAGCAGCAGACACAACCTGCAGCTGGAAAGCCAGGGGCGACCCCGACCTGTGATGCCAGCCCCCACCCTAGCTCATCTCCTCTGGGGAAGCAGATCCAGTGTCCCGGCTGCATGCTTGGGAATGGAAATGGCTACTCATCTCCTCAGTTCCTCTCAACGCCATTTTGCCAGCTTCCCGTTTTTAAAAAGGAGTATTAAATGGCGCCCGTGTGATCACACGCTGAGGAGATGGTTAGTTTCTGGGAGACCATTAGATTGGACGTACATCTCGCTAATGAGATGGAGATCGGTCTTACCAATTGGTGTCTCGCCATGTCTGGGCGGAAACCGGAACACACCATCGGCAGCAGGCTAAAAATAAATTACTGCGATTGCTGGAATCTGAAACGAAAGAGAAAATGCTGGAAATCGGGAGCAGGCTGGTTAGATAGTGAACCGATTCGTGCCCAGCACGGATCCCGATTTTGGCCTCTCCCATGATTTAACCAGCGCAGCCGGATCCACGCCGAGTGCAACGCAGCCATTAAATTACGCCCAACGTTTTAACTAATCCACTCACCGTACCGTTGCACTGAATGTATTAATATTGCGCAATTGAAGGAGTCCTTGATTATTACATTCACCACACAATTAAACTCTTTATTACCAGTAAAATCTGTTTAGATTCATTATTAGGCTCATCCTCATCCTCTTAACTACATTCTTCATGGGCCATTTAAAAGATTGCCTCTCCTCGCTGGACAATCATGACTTAACAATGATTTGAGTTGCATCGAAAGCAGCTATTCACTCTTCCTTGGCTATCTCGGACTTTATTCATCCGTTATGAATGTTCCAATAACATAGTTTGATAATATAACCAGATTGACCATTTGTGCTATCATTAATGTTCTATTTTCCATTCCATTGACCCCACTTCCAGCCTCTGGAATATATGTGCAACCTGGTAACCATCAATTCTTTGTGTCACCTGCACAATGTCTCTTTTGTTTCAGGTTTAAAGGCTGAAACAAATGATTGTTTTCCCAGGATATTTCTTTTCAGGCAGCAGTCATCTAATCTACCAGAGTCTCCTTCTCTGAGAACTGAACGACAGCAGACCAATGGTCTTTTCCACATGAGGCACCTAATTTAATCCATTGTAGCAATCCGGTGATTCCCATTTTGGACGAAACCCACGCAAACCCACGGGGAGAACGTGCAGACTCCGCACAGGCAATGACCCAGTGGAGAATCAAACCTGGGACCCTGGCACTGTGAAGCCACAATGCTATCCACTTGTGCTACCGTGCTTATAAATGATTTGGTAAAGCCCATGATATACTCATCCTCAGAATGACCACTTGTTTCCTGAAAGATATCAAATCCTAACCAGACCTTTTAGGTATTCAGTTGGCCATTTTCCTTGTATATTTCATCAATAAGTCATATTGGGATCCAAAGCTTCACCGCTATCTGACTGCGGCCCGGGCTCAAAGCATGCTGGGAAATATGGCCAAGTAAAAGGGACACTAAGTCTGTTGGGAAATATGGCCAAGTAACAGAGACACTGCAGAAACAAAAGAGACATTAAGAGCTGAGAGTGCAGATTCTACAACCGGAAACAGGACAGCAGCTGGTGACTCCCGACTGTGAGATCGACCGTTAGCGACAAAAGGTGCGAGAGCTGAGAGATGGAAACAAGGTCTGGGAACGGTCATCCGGGAAGAGGAAGGATGAGAAATAAGGATGTGTGAAATACAATAGGCCATAAACATTGGCATTTGCGGTGGTCTGTCCGATGAAAGGGGAGGTGGGCATTGGTTACGTGTAGGAATGCAGGTAGCCTATCGGGCACACAGTCCTAAGAAAGACATAAATATCAACGCAGAAGTGACCAAGGTATGAAGGTATGTGAAATCTCTGGGAAGAACAAGTACAGATGAAGACCTCAAGACTCCAGCTTGAAACGGAAAACGTTCCTCGTTTGTGTTTGGTCAGTGCGATTGGATGGTGAAGTCCCAACAGGTCCACTAAAAGTTATTAGATAAGTATCAACACACTGGCCTATGCTTATGAACCTCTAGAGGTAATGTGTTGGGCACTCTGCTACACAGACGAACCAACACGATTGTGAATGGTACAACTCAGTTTTATTACTAACATTTATTTACAGTGGTAAACTGTTACTGAGGTTCGATCATAACCCTTGAATCTGTGGACCTATTCCTAATACTATATTGGAGTGGCACTCAACACATGGTGGATGTTTGAGTGGCTTGCTGTGAGCTCCGTGCCCTGAGCTGGCTCCTGCTGGAATGCCCGGGAAGTGTTGTGTTCCCTGTTTTGTACTGTGTATGCTCTTGCCTGTGATTGGCTGTGGTGTTGTGTGTGTGTTGATTGGTCCGTTGATCTGTCCATCAGTATGTATGTATGTTTGTACCATGATGTTTACCTGAATATCATGACAAGAGGTAGTACAGGAAGGTACAATTATTTGTGTGCTTTTGACACAATGTATGATAGAAGCTCTCTTGTAATAGTGATAAGTGTTGGAATTTTTATATTGTGTTTAATAAAGAAGTGATTTGCTGCCAAGTTAAATATGTCTATCAATCACCTGGAGGGAGGATCTTACAAAATACCTTACTTCAGATTTTACATTGTGTAGAGAGCAGCAAAGCCAAGGCCTTAATTTCCTTTTGGTCAAGTAGTAACTTATGACCTGATATTAACCTCATTGTTCTACTGGTTATATGGCTCCAACTCCAGCAATAATGGAGGGTAGTCATAGCCTCAAGATTGAAACTTCCTTTCTGCCACTTGCCACAATGACCACTCAGATTCAAATTTTATGTTCAATAGCCTCCGATCTTCACCTTGAAGCAACAATTCTCTACTACCATGTTAAAATTCTGATAGCCAAGCAGCAAAGAATAGAACACTGGGAGCCTAAACTTTGCACATTATAAACTGTCATTTATGCACCCGACGGGCGCGGTTCTCTGAAAACATTTGTGGCAGGTTTTTCAGGGAGTTTCCCGCCGGCTCTGCCAACACGTTCCCCACTGCTATTCAATTACACTCTTAGTCACTTATTTGGGGCCCTGGGGAGTTTCTCACCGGTTTATTCCACACTTAAAATTGTTTTAGCACTGGGGAGCTGAACTCAGAGATTGGGCCGCCATTTTGAAAGGATGCCCCGATCTCTAAGTGAACTTGTGGATCCCCCAAACATGGGAAATGGTGCCGCCTACACACATGGACACTACTCCACACCCCTTCCCCTCCCAAAGGATACCCTGCTATGCGGTCTCTGGTGTTCCCCCCTTTTCAGGCCCCCCCAAGCCTCCTTACACCACCTCCTCCCTCTTAGGACCCCCATCCATCACCCACCCAACCTCCCAGACATCCCTACTTACATGCTCTGCACGCCCCCACCCTTCAAATCCCCCATCACCCTCATTTTAATGGCATGATGCCCCTCACTCCTTGGACCTTGGCAGTGCCACCTTGGCATTCAGGCACCCTTGCAGTGCTACCCTGGCATCCAGACAGTGCTCCTTCTGGCTTGGCACTGCCATCTGGGCATCTTTGCAGTGCCAGGGTGGCAATGCCAAGTTTCTCACATTCCAGGCGGAGGGTCAGGGAGTCACCCTGCACTTACTCTGACCACTCAGGAGTCTCCGATGGCCCGGGACACCCCCGGGTGCCGTTCCGCCTGGTCCATATTTGTATGGACCAGCATTGATTGCTGTCCGGCTGCAGCCTCCCTGAGAAGGCCAGAGAATCGGGGGAGGCAGGAGGATCCTGCGCAGGTAGGTCGTAAGTGTCATTCGGTCCCGCCCAGTTGGGGCGGGATTCTGACTCCAACATTTTGCGGGACTTCGGAGAATCCTAGGAAGCATGGAGCCTGTCGGTAGGCTTGCTGCAAGCATCTCCCAGTATTCCTTGGCCGCCTTGCGCTCAAGCGAGAGCCCAACGCAGCCGAAGAATCGTGCCCTACATATTGAACCAACTCCAACCAACAGCCACCCTTTAAATCTACTCCTATATATAAAATGTTAACGTTGTCCACAGTCTCAGAGGCTGCTCTGCCCTTTGAGAGCTGACTGGTGATGATTTAAACTGCAGGTCACCACACCTCATGCAAGTTAGGTTGAGAAGGCGTGGCCTTCATGAATAACCTCAACCAGTACAGGAATTGAACTTGCCTTATTGGCATCGCTCCGCATAATGAACCAGCTGTACAGCCAAGTAAGCTAACCAACCCCCACTCCGATACATACGACCACAGGTATGTACCTATTTAAGCCCCCCTCCCTGAATACAATTAACCCCAATGGATATACAATTATCAGGTCGCCCTTGTACACTTGTCTGAAGAGCAAGCTGAGTTCATACATAAGGGCAAATTTTGGAAGCATGTTGTTTTCTGGCATTCTCTGTTCAGGAATGCAATGCTATGAGTAAAGAGGGTTAGACTAAAGCACCTTGTTCCAGCTGCAAATGGGGAATGATGAGGTCTAGTCTAAAGTCACCCCTTTCAAAGATTTTCAAGGGCTGCAGTGCAGAGATGATTCATACACAAACATTGGGATTTTGATCGGCCTTTGGGATTCTGTGCCTAAAGTAGGTGGAATAATTTGTTCTGCTGTCGCCCTTTACAACTTGTCTCGATCTGTCTTTTTGTTTTGTTATTTGTTTCATTACATCTACAAGGGGCTGGTTTAGCACAGTGGGCTTAACAGCTGGCTTGTAATGCAGAACAATGCCAGCAGCACGGGTTCAATTCCTGTACCAGCCTCCCCGAACAGGTGCCGTAATGTGGTGACTAGGGGCTTTTCACAGTAACTTCATTGAAGCCTACTTGTGACAATAAATGATTATTATTATTGTCTTGCACATTTTGTAATTTAATCCCTCCAACCTTCCAGCCTATTGCTTTTTCTCCCTCCATCCTCCCTCCTTTCACTGCCTCTCTACTTACTTAAAAACTGCTATCTCTAACTTTTGAAGTAAAGTCGGAGACCTGAAATCTATCTCTGCTTCTCACTTCACAGGTGCTGCCTGATCTGCGGAGTACTTCCAGCTGTTTCTATTATTAGTTCAGATTTCCAGCGCCCGCAGTACCTCGGTTTTTGTAATGTCTCGATAATAGCGTGCTTATCCACAGTGGGGGAAAAAAAATCTGAATTTAAATGGCCCGTTTCTGAATTAAGGAGCTGGAAAATAACCCAGAATTCATGAAGTAATCACATAACTTATTTGAAGAAATAACCCCGGGGTTAACACCATGATTGCTGGTTCTTACTAATTTGTTGTAGTTTGGATCTAAATTTGTCAACTTCGCTGTGTCTCTCCATTATTTAGACAACTGCGAGCAGGTTGGCTGACCCCTGAAAACTATGCCTCGTTGACCTCTGATTCCGGCAGGTAGTAATGCAATAAACAATGGCACAAAACAACACCGTCAAGGGTTCATTATGTACAGTTCTTGTAATTGATAGGGCTCATTAGCTACTTTGTTTGGAATGTCAGTGCTTATTACTGACTGTAATTGATGGGACTCGTTAACTTACCTGTGAGTGACAGGACTCATTACTTGTGAATTACGAGGCTCACTACTTGTAAATGCATGGGTTCACTATTGATTTGGAATTAAGACGATTCATTACCAAGTGTGGTGATGAAGAGAGCTTATTAATTTCTGCGCATTTATAATAGGAACGGTTCATTTACAGTGCTTGTAAAATACAAGGGATATTACTGGCCAATGATGAAACCTTACAACTGTTAATAATATGGCTTGTTGCTATTCTTATGAGAGACAGGATTAAATGGATCTAGGATTTTATTCACAGGCAAAGAGAATTCCTGCTTCATTACCAATTGCTCCTCCAGGTTCCACTTTCAGATAAGTTAAAAGCACCATTTAAATACCACCATAAATTATTTTTGAAACACCCCACTGTGTATCACAGGAGATTAATCAGACATAACTTTGCACCTAAGCACAAAAGGAAATATGAAATGAAATGAAAATGAAATGAAAATCGCTTATTGTCACAAGTAGGCTTCAATGAAGTTACTGTGAAAAGCCCCTAGTCGCCACACTCCGGCGCCTGTTCGGGGAGGCTGGTACGGAATCGAACCGTGCTGCTGGCCTGCCTTGGTCTGCTTTCAAAGCCAGCGATTTAGCCCAGTGTGCTGTACAAAAGATTGGTCAAAGAGATAAGGTTTTAAGGAACATCTTAAAGGAGAGAAAAGTAAAGGGGTAGAAAGGTTTCGGAAGGGAATTCCCAATCTTAGAGCATTGGTAGCTGAAGATGCAGCAACCATTGATGGATGAATGGAAATCAGGAACGCAGGATTAGAAGAGCACAGAGGTCTTGGACAATTGTGGAGTATCAACTGTGTGAAATGAATGAAAGTCTCCTGATGTGTTGGGTACTCTGCTACACAGACGAACCAACACGGGTGCGAATGGTACAACTCAGTTTTATTGATAACATTTATTTACAGTGGTAAACTGGTTACTGATGTTCGATCATAACCCTAGAATCTGTGGACCTATTCCTAATACTATCTTGTAGTGGCACTCAGCACATGGTGGATGTCTGAGTTGCTTGCTATGAGCTCTGTGCCCTGAGCTGTCTTCCGCTGGAATGCTCAGGAAGTGTCAAGTTCCCTGTTTTGTACTGTGTATGCTCTTGCCTGTGATTGGCTGTGGTGTTGTGTGTGTGTGTGTTGATTGGTCCGTTGATCTGTCCATCAGTATGTATGTGCTGTGCTATGATGTTTACCTGACTATCATGACATCGCCATAGTCCCCAAGGACCATAGGCTGCTCTCCATTTATTTGAGAGAGCTGACTGGTGGTGATTTGACCTCAAGGTGACCACACCTCAGGCGAGGGGCAATGTTGAGGAGTTGGGTCCTTCATAAATAACCTCAGCAGGTACGGGAATTGAACCCATGCTGTTGGCACCACTCTGCATCACAAACCAGCTGTCCAACCAACTGAGCTAACTGACATATAACTGTGTAATATGCTAATCAAATACCATGTACATCATCATAGGAAGAGATGCAACGTCACATGATTTACTCTCTCTCCAGCAGCCATGCATAAGGTGTATACAGCACAATAAGATGTTTCTATAAAGCACCCAGCGTGGGATTCTCTGATCCTGAGGCTAACTGTTAACACCGTCGTAAACAGGCCCCCAGGAGCAGCGATCCTGAGCCCTACACGGGGCCAGCATGGCATTGGAGCGACTCACACAGCTCCAGCTGCCGATACCAGCGTCAAACGGGCACCGCGGGTCTGCGGCCGGTGCAAATTTGCGCATGCATGCTCGCTTCCTTCTCCACGCCGGCCCAGATGCAACATGGCGGAGAGCTACTGGGGCCGGCGCGGAGTAAAAGAGGCCCCCACCAGGAGAGGCCAGCCCGCCGATTGGTAGGCCACGATCGTGGGCCAGGCCACGGAGAATCGCCAGGGGGGGTGCCATGTAGAGCGGCCCCCAACCGGCGGCATGCCGACCACGCCGGCGCCAATGGCGCCGATTCACCGGTCACCGGAGAATTGGCGGACCGTCGTCGGGGCGTCGTCGCGTGAATCGCACCCAGCCCGACAATTCTCCGACCCAGCCCCGGAGTCAGAGTATTTTCTATACCGCAATAGACTCAGTAAATAATCTGTAGTGGTCTACCAATGTCAAGAACAATATATGGTAGTAGCGTGTGAAATAACAGTAATGGAAAAGTCTCTTCCTTTACCGGAAAATTGAGAGAAAGTCACCTTCTCAAGGCAATTAGGGGTGGGCGTGGATCACTTGTGGTCTGAGGTTTTGTCAACCCTGTGTGGCGGCTGCGGATTGTGTCCAGTGCCGCCACAGTCGTGGGGGGGGGGGGGGAGTCGGTCCGCTGGCCGAGGGGGCTTCAGCCAGGGCTGGGGGGACTGGTGGGGGTGGTCCGGGGGTGGTGAGGAGGGTTACAGGGGGGCACTATCTGGCAGGCCAGGTCGGCGCATAGCCGGCGCCATGTTGAACGGCGCGACCGCACGCCCGGCCACGGACACTGCAATTATCTGCAGGGAATGCTAGGGGATTTACATGACGAGGTTGCTAGCCCCCAACTGGGCGGAGCATCGGTGCAGGGGCAGGGCCAACGTTTTGGTCATTGATGCACCATCAATTACGACGAGACGAGAGTAGAGAGTAATCGAGGCTTTATTACACAGAGATGTGTGGCCTCCTACATCTGCTGCCGAAATGGCTGCAGTTCGGAGAACACACACATTTATACTCCACCTATTGGGTGGAGCCAGCAGGCTGGTATTTACCTCCGTACCTGTAATACAGGGGCCTTACCGTATATCCTCGTATGCAGTGCAGTATATACAATATAATACAACAGTGGTGACTACCACAGTCATAAGACTAAACACATGCTCTGGGCATAGCCTCAAAATCGGAGGATCCAGCCTGTTGAGTGGGCTAACTTTAACAACAAATGAGAAAAAATGAGAACAAATTTAACAAATGTCAATGTAAAAATGTTGGGCTGAATTCTCCACAGTCGGGATTCTCTGTTTTGCCAGCAGCCCGGCAGTTTCCCGACAGCGTGGGGCTGCCCCACAATGGGAAACCCCATTGACCATCCGGCGAAACTGAGAATCCTGACAGCGTGCCGCACCAGGGGTGGGATTCTCCGGTAGCCGACAACGAAATCACGTTCGGCGATCGGCTGGAGTCTACCCGTTTCCTCTAAAGCAGTGTACTCGACGACCTCAGGACGTTGCCTGAGGGCCACCCCCCACCCCCCCCCCCCCCCCCCCACCCCCACCCCCCCCGATGCTCCGCCCTCAACCGGCCGAGTTCCCGACGGCATCGGTTGCGTGTGCTATCATCCTTCGGGAACTCGGCAGTGCAGCTGCGGACTCAGTCCAGAGCCAGAGGAGGGCTGATCCGCGGGCAGGGGGGATGTTATTCGGGTTGTGAGCAGTACTCGTTCAGATACAGACGGATCAAAAGAGTAGACCAGTTTACCATGCACCCCATTCATTGGCAGAGACTGAACAGAGATATGCAATGATAGAGAAAGAAACATTAGCTGCGAGACATTCGCTGGTTGTGATCCTGCTCTCCATTTCAAGATGGAGACAGACCCACAAACCCCAAGTCACACTCTTTTATACTAAAGGGTCAGCAAAAATGCCTCCAGGAGTACAATTCAGACTAATGATAATGAGGTATGTCCTGGGAAAGCGAGGTGGGGGAGGTGTAATATAAAAGGGTTAATTCTAATTGTGTAATATGCTAATTAGATACCACGTACATCATCACAAGAAGTTTGTTATGTCACATGGTTTGCTCTCCTGCAGCCTGGTTTAAGATGTCGGCAGCACAGCAAGATGTCTCAATCAAGCTCCCTGTTTTCTATCCCTTAGTAGACTCTGTAAATATTCTGTATTAGTCCAACAATACCAAGAATATTTTAGTTTGTAGGGCTGAAGGTAATCACAGAAAGAAGGAGGAGGGTGAGTCCAGGGAGTTGCTGTCAGTGAACAGCCGGGACCTTAGAGCAACATTTTATCTGAAAGGTGGCTCCTGGGGAAGTGCAGAATTCTTAGTATTCTACTGGAATGCAGGCGAGATGCTCAAGTCAGCTATTGGACTTGACCTCGGGCCCAACGCAGCAGTCGGAAAGTGAACAACTGAGCCAAGCTGATAGACCCGAGATACAGAATCCATTGTCTGCCATATTGCTACTTGGAATTTGAATCAGTCTAGTGTTGAAACCGCTTACATCCAATCAGCTAATTTTATGCTATGCAGTCATGTAAAAGATTTACTGCCTTGTTAATCTGAATTTGGAAGCAGTGTTAATTCCCCACTCCACATTACCTCCAAGATCTAAATCAGTAGAAAGTAATGACAGTCAGGCAACAGATAACTACACTGTTAGCAGTTTTACGAGGGGTTGCTGCTTTTCTGCACTCTGCAGATTGGATAGGAAGGCTTTGAATATGCAAATAAAGGAAGCTGTAAAGTATTCGCTGAACTTGCATTGCATTGAGCTCTTCAGCCCTTGTGAAACGCCTATTGAGTAAATTGGTTTCAAGGGCTCACTGCTGAGTTGACTCCATTCAGCCCTTTAATTAGTGAAGGCCTCCAACTAATTCAAATGAAGAACAGAGAATGACTAATGATGTGTGTAGGTCCATGCCTTTCTGGAAATCTGTGTACAATTGCCCTTTCCTCCACTTGTGTTCCCTGTCCCACCCTTTAGTCAGACAAGGATTCAAAATGATTCGAAGGCTGACATCAGTTTGCAATGAATGGTCAGACATGATGAAACATGATGAGTCTTAACACAGACAATGTAATCGCATTACAGGGCTGCGGAAAGCAATTTGACCCAGTGACTACTCATTTCAGAGAAGGAAAGGCAAGTGGGTTCTGGGATGACCTTGTGTATGCATGTTTCTTTTTAACATCACAGTAATTGAGGTGTATTTCTTCATTCTCCCAACACCACACTCATATTACCTTCTCCATCACTGTCAGCCCAGCCAGTGCAGAGAGGGAGTCTTGCCCTACTGAGAAATGACAAGCACCACAGGACAAAAAGATAGCAGTTAAAAATGAGCCCGCCAAGTCTGCGATTGCTTGTTGAGAGATTCTGAATTAATAATAAATCGCCAAGCACCAAAAGGACGAACTCTTCAAAATGTCGATTTCAGCAACTTATGGCGTTGTGTTCCCTTAGCTGCTGAGCTTTTACTTCATGTTGTCTACGCTGAAAATAGTTTCACGAGGTCTGACTTGATATAAAGGGTGATTATGCTACTGATGTTTAGTTGAGACAGCCTGCTATCAGTGGTTATGGTTTACCTGAATCAGAATGCATTTGTGTGGTAACTGTTGTGCTCTTCTGAAGCAGCATTCTTTGGGTCTGATGCTGCAGTTATAGTGGAACCGCAGCTTGAATGGGAGCCAGGTCAGGCTTTAACATCTGATTTGTGCTGCATTGTTGTGGGACCAGACTGACCCCCAATTTATATTTGGAAAGTAGATGAGAAACCCCAACAATTTTTCAATTTTGTAAACTGCCAGGAAAGGATACTTCACCATCAGGGGTGATTCTACTGACAAATAGCTAACTTTGAAATTAAAACAAACTTTATTACGAACCCAAGATTAACCCCATCAAAGAAAAACAGTAAGAAGTCTCACAACACCAGGTTAAAGTCCAACAGGTTTATTTGGAATCACGAGCTTTCGGAGCGCTGCTCCTTCAACACCACTAATCCAACGCCAGCATCTCCGCATCATCATGAAAAAAACAGCTTTGCAATTAACAGTTAAACAATTCTTTTAAAAAATAAAGAAAGGTCTTTGAGCTTACTTTCCCATCTACTCCTAAAATTTCCATTAAGCAAAGTCCACATGCAGGTCAAATACCACTTATTACTAAATGTAACACTTAGTGGCTTACAGATTTATTCACAAAGACCTTGGAGAGAAGCTTTCAGAAGTCTGTCTGAGAAGCACAACTCCTTTCCTCAGAACCCAGAGTAAAACTCTAAGAAGCAATTAAAAACAGACACCAAGCAGACATAAAAACAAAATGAAAAACAGACTGAGCCCCTCCCATGAACAAGAATGTAACCTGCTCAGTTGTTAACCCCTTAACCACAGATTTAGCAGATATATAGGGTGCGATATAACGGAAATGTTTCTAAGTGTGGCAGCAAGCGGGAACTATATAAATAGAAAATAGAAGTAGGAGGAGGCCATTCGGCCCTTTGAGCCTGCTCCACCATTCATTATGATCATGGCTGATCATCAAGTTCAATACCCTGACCCCCCCCCCCATATCCCTTAATTCTTTAGCCCCAAGAGGTATATCTCATTCCTTCTTGGAATCACACAACATTTCGGCCTCAACTATGTTCTGTGGCAGTGAATTCCACAGATTCACCACTCTCTGGGTGAAGACATTTCTCCTCACCTCAGTCCTAAAGGGTTTACTCCTTATCCTCAAACTATGACCCCCATTACTCGACTCCCCCACCATCGGGAGCATTCTTTCGGAATCTACCCTGTCTAATCCTGTTAGAAATTTATAAATCCTCTCACTCTTCTAAACTCCTATGAATGTAATCCTAACCAAATTAGCCTCTTCTCATAGCATTTATTACAAAAGGACTGGAGTATAAAAGTAGAGAAGTGTTGCAATTATATAGTGTGTTGGCGAAGCCACATCAAGAGTATTGTGTCCAGTTTTGGTATCTTATTTGAGGAAGGATGTGGTGGAATTGGAGGTAGTTCAGAGGAGATTCATCAGATTGATTCCGGGGATGAAAGGGTTGACATAATAATAAAAATAATCTTTATTGTCACAAGTAGGCTTACATTAACACTGCAACAAAGTTACTGTGAAAAACCCATAGTCGCCACACTCCGCACCTGTTCAGGTACACAGAGGGAGAACTCCGAGTGTCCAATTCACCTAACGAGCACGTCTTTCAGGACCTATGGGAGAAAACTGGAGCACCCAGAGGAAACCCACGCAGATACGGGGGGAACGTGCAGACTCCGAGAGATTGAACAGTTTGGTCTTATACGTGCTGGGGTTTAGAAGAATGAAAGGGTTTCTGATCGAGGTATATAAAATACTAAGAGGGATTGATAAAGTAAATGTTGACCAAATGTTCCCCCTGTGGGGCAATCTGGAACGAGATGTCACAGATAATAGGTTGAGAGGCAGTAGATTTAAAACTGAGATGAGGAGGAACTACGTCTTGCGGAGGGTAGTGAATTTGTGGAACTCACTGCCCCGTGGTGCGGTGGAGTTGGAATCATTAAATGGTTTCAAGAAGGAGAGAGATTTATTTCTGATTTTAAAAAACAGATTAAAGGGATACGGAGAACATACAGGGAGGTGGATTTGAGATCAGGAAGAGATCAGCCATGATCGGATTAAATGGTGGAGCAGGCTCAAGGGACTGAATTGCCTCGGTTTATTCCTAATTCCAATGTTGCTATGTTCCATATGACAGTCCCACCGTCCCAGGAATTGGTCCACACTCCCTCCACAGCAAGAACATCCTTCCTCCAAACTGCACCTAATGCTCCAGGTGTGGCCTCACCAATGCCCTCTACAATTATAGTAAACATCCCTATTCCTATACTCACATCCTCTCAATATAGAAACATAGAAACATGGAAAAAGGAGCAGGAGGAGGCCATTTGGCCCTTTGAGCCTACTCCTCCCATTCATTATCATCATGGCTGATCATCAAGTTCAATACCCTGATCCCGATTCTTCCCATATCCCTTGATCCCTTTAGCTCCAAGAGCTATATCTAATTCCTACTTGAAATTACACAATGTTTTTCCTCAACTACTTTTTGTGGTAGTGAATTCCAAAGATTTGCCACTCTCTGGGTGAAGAAATTTCTACTCTGAATAGCACATGGCACTAGTAGCAATCCTGCGATCACTACCTTTGAGGTTCAACTTCTCAACTTTCTTCCTAACTCCCTATACTCTGCTTTCCGGATCTCATCCCTTTTTTTACCTATGTTGTTTGTACCAATGTGTATCACAACCATTGCTTGTTCACTCTCCCCCTCCAGAATGTCCTGTAACTGCTCCGAGACATCCTTTACGCTAACACCAGGGAGGTAACACACCATCCTGTAGTCTTGTTTACAGCCACAGGGACACCTATCTATTCCCCTTACAATCGAATCCCCTATAACTATTGCATTCCCACACTTCTTACTCCTTCCGTCTGCAGCAGAACCCACTATGTGCAACGGGTTTGGCTGTTGTTGCTTTCCCCTGTAAGGTCGTTCTCCTCAACAGTATCCAGAATGGTATATTTGTTTTGCAGGGGAATGGCCACACTGCCTGCCTAGCTCTCTTGCTCTGCCTGGTGATTATTCATTCCCTTCCTGCCTGTGGAGTCTGAGCCTGCGGTGTGACCACCTCTCTATACGTGCTATCCACGACACTCTCTGCCTCGCAGACGCTCAACAGTGTCCCAGCCACCGCTCCAGCTCTGAAACTTGGGCTTCCAGTAGCTGTAGCTGGAGACACTTCCTGCACACATGGTGGTCCTGGGAACTGGAAGCGTTCCTGGTCTCCCACATGGAACAAGAAGAGCAGACCAGGGCTTGGAGCTCTGCTGCCATGTCTAACCATTGAAATTAAATTAATCCTTTTAATATCAAATAATATCAACTGGTATAAACTATTATTAACTAAGGTCCTTCTTCTCTGCTCCTTGTTATTATAGAACATTTAATGTACTCACCCAATCAGCTCATTTGATTTCCTGGTTCCACATTCAGATTCACTTCTCCTTTATCCTCCAAGCTTTGTTTCCTAACTATTATCTTTTTCAGTTATCTAAGTTTTAGCTATTTAGACACAGTCCCCAATATCAGTTACTCACCAACCAATCAGTAGGGGGGCACGGTAGCACAGTGGTTAGCACTGTTGCTTCACAGCACCGGGTACCCGGGTTCGATTCCCTTGGGTCACTGCCTGTGCGGAGTCTGCATCTTCTCCCCATGTCTGCGTGGGTTTCCTCCACGTGCTCCGGTTTCCTCCCACAAGTCCCGGAAGACGCGCTGTTAGGTGAATTGGACATTCTGAATTCCCTTCCGTGTATCCGAACAGGCGCTGGAGTGTGGCACAGCAACTTCATTGCAGTGTGAATGTAAGCCTACTTGTGACAATAAAGGTTACTATTATTATCACTTTTATGTAACATCACTGTTAATTTTCTTCTTCAAATCCAGCACGCTGCTTAAACGGCATAAAGACCCCAAGCCTCGCAGTCCCTTTATCCTCCACTCCCAGTAGAATGTCCCTTCCAGGTCTGGAAGTCTCTGCCACGTGAAGGTGAATGAAGGCCCCAGGCCTCACGATCCCTTTATCCTACACTCCCAGTAGAGTGTCCCCTTCAGGTCTGGAGGTGTCTGCTATCTGAAGGTGAGTGAGGGCCCCGAGCCTCATGATCATTTTATCCTCCATTACCAGTACAGTGTCCCCCGCAGATAGAGAATCTACAGAAGCTACAGTGCAGAAGGAGGCCATTTGGTCTGTCGAGTCTGCACTGGCCCTTGGAAAGAGCACCCTGCCTAATCCTATACCCCTGCCCCATCCCCGCAACCTGACCCATCCCTTTGGCACTAAGGGGCAATTTTAACATGGCCAATTCACCTAACGTCCATATCTTTGGACTATGGGAGGAAACCGGAGCACCCGGAGTAAACCCACGCAGACTAAGGGAGAAAGTGCAAATTCCACACAGACAGTTACCTGAGGTTTGAACCCGGATCCTTGGGCTGTGAGGCAGCAATGCTAACCACTGTGCCAGCCCAGGTCTGGAGGTGTCTACTGCCTGAAGATGAATGAGGGCCCTGAACTTCACAGTCCCTTTATCCTCCGCTCCCAGTAGAGTGTCCCTCGTGGGTCCGGAGGTCTCTGATGCCTGAAGGTGAGTTAGAGGCCCAGGCCTCATAGTCCCTTTATCGCCTGCTCCCAGTAGAATGTCTCCCGCAGGTCCGGAGGTGTCTGCTGCCTGAATCTGAGTGAATACCCTCAGACTCCTGGTCTCTTTATCCTCCACTCCCTGTAGAGTGCCCCTCATAGTTATGGAGGCCTCTGTTGGGTACCCTAGCTGTATGTGGGTATTAAGAATATGATGACTGTTAAATAATGCTGAATTGGAAGCAACACAAACCCATCAGAGCAGACCATGTGGAATTGACTTTTCACAAGGGTACAAAATCAGAAAGAAACTGGATGAAATGCAAAACCGTTATCCAAAGGTCCAGCGTATAAATGTAGGAACGAATGTAGGCCATTCAACCCTGAAGCCGGTTCCACCATTCAATTACGTCAGAGAACCAGAGGTCAGGATTTCACTGCCAATACCCCCTGACAGAATACAACAGTTCCGCTGAAGTAAACTACAATTTAAATGGCCTGCCGCATCTGGCAACGGGAGACATGCGGTGGTGGGGCTGTGAAATCATGGCATGGCGTATTCATGCTGGACAAAATCTAACTATCCAGTTTAATAGCACCTACTAGTTTTTGATGCAGTTCTGGTTGGTTATGGTACATGAAGTACGGGTGCAAGTCCTCTTTAAATGTGATGAGGGGTTCTGTCTTCAGCACCCCTTTTAGGAGTAAAGGGTTAACTCTGATGACAGCTACTGGGCATGTGCATAAGGAACTATTGTAAGGATAATCCTGTTTATTCCATGTCTGTTCCCCTTTCCTCCTTTTAATTTCCATTCACAACAATGAACAAAAAAAAGTACAGCACAGGATAAGGCCATTCGGCCCTCCAGCCCTGGGTCGACCATGGTATCCATCTAACCTAAAACCTTCTGCACTTCCGAGGTCCATATCCCTCTATACCCTCTATACTCTATCAGGGCTGGTTTAGCACACTGGGCTAAATCGCTGGCTTTTAAAGCAGACCAAGGCAGGCCAGCAGCATGGTTCAATTCCCGTACCAGCCTCCCCGAACAGGCGCTGGAATGTGGCGAATAGGGGCTTTTCACAGTAACTTCATTGAAGCCTGCTCGTGACAATAAGCGATTTTCATTTTTCATACCCATCCTATTTATGTATTTGTCAGGACGCCCCTTAAATGTCAGTACCATGCCTGCTTCCACCACCACTTCTGGCAATGAGTTCCAGCACCCACTACCCTCTGTGTAAAAAAACTTCCCTCGCACATCTCCTCTAAACCTTGCTCCTCACACCTTAAACCTATGTCCCCTAATAATTGCTTCTTCTACCTTGGGAAATAGCTTCTTACTATCCACTCTGTCCATGCCCCTCATTATTTTGTAGAATTCTATCAGGTCGCCCCTCAACCTTCATCATACCAGTTAGAACAAACCTAGTTTATCCAACCTTTCATCATAGCTAATGCCCTCTATACCAGGCAACATCCTGATAAACTTCTTCTGTACCATCTCCAAAGCCTCCACATTTTTCTGGTAATATGGCGACCAGAATTGAACATTATATTCCAAGTGAGGCCTAGCTAAGGCACTGTACAGCTGCAACCAGCACGATTTGCCAAGGGTTATACTCAAACCCCCGGCCTGTTCGCTATTGCCATTTTTTGTCCAATGCCTCTAAGACCAAGTGGCTTACCTTTAATTTATAAACAGGTGACTCCAGCAGGATGTGCTCTTTGGTCAACCTCTTGATTGACTTGGCTGGCAGCCAATGAGCTGTTTTAAATTGCCAGGCCTTAGCTGATATTCAATGCTGATTGGCGCTGGTCATTCTGGAATGTTCTGCAGAGTTAGGAAGGTTTAATCTTGGTTTCAGTTTTAAAAATCCTGCAGGAGATCAACACCTTGGCTAGAGCTCTCTCCAGGTAAATGGATCCAGCCAGCTTTTCCTCTCTATCCAGCCTGTGAATGTTTCTTTCCTGAAGACAGAGCTAGAGGAAACTCTTTAGGTTTCTCTCCCTGAAAGGTTAACATACTTCTCTAAAATCTCATGGAAGTTGCTTCTCTGATATTCTGTTTTTCCTCAGTAAAGCTAGGGGACATTCCAGTAAGTCTGGAAACCAGTTAATTTTAAACCACAGGCTGAAGCGAGGGAGAGATTGAGACTGAGAGTCTTCAGAATCGAACTGGCTTGAGACAGGTTTTTTGAGTAAAGGCCCAGGATGACTCCCCCAGAGGGAACCCTACAATCTTGGAGTTCTGACTGAATGCTGCTGCCAGAAGATCCTCATTAGGAATCCAACTAGTGGTTTTAATCACTCTGCATCTGCTGCAATGACCCCAACCCTGGAAACATGTACACTCATCTCTCTCTCTTTTCATCTTAATCCCTGTTATTTTAGCCCTTTCCCTCCCTTTGTGTGTGTCTGCCTTGTGTATGTTTGGGTAGACGGTGGGATGGCAAAAGGGGGAGTAGTAGATTAGTTGGCCATTATTCCATCATAATTGCTGCATGTTTCAACTTTGTTCCTCTTATAAATAAAGTTATTGTTTTCAAGGGGCCAAAGATTCTGCAAACATTATACGGATTGCTGGTTAATTCACTTGTGTTGGGACTCTGGGGCCTGTGGGGGCTGGAATTGATCGTGCACTCGCCCAGGGTGTCGTAACACTATGTTATTGTGATGTAACTGATTGAGATATAATGACTAAGAAGCATCTTAGAGAATAGCTCCAGATGTGTTTTAGTCTTGTTTTAACATTTGTAAATAGGATGGAAATAAATGTGTTTTCATCAAAAGACCATTGCCTCCAGAAACATGGGCTGGATTCTCCGACCCCCCCGCTAGGTGGGAGAATTTCCGGGGGTCGACGTGAGTCCCACACCCGCCATCCTCCTAATTTTCCCGCCCCCCAAAAGCCGGCCCAGCGTGAGTCGCACCACCCGCCTCGGAGAATGGCGGGGTCCGGTGTGACTCAATGGGCGCCAGGGCTGCCGGAAATCTCCGGCCCATGATGGGCTGAAGTCCCGCCCTTCTGTTGCCAGTCCCGCCGTTGTAAATTGGAGTAGGTCCCTTACCGGCGGGACCTGGCAGCGTGGGCGGGCTCCGGGGTTCTTGGAGGGGCGCGGGGGGGACCTGGCCCCGGGAGGTGCCCCCACGGTGGCCTGGCCCGCGACCGGGGCCCACCGATCCGCGGACGGGCCTGTGCCGTGGGGGCACTCTATCCTTCCGCACCAGAGGCTGTGGCCCTCCGCCATTCCCGGTGTGGAAGCGAATCCCTCTGCTCATGCGCGGGGATGACGCCAGCATGTGCTGGCGCTCCCGCGCCTGCGCCGACTTGTGCCAGCCGGCGGAGGACCTTCGGCGTCCGTTGGTGTGGTGCCAAGCCCCTTTCCCGCCAGCCGGCGGGGCGCCAACCCGCACCTTTAGGGCGGCCCAACACCAGAGTGGTTCATGCCACTCCGTCCCGCCGGGACCCCCCGCCCCGCTGGGTAGGGGTGAATCCCGCCCCATCTCTTTGAGAGAAAGAAGTAATAAATCTCAAGATAGAACGATGGTAACAGATGGTGGCAGCAGTGACTACTCCCACAGAGGAATTGTAGAAAATGGTGGTAAAACCTCAAGTGAAGCCCAGCAATAATGCAGCCCCGTGGATGAAGGATTTAGAGGTTAACCCAGCAACCGCACTGGAGAAGATAAAATTGTGAGGGCAGCCCAGTGACTGGCAAGGCAAGCACTAAGGGAAAAGAAAACCTTGAACTAGGATGGGAAAGGGCTACTACTTTGCACTTTACAAAGTCATTTCAAAATATAGAATATCCCAAACAGGCTGACAAGTGACAAAATTGGCGAAGATGTTTTACCTTGTCCCGCAACACTTCAGATCTTGTGAATAAAGAGAGCAAGTTAGCACTTTGTTATACGCTGTTGAGAGCTTTGCAGACACCATGCTGGCCTGACAGACAGTGAATGAAGAGACAGCTTCCTGACTCAGTCTTCAACCTTCCCAAAAATGTTGCAATTGAGGGAATTTACTTGGCATAGTCAAAAACATGGTGAAGTAGATTGACTAATTCATACATTACTTATACTGCCCGGCAGAAAATTGTAAGTATAGAACAGTAAAGATGACCTAATTAATGATAGAATAGTCTTTGGCATTTTTCACGAGAATCTCCCTGACTTTTTACAATCTTGGGAATATTTGAATTTAAGCAAAGCTGTACAACCGACAGACAGGTTGAAGAACAGAGAGAGAATGAGTTTTTTGTTGAAAAACTCCAGAGCCTATTGAAGCAGTTCAGTATGAGGGCTGTAAAACCAAAAGTATAGTAAGGCATCAACCTGGGAAACACCCTGAGAAAGTGCCAGTTGCCATTTTCCATTGTTCACACTATGGTGGAAGAAAGTCCACAGGCTAGAAGAATGCCCCGCCTGAATTACGCAGTGCCATGGGTGAGACATTTGGCCATATTAAAGTGGCCTGATATTCCAGGAAATCTGTGTTCACAAGATGGATAGAAAATCTGTTAAAAGAACCTCCATTCAAGAAATCACCTCCTGAGGAGAAATGAAGGAAAATAAAAACCCATATTGGAGTGCTGACATTGACGTAAATGGGAATCTGACTGAATTCAAGCTAAACACAGAAGCTGGTGTTTCATTGTTATCAGACAGGGTCTCATGGCTGAACTACAACTGCTCTCTATTCAACTCGAAGGTCTAGGGAGGGGGGGAATCAAATTAAATATTAACGGTCAGATAGACACAACTCTGAAACACAAAGATAGAGAAATTCTGAAACATTGTACGTATCAAGAATAAACAATGCTCTTTGCTGAGCAGAAAAGCCTGCATAGCTCTGAGCCGACTTCTAAAAGTTGGTAGGTTAACACACAGGCACACGATAATGAATTTAGGAGGAAATTCCCCACACTTTTCTCAGGGTTGGCTGAGATTGAGTGGCGCAGTGGCGCAGCGGTACGTGGCAGAGTGGTTAGAACTGCTGCCTCACAGCGCCAGGGACCTGTGTTCGATTCTGGATTTTGGTGACTGTCTGTGTGCACGTTCTCCCTGTGAGGGTTTCCTCCGAGTGCTCCAGTTTCCTCCCACAGTCCAAAGATATGCAGGTTAGGTGAGGATACGGGGATAGGTCGGGGGAGTGAGCCTAGGCAGGGTGCTGTTTCAGAGGGTCGGTGCCCAGGCTTGATGGGCCAAATGACCTCCCTCTGCAGTATAGTGATTCTATGAACAGCGGTCATTCAAAAAAATCTAAATAATGCCAACATCCTCAGAAGTCCTAGATCACTGCTCCCCAGAACGTATCCACAATTGTGGCAGCTGATGCATCTGCAATGACTCTGGGTGCAGTGCTATTCCAGGTCCAAAGTGATGGCAAAGTAAGACCTGTTTGCTACGCACCCAGGTCATTAATCGAAACGGAACAGCGCTATGCTGTGATCAAAAAGGTAGTCCTCACAGCGACTTTGACATGTGGGAAATTATCTGATTATATTGGGCCTGCAATTTAAGACTGAGGCTGATCAAAAGCTACTAGTAACGTTGTTGAAGAATTCATTAAAACTGCAACCCAGGATTCAGTAATTCTGGCTTCAGCTCATGCGATGCAATGCTACTACAGAGTATGTAAAGGGTAAATGTCAGACTACGGCCGTACACCGTCCAGGACTCGCCACTTACCCGGTGCAAGAAGACAAAACCTTCATCGCAGAAGTTGAAGCATTTAAAGCCTTGACTACCAAATACCTGCCAGCAGCTGAAGATGCACAAATTTCATACAGCCCAAAGACAAGTTTGTGATGTTCTCTGTTGAGTCCCTATGCTGTCTAATCTCTCTCTGGCACCTGGAACACTCTGTCTCAACCGGCCTCGAATATCTTCTTCCAGAATCCCAGGAGTCACTGAATATTTATATGACTACTCTGTAGTGCCATATAGTGTTGAGATACATGGATATCACCTTGTTAACCCTTTAACTCCCTACATTATATATATCACTATAAGTGTGAGGAGAGCATCCAGATGTACACATACTGCCTGAATGGATGGCTACGTTCCAACAACCCGCCTTCAGAAAGTTATGCAATCAATGGCTCCACTTCTTTTGTGATTTTGACAAACTTCTGGTATGACAAACGTCTGGTATATGTTGCAGGAATGATGGTACCATGAGCTCTCTGCCTGGAACTCCTCCAGAAGTCTCACCCAGGGACTCTTGTCATAAGCAAGTGACAGGTCTCGCCACAGCATTCTGTCTGGTGACCAGGGATTTCACACTCTAATGAACATTTAATTGTATCCACTGTGTCACCTGCACCGTCAATAGGCAGGAGAAGAAAGAGCGACTTCTGCTCTTCTTCTTATCAAGACCCTAGGTATGCTGTGGCATTGGTATGTTCACGAGAAAAAGAAAATATTTCCTACAGTAGTAGACTATTATTCCCATTAGATAGGGGTGCACAAGCTGGATGGCCTCACCTCTGAAGCTGTTATTACCTAAATGAAGAAAATGTTCTCTGCACATAGCATTTATGATGGTGTCATCTCTGATAATAGACCCCAATTCGCCAATGAAAAGCCATTTGGATTTGTACATGCCACAAGCTCCCTCAGGTATCTTCAGTCTAATGGAGAAACTAAGCAGGGAGTTTATACTATCAAAGAACTCTTGAAGAAGAATGTTGACTTATTGTTCAATAACATTACATTCTGGGTTTTCCCCATGGGAACGTCTGATGGGCTGTATGCTAAAGACCCAATCTTTCCTGATTCACATCTTACTACCAAATATCATGGTGGAAGACCATCAACTAGCTCAGAAGAAGGAAGAAGCCAATGGAATGAGTCAAGCTTGTAAGTTCAACAAGAGGTATCGGGCTCAAGACATTCCCATTCTTTGAAGGGGCGAGAGGGTATGGATCATAGACCAGAATCATTCAGTAATGGTATTGTAGAAACTACAGCAACTGAGATTGTATCGTATCGCGTCGGGCGGCATGGTGACGCTGTGGTTAGTACTGCTGCCTCACAGCGCCAGGGACCTGGCTTTAAATCCGGCCTTGGGTCACTGCCTGGAGTTTGTACATTTTCCCCATGTCTGCGTGGGTTTCCGCGGGGTGCTCCGGTTTCCTCCCACAGTCAAAAGATATGCAGGCTAGTTGGTTGGCCATGCTAAATTGCCGCTTAATATCGTGGGATGTGCAGGTGAGGTTATGGGATTATGGGTATAAGGCGGAGTGGATTGGTGCAGACTCAATGAGCCGAATAACCTCCTTCTGCACTGTAGGGATCCTATGATCTGGTCAAGACACAGTCAGACATCTATGGTTCCATGTCCAAATGCAGTGAGACCTGGACAATATCCAGGCTTGGGCTGACAAGTGGCCGGTAACATTCACGCCACACAATTGCCAGGCAATGACCAGCTCCAACAAGAGACAATCGACCCATCACCCCTTGACATTTAATCAGATGATCGCCGCTGAATCTTCCAGTATCAACATCCTGGGTCATCATTGATGAGAAACTGAACTGAAATAGCCATATAAATACTGGTTCTCCAAGAACAGGTCAGAGCTTAGGAATCCTATGGTGAGTAACTCACTTCCTGACTCCCCAAAGCCTGTTCACCATCAACAAGGCACAAATCAGGTGAGTAATAGAATACTCTCCACTTGCCTGGATGAGTGCAGCTTCAACAACACTGAAGAAACTCAGCACCATCCAGGAAAAGGCAGCCCACTTGATTGGCACTCCTTCCCCAAATATGCACTTCCTCCACCACTGACGAACAGTAGCAACAGTGTGTACCATCTACAAAATGCAATATTGGAACTCATCAAGACTCCTTAAACAGCACCTTCCAAAGCCATGAATGCACTTTCCAAAGCCATCGAGTAGGACAAGGGAAGCAGACACATGGGAACACCGCCACCTGGAAGTTCCCTGTAACAATATGTATATTGTATGGGAGATAAAAGGTTAACAATTTAATGCAATACTTCTAACCACCAGAGGATGATCAAGAGCAGTCACATATATATCACGTAGCGACCCTTGATTCTAGTAGAAGGTGTTTAGGCGTGAGAGAGATTAGTTGTGTGTATGAGAGTTCTGTAGTTCGAGATAGCATATTTTATTTTAGCAACCTTATACTTAGGAATACGTTTGAATCTTATTTAAGTAGTGTTAATAAATCAGCTTTGTAAATTTACTTAGCTTGATGTTCATTGTTCAACACTACGCATTCAAGACATCCAGACAAAGAAAACAGAGAACATCAGATTCCCCTCACCACCCTGACTTGGAAATATATTGCTGTTCCTTCACTGTCGCTAGGGCAACATCCTGGAAGTCCCTCCCTAACAGCACTGTGGGTGTACCTACATCTCAAGGACTGCAATGGTTCAAGAAGCCAGCTCACCACCACCTTCTGAAGGGCAATTAGGGATGAGCAATAAATGGCGACCTAGCCAGCGAGGCCCACACCCTTTCAATTAATTTTTAAAACTCAATGTTAGAATGAGCCCCATCACAGGCACTGATTGATTGAACTCCCATCCAAATCACTGCTAGAATGAACACCCACCAGAATCACTCACATTAATGAGCAATATATAATTCAGATAAATATCTCTATTGTTGTCCATAACCAGGGCAGCAACATGTCACTCACTCCCAAGAAAGTTATCAACCATCTTCCCTAGAAATAAGCACTTTCACCTTGCCCAATCTTTGTGCTTGCTCTGTTTATTTCTTTAAAATGCAGCATCAACCAAACCTGTCGCTGTTCAGGCTCTTTTCACTGGTTTTAACCTTCAGCTACAATGTTCAAATTTGAATCACTGGCTTGGCATTTATTCCCAGCCACTGACTGCGTGCGTGTGTAAACAGCACAGTTCAGCAGTTTGCTGTAAGTAAAATTTCCTGCGCTGCAGGGAAGCTAATTGCAAAGTAAATTCATTGAAGAGTTTTCATTATGACAGCAATAGATCTTGACTGCGCAAAAAGCTGTGCACGTGTGGAACTCTGCAAGCAGATGTAACGAGGCTGTGCCTTTCACAGACAGCAGGAAAGAATATGCATGGAGAGCTGTTGGCCCTGAAGATGGTATGAAGACTGGATAAAATAACTGGGCGTTTTTTAAAAAGCTTGCTTGTGGTGTTTTACTTGGAGCTGGTGTCTCTTTCCTACAGACTAAGAATAACTACTTACATTTCAAAACTTCTGAACTGGTTGCAAAGCATCTTGGACATTTTGAGGTCAAGAGAAAGAAGCACAATATAAATCCCAGTTATTTCTTTCTATGTAAAGTTCACAGTCTTTGCCACTTCCTAAACACCCTCTTTGGTCCGTTGGGCAGCAAGAGGGATGCAGCTGTCTGGATTTCCCAGGGGCTGATGGTTAAATAATTGTAGTAAATAAATAAACTAAATAAATAATCTTTATTGTCAAAAGTAGGCTTACATTAACATTGCAATGAAGTTACTGTGAAAAGCCCCTAGTCACCACATGCCGGCGCCTGCTCGGGTACACAGGGAGAATTCAGAATTCTCAGCTGGTATGGGTATTGAAGGTTGTGATGAGATGCCCTACTCGTTCACAAAGGAATTCGTGATACCCATGGCCTTGGACACGATGCCGGGCTTTGGGGGTGAACCTGCTTCATCACTTTATCGATGGAATAGCTTTCCTTGCTCAAGCTATAACTCCTTGCTGCCTTTAGCTGCCTCCACTCACAAATGCCTTGGTGCCCCTCTTGGTTGCTCTCTCCTGTTCGTCGGGCATTGTTGCACTCGATTTCAGACACAATTAAAGATCACAGTGGATTATGTATTTTCCTGTCAACTCAATGTGTCCAATCACCTGGTCGTTCACAGAAACAATCACAAGCTCTGTGTGAAGCCTCATGCTATCAATCACGATGAGGAGTGCGTGTGTGTGCCTACTCCTCAGATGACAGTCGATAGCTTCTTTGATATCTTTTGTTTATGATTTACAACTGTCAGTCCTGAGTTATACTGCCAGCTGCATCTCACGTTGATTGGAGCAATAAAGGTGCATGAGCTCCTGTGGCTAATTTTTAACTGAATTTTAATAAAAAATCAACCAGGTCTGCAGCCAGAATGCCAGAATACACTTTGAAGAGTGAAACTGCACACTCCAGGTGGCGGGAGATGACCTAATCAAGGCAGTCGGACACATTTTACTTTGAATACATTTGGAAGCCACATTGCAAATCTGCCCAGCACTTCCGCCTCAGCGCAGGGCCCCATCAACCATTGATGCAGAAATACAGTGGGCGGGATTCTCCGTTAGCCGATGCCGAAATCAGGGCGCGCGATCGGGCGGAAAATAGCTCCCGACACTGAGACCGCGGCAGGCGCCGGTTTGACACCGGTTTGATACTCCACCCCCCCGAAAAAGGGTCAATGCGATGCACGTCGCGTTTAGTTGCAACACCATTCGCATATCATGAGTGAGCCCACCTGCGATTCTCCGCCTCCGATGGGCCGAGTTCCCGACGGCGCAGACCACGTCTGCTCTCACAAATTGTGCACCTGGACGGGGTGGCTGCTGAGAGAGAGAGGTCTTACGGCCAGTGCCCAGGGCTGCCATGCTTTGCCGACAGCCGCACTGTTGGCCGGGGGGCTTCTACGAGGGCTGGGAGGAGTAGTGGGGGTTGACTAGGAGGTGGGCTGTGGGGTCGGGGTGGACGGGTACGCAATATAATTACCACAGCCAGCAAGGCGGCCAAGCAGCGACGCATACCGCTTACAGCCCAGTTTAAACCTGGTGCCCTGGGTCATATAGATGACCCCCCCGGGGCACCTCACTGGGTGCCTTCTGGCCCCAGCCGACCCATCAGCTGTATGGACACGCCAGCATAATCTGTCCCATCTTTTCGGCCCCGATTATTGTATGTGTGGGGGGGTGTATTGTTTAAGCACGGTTGCAGCTTGTCAGCCCTGTGACTGTCCATCACGGACCCGGCGAGTCTTGCACCATTTTACGTGGGTTTTGATGGTGTTCCAAGCGGCGTCAGTGCTAGCCCCTCACCGGCAGCGGAATCGGTGTAGGTTCAGCACCGATTTTACGGATGTGAAAGCCCATTGATTCTCCGTTGGCGTCAACACTTGGACGCAGAAATGGAGAATTCAGTCCAATATGTGTGCAGTTGTTTGTGCACAGATAGCCATGCACGTGGATGAGTTGTGCACTCTTTAACTAATAATCAAAACAGCTCAGTCCATCCGTTAAATAACTCAATATGCTTCCAACACCGATGGAATGTTGAATGGTAGATAGCATTGGATGCAAGGACGTTACAGTAAATAATTCAATGGCAGTATGAAATAAAACTGCTGTGCAATAAAATTCAACCCTCTGCTCAAATTGTTTCAATATGTATCTGAATTTCAAGCATTTTTTTCCCCCTCAGTACGTGACCCAGACTCTGAGCTCGGAGATTAGAAACATTAAATTGAACTGTACCATAAGGAGATTAAAATGACTCAGATGAGAGTATTTTAAGGCACAGTCTCTTCTCCGTGTGCTTTATTGTCAATGCACATGATTACCAATAAAGCCATTTTTTTTGACGTAAAGTGCATTTTGTTTCGATGGCGACGGGTCGCAGTTGGATGTTTAATGGGACTTTTTGGCATGCTAACTCGGTAGCAACAGTGAGCTTGGTGCTTGCTCCAGATTTTTAATTTTGAATTGACAAGAGATTCCCAAAGGCATGCTTCTGCCATACTGCAGCTAAACTGTATTTGTAATGCTGTCTTCCTTTTTATCATCCTCACTATCTGCAACATATGTGCCCCTGCTATCCTAATTATGATAATGATTACTGATGATAACAATTCGGTAAGGGAAGGTGTCTCACATAAATGGGTATCTTCGTATGGATTGGCAATAAAGTAAGAAAAATGTACACAGAAGCAGAAATGCTTTTAACTCTTTGCGGACTTATTCTCCACAGAGAAATGGTACCCGCCATGCACTTTATTCAGAGATTACCATGCGCTCGTGCATACCATGTTTACATCATTCCAATAGCATAATACTGCTGGCCTGACTTGGTTCCTCAAAGCACCAGCTCTACATTCCACCATGCCAGGGCCCACTGGTAAATACTATCTGAGCCCATCCGAGGGCCATCTCTCCCCTCAAAAAAACACTGCCTGCCCACGCCGCCTCTACCAGACCCCACTCAACCCTCCCCCCCTCCACACACACAAACACACACACACACACACACGGCCACTCCCACAGGGACCCCTGCAATAGGGACACCCCCTACAGGGACCCCTGTAATAGGGACACCCCCTACAAGGACCTCTGTATTAAACCCCCCACAGGAGGGTGACCTCGCCGCCCGCTCAAGGTGGCGGGCCGACAGCAAGATTCCCTGGGAATCCTTCATATACTCCAAGGGGATTCTAAAACTGATGCAATTCAGCTCTGGCGGGAGTCTCCCAAACGATTAATTCGGCTGGATGTGTTCATGTTTATTTATACTTGTGGTAGTCACCACTAACTGTATTAGATGTCTATTAGATGTAGTACGATAAGACTCCTGTACTAGAGGAACATGGGTAAATCCCTGCCTGCTGGCTCCGCCCAGTAGGCGGCGTATAAATGTGTGTGTATAAATGTCGCCGGAGCTGCTCCCATTCTGACAGCAGCTACAGGAGGCCACACATCGTTGCTCAATAAAGCCTCGATTATTCACTACTCTCGTCTTTGTAGTAATTGATAGTGCATCAATTTATTAAGCAAAGATTTTAAAACGATGGAACTTTGCATCAAGCGTGATCGCCTACAGCTGAGCCCTCAAGCAGCCAACGCGACATCTGCTTTTGACCACTGGCTAGCCTGCTTCGAAAGCTACCTCCGAACATCCACTGATGAACCCTCAGACACACAGAAGCTCCAGCTCCTTTATTCACAGGTGAGCCCTGACATTTTTCCTCTCATCCGGGATGCGTCCACTTACTCTGCAGCAATGGAGTTCCTGAAAGGACATTACGTTCGGCCGGTCAACAAACTATACGTCAGGCACCTCCTGTCCACGAGACAGCAACTCCCCGGTGAGTCCCTAGACGATTTCTGGCGTGCCCTGCACATCCTGGCGAGGAGCTGTAACTGCCAGGCAGTTTCGGCAGTCGAGCATACAGAACGTATAATCAGAGACGCTTTTGTTACGGGCATGGGGTCGGCATACATCCGCTAGGGCCTACTGAAGCAGGGTACGCTGGATCTTGCGGGGACCAGACAGCTCGCGAACTCATTAGCAGTGGCCACCCGTAACGTCCAGTCGTACGCCCCCGACCGCACGGCAACCTCATGGGCATCGTGGGCCCCACCAGCTACCGACCCCAGCCCACCGCAAGCCTGCGCCGCAAGGCAGCCAGCCAGCCAACCCCGGGGGTCCCAAATGCTACTTCTGCGGGCAGAACAAACACCCCGACAGCGCTGCCCGGCGCGGAGCGCAACCTTCAACGGCTGCGGAAAGAAGGAACATTTTGCTGCTGTGTGCCAGGCCCGGTCGGTCGCCGCTGTTTCTAGGCCCAGCGTTACTACACCCCCCACGTGCGGCATGTGGGCGCTGCCATCTTCTTCCTCACAGGCCATGTGCGGCCCGTGGGCGCCGCCATCTTTAATGCCTCCCGTCATGCGCGCACTGTGGGTGCCACCATCTTCGGCGCTATTTTGGACGGCACTTCAGGGTCCCTGCTCGTCGGGAAGTTCATCTGGCCGCTCATCGCCTGCCACCACCACTCACCAGCCCGGGGCCTCCCAGCATTAGCCGCAGCTCACCTCGACCACCCTCGACCAGTCCAGGCCTCACAACCTCGCAACCGCAATGACAACGGTGAGAATCGATGAGCACGGAAAGCTTCATCCACCCCACAATGGTAAGGCGCTGCTCCCTCGCGGTACACCCCGTTACCCAGAAAATCTCCCTGGCCTCCGGATCCTGTTCCGTGAAAATCCGGGGGTACTGCATCGCGACCCTCACAGTCCAGGGCGTAGAGTTTAGCAACTTCCGGCTCTACGTCCTCCCCAACCTCTGCGCTGCCTTGTTACTCGGTCTGGACTTCCAATGCCACCTCCGAAGCTTAAAGTTATAATTCGGCGGACCCCTACCCCCCCTCACCGTATCCGGCCTCACGACCTTTAAGGTCGATCCACCTTCCTTGTTTGCAAACATCACCCCGGATTGCAAATCCGTCACCACCAGGAGCAGATGGTACAGTGCCCAGGACAGGACCTTCATCAGGTTGGGGGTCCAGCGGCTTCTGTGGGAAGGCATCATTGAGGCCAGCAACAGCCCTTGGAGAGCCCAAGTGGTAGTAGTGAAGACTGGGGAGAAGCACAGGATGGTCATTGACTACAGTCAGACCATCATGCGGTACACGCAACTCGACGCATACCTCCTCCCACGCATATCTGATATGGTCAATCAGATTGCACAGTACCGGGTCTTTTCCACAGTGGACCTGAAGTCCGCCTACCACCAGCTCCCCATCCGCAAGGAGGACTGCCAATACACTGTGTTTGAAACAGACGGCCGCCTCTATCATTTCCTTAGGGTTCCCTTCGGCGTCACTAACGGGGTCTTGGTCTTCCAACGTGAGATGGACCGAATGGTTGACCGGTACGGACTGCGGGCCACGTTCCCATACCTAGACAACGTCACCACCTGCGGCCACGATCAGCAGGACCATGACGCTAACCTTCGCTAATTTCTCCACACCGCCAAACTCCTTAATCGCACGTGTAATAAGGAGAAGTGCGTGTTCCGCACCAACCGCTTAGCCATCCTTGGCTATGTTGTAGCAAAAGGAGTTTGAGGGCCCGACCCCAACCGCATGCACCCCCTCATGGAACTCCCCCTCCCCCACTACCACAAGGCCCTGAAATGATGCCTGGGGATCTTCTCCTATTATGCCCAGTGGGTCCCTAACTATGCGGACAAGGCCCGTCCACTCATTCAGTCCACAGTTTTTCCCCTGACGGCTGAGGCCCACCAGGCCTTTAACCGCATCAAGGCGGACATCGCCAAGGCCACGATGCACGCAGTCGACGAATCCCTCCGTTTTCAGGTCGAGAGCGATGCATCGGACGTAGCTCTGGCCGCCACCCTCAACCAGGCAGGCAGGCCCGTAGCATTCTTTTCCCGCACCCTCCATGCCTCCAAAATTCAGCACTCCTCTGTCGAAAAGGAGGGCCAAGCCATTGTGGAAGCTGTGCGGCATTGGAGGCATTACCTGGCCGGCAGGAGATTCACTCTCCTCACTGATCAACGGTCGGTAGCCTTCATGTTCAATAATACACAGTGGGACAAGATCAAAAATGATAAGATCTTGAGGTGGAGGATGCCCATCCCCTGGGTGTTCAGATGATGTGTGTCATTGCCTCCTGCAGTGTTCTGGCATGGTGTCCATGCACCAAGGTGTGATTGAGATGCTAGGCAATGACTTTCACATGTTATATGGCCTGCCCACCCACGGGACTCCACTTGGGATGTGTGAAGTACCCACTTAACCACGATTGCCAATTCCCTGTTAGCGATAGCCTTCAGCCATGCAGCCGGAGGCCTCAGCAGTCGGTGGGGGTTATGGGTGGTCGGTAGGGCAGACAGACTGGGACAAGGGTTGCCCAATGAACGGGTACACATAATGCAGGGGTTGGCATGGTGGTGCCATGCCTGGTTGCCCCCCAGTTGCTCCCAGCACCTCCCCCCACCCTCCTATAGTGGCCCAGCCCCATGGAGGGTCCCCCACCTCCTGCCGAGCACTGGGGCGGCAAATCCAGCGCCCCCGGGCTTTTTGCCTGTGAGCAAAGATGACTACTCACCTCCTCGGCTCCCCACAGAAGGCCTTCCGCCAGGTTCACATTTTTCAAAAGGAGTACTAATCGGCGACAGTGTGACCACTCGCTGGGGAGGCTGCTTGAGGCACCATCAATTGAACAAAGACTAGAGTTAGATACAACTGAGGCTTTATTGCTCTAAGATGTGTGGCCTCCCACAGCAGCTGGCGAAATGGCTCCTGAATGGAGGACACGCATATTTATACTCTGCCTACTGGGTGGAGCCAGCAGGCAGGGACTACCGGCGAACCTGTAGTACAGGTCCTACCTTACATCACCTAATACAGGTGCAACAGTGGTTTGCCACATTCACCCCCTGTTAAAATTGAGTCCGGCGGGGGTGGTGGAGAGCTATATACAGCAATGAATTTATATTGACAGTATTTGATCAGAAAAAAAAATGTCTTTTGAAGTCCGGTGCCAGTTAGAGATTTAACCGGTCCGGTGCCTTGATGTTCCGCTGGGAGCGACGTAGCGGTGGCGGCGATGTCGATGCTGGCCTGATGTTCGGTGATTCCGGGGGCGTGCCGAAATCCTCTTCACCCTCAGGCGTGGGCAGGGGAAGGACGGATGGTCCTGGTGGGGTTAATGCTGGGAGCGCTGGGGGAGTGGAGGGTGGCGCCGGGCCAGAGAGGTGTGTGTGTGTGGAACCCGCTGGTGGCAGGTCCCTGAGGGAGACAATATCTTGGCGGACGTCGGGGTATGGCTCGTAGGCATACTGGGGGTTCGCATGGAGCAATTGCACCCTTTCCACCAACGGGTCCACCTTGTGGAGGCGGACATGCCTACGGAGCAGGACTGGTCCTGGAGCTGCGAGCCAAGTCGGGAGCGACACCCCGGATGTGGACTTCCTGGGGAAGGTAAAAACACGTTCATGTGGTGTGTTGTTAGTAGCGGTGCACAGTAGTGACTGAATGGAGTGAAGTGCATCAGGGAGGACCTCCTGCCAGCGAGAGGCTGGGAGGTTCCTGGACAGCCAGTTGGACAGCCCTCCATACCGTCCCGTTCTCCCTCTCTACCTGCCCGTTTCCCTGGGGGTTGTAGCTGGTCGTCATGCTGGAGGCGAAACCGCTGCTGAGCAGGAACTGACGCAACTCATCGCTCATGAATGAGGATCCCCTGTCACTGTGGATAGAGGCGGGGAAACTGAACAGAGCGAAGATAGTGTTTAGGACTTTGATGACGGTGGCAGACGTCATGTCGGGGCATGGGATGGTGAAGGGGAACCTGGAGTATTCATCGACCACACTGAGAATATATGTGTTTCGGTCGGTGGAGGGGAGGGGCCCTTTGAAATCCACGCTGAGGCGTTCAAAGGGGCGGGAGGCCTTCACCAGGCTCGCACGGTCTGGCCGGTAGAAGTGCGGCTTGCACTCCGCACAGACCTGGCAGTCCCTGGTGATTGTCCGCACTTCCTCGACGGAGTAGGGCAGGTTGCGGGCCTTAATGAAATGGTACAACCGTGTGACTCCTGGGTGACAAAGGCTGTCGTGCAGGGTCCGGAGTCGGTCTACTTGTACACTGGCACATGTACCTCGGGGTAGGACGTCTGGCAGTTCGTTGAGTGTGCCGGGGCGATACTGCGTGAGCCTGGCACACCACGGCGAAGTGCCCCTTTTTGCCGCAAGCTTAGCAAAGGGCAGCGCGGGCCGGGCAGAGTTGGCAAGGATGCTTATGTTTGCCACAGAAGTAACATCGGTGACCGCCGGGGTGCGCGGGCTGGCATGTGGCGCAGGCGTACTGGCTGGGTAAGGCCCCCGCTGAGGCGGCCGTCTGTGGGGTCCACGAAGGGTAGGAGGGGTGGGCCGCGCGGCTGGTGGGGTAGGCCTGAGTGTTACGTGAGGCAAAACCGTCATGGAGAGCGCTAGCTTCTTTGTTTCAGCTAGGTCAAGCGTGGCCCCTTCTGACAGTCTTTGGCGTATGAGGTCCGACCCAATCCCCGTTACAACCGCATCCCACATAAGAAGGTTGGAATGTTCGGTGGCCGTAACGGCCTGACAGTCACAGTCCCGGACGAGTGGGATTAGGGCTCACCAGAAGTCTTCTATGTACTCACCAGGGACTTGAGAGTGAGTGGCGAGTATGTGCCTGGCGAAGAGCGTGTTCGTTTTCTGTGCGTAGTTTTCTTTGAGAAGCGCCATGGCGTCGGCGTAGTTCGGGGCGTCCTGGATCAGCGGAAACATGTTGGAGCTCAACCTTGAGTACATAGAACAGGATCTGTATCTTCTGAGCCTCCGGAGCAGGGGTGGTCGTTGAGTTGATGTACGCCTCGAAGCAAGCTAGCCAGTGATTAAAGTCCTTTTTGACGTCGCTTGGTTGCGGATCCAGCTGCAGGCGATCTGGTTTGATTGTGAGGTCCATCGTTTAGAAAATCTTAGTGCAATAAATTGAGGCACAATCAATTGAACAAAGACTAGAGTTGGATACAACTGAGGCTTTATTACTCTAAGATGTGTGGCCTCCCACAGCAGCTGGCGAAATGGCTGCTGAACGGAGGACACGCATATTTATACTCCGCCTACCGGGCAGAGCCAGCAGGCAGGGACTGCCGGCGAACCTGTAGTACAGGTCCTACCTTACATCACCTCACACAGGTGCAACAGTGGTTTACCACACTGCTGAATGATAGGAGACCGTTGGATATGGGGTGGCTCTTGTTAATTGTATAGAAATAGGGCTTAAGTGGTGATAATTGGTTTCTCGCCACGCAATGGCGAGATCCCAATTTTGCCTACGGGAGCGGGCCGGTTGCATCACAAACTGTTTGGCGCTTCCCACTATTCACCGGCCTCATTTCGCTTGAGTGAGAGCGCAACGAGCCCTGAGAATCACGCCCTTCGAAATTATTTGGTTGAATCGCGCCTGTTAGCAGAATTAAATGAGTCGAGTTCTTCAGACCGTATGAAACGTTAACAAAATAGCTTTATTTGCCACATGCATGTGGGAGAGCTAAAACTCAGCTGTCTTAACGACAGCTTGGTCCAAGTCGCTCTGGCCCACAAAGCTGTCTTACACATCTTATACCCAGTTTTGGATAGTACAGACTAATTCGAAGGAATGCAAGGTGGTTCAAAGTACGACAATACAATTGATTATCGATACCGGCAGTTTGATTAAGCTGCAGTCACTTCCCTGATTAGACGACATGGATACATTGACATGGATACATTGATACTTTTAATCGTTCAGGAGACACATCTTGTCCATGTGCTTTGCAATACAAAGGAACGTCCTTTAGACAATCAGCCCATAATGAGATGGTAAGTGCTCTGCTTCCCTGATACATGATGTGGAGATGCTGGCGTTGGACTGGGGTGGGCACAGTAAGAAGTCTTACAACACAGGTTAAAGTCCAACAGGTTTGTTTCAAACACTAACTTTCAGAGCACTGCTCCTTCCTCAGGTGAATACCTGATACATGGTATATGGGTGGGTCCACACTGCCCCTTTCAGACATTCAGGAGCCAGGCTGAACGTTTTCGATTTGTAAGCTATGAAATGTGTTACCTGAGATATGTCTGCGTTTAGTATGCTAATTTGCTTTTGTCCAAATTTTGGGTTTTTAGAGATTGTCAGGTTAACCCTTTCCAGGCATTCCCTTCCCTGCTGTTTTTTTACGTGTATCTCAGATCCTCCATTTTCCCTACTACAGCACCCAAGATAACTTGTTAGCTACCCAGGTGTGCTTCGGATGTGACAAGGCCATAACTTTGCTGTAGGTTGTACAATTGAATAACATGCCTTCAATTTCTGAATATTGGCTTCAGGCTGCCACTCTTCTCTGTCCATTTGCAGTTAATAAGGTGACAATACTTGGTAAGTTGTCCATTACCACCTACTCTAAGAAAGGCTGCTGGGGCAAACAATTTGTCAACCAAACACCACCTTACTTGACATCAGTTAAACCATTTTATGAATTTCTCTTTGGCGTGCTGTATTAATTCTCATCTAAAAAATTCCAATCTCTGTTTTACTGATGCAAACTGCAAAAATACGTCTTCATCGTACATCACAAAGAGCCAGCCTTGTCAAGTTTCAGGCAATAAAAAATGGGTAATTGTTAATCTCCGGCTGCACTGCCCAAAAGCAAATCTCCAAAGGCACAGCTCACTCATGACAAAGTCTAATGGAATCTTTGAAATTAGTAAGATTACTTTCAAACATCCTGAATAGTGACACTTGCTTGGTCAGCACCTTCATAAATTAATGAGAAGGCTTAGAATCCCTACAGTGCAGGAGAAGGCTATTCGGCCTATCAAATCGGCACCAAACCTTTGGAAAACCACTCTGCCTAGACCCACTCCCCCGCCAGCGTCCTGTAAACCCACCTAATATTTAAAACTCTAAGGGGCACTCCAACATGGCCACTCCACCTAACATGCACATGTTTATATTGTGGGACAAAATTGGTACACCCGGAGGAAACCCACACAGACATGGCGAGACCCCCACAGACAGTCACCCGAGATTGGAATTGAACCCGGGCTCCTGGCACTGTGAGGCAGCAGTGCTAACCACTGTGCCATCATTCCGTTTGTTTAATCTGAGGAAGCTTCATGTTCGAACAGTCCCTCTCACTGTCGGCCATTCCCCGAGGAATAACTTGCGTGGATCCACCTCAGTTCCCCACATTTCCTGTTCATAAGGGAAATTTGCTCACCAGTGCAATCAATGATACCTTTTCGATATCACTTTTGGTCCATCCTGGCATTGGCCCAAATACCTCAAAGAACGTTCAAGCTCTATGACCAAAATTTCTGGAGCATTGGCTTCAGGAGATGTAAGTTGTGCTTGTTTTTTTCTCCACTCCACGGAAATGTGAGTGTAGTCAATTTATACTCATTTACATCACAACATTGCTGCAAATTTTCTCAGTTGTTTGAGGGAATTTTGGTGCTGTTCCAAGCAAAATCTTCAGTTTGCATTTTTCCTGCATTTATTCCAATAATTCTATGATTTAGATTGATACCCAACATTTAGGCTCACTGTGGGCTAAAGGCACCTGATGTTGATGTAATTGAGATGTCTGGAGTTTGATGGCTCTGTCTATTGCTACATCCAGATAATTTTAGCTTCCTTCTCCAAATGTTCAGAAGGAAGAGCAATTGGAATGGTTTTCCCAATGAGCATACCAATGTTCTGCATATTGATGAAAAACAAGAGGAGTAGCAGAGGGGAGGTGGTGGCACAGTGGTATCGTCATTGGACTAATGATCCATAGATCCTGCGTAATTCTCTGGGGACCTGGGTTCAAATCCCCCCTATGACGTAGTTCAAATTCAATAAAAATCTGAAAATAAAAATCGAATGATGATCACTGTTATAAAATCTCCACTGATTCACTTCCTTGAGGTTGGAAATCCTACATGTAACTCCAGATCCACAGCAATGTGGTTGGCTATCCATTCAGCTCAAGGCCAATTAGGGATGGGCAATAAATGCTGGTCCTGCCAATGGCCCCCAGATCCACACGAATAAATGAAAAAGAATGGCACAGTGGCAGAAGACAGCATTAAATGAAGTCATGGCTGATCTGTATCATAATTCATCTATTAATTTATCCACCGTGCCTTCAAATCTCACTGCCTCTTAGTCTAGCAAAAGTTAATCTCAGATTTAAAATTATTAATCAAGATAGTAACTGCTGCTTTTGTTGGAGAGGGTCCCTCACTTCTACCAAAATTTGTGTGAAGCAGTGTTACTTCCCTCACAAAAAGCTTGGCTCTGATTTTAGAGTTTGTCGCTTTGCACGAAAGACTCCACCAGGACAAAACACTTCTCCATTTATCCCATCAATTCTTCTCAAAATCCTCAAAATCTCAATCAACTAATTTCCAGGGAGTACAAGGCTAGTTTATGTAACCTTTCCTCTTAATCTTGCAACCCAGGTAATATCCTAAGAATCTGCACTGAACCCATCCAATCCTAACATATTAATTCTGAGGTGTGTTACCCAGGACTGTACACAGCCCTCCAAATTTGTTTGTAACATAGTTATATATTGCATAGTTATAGCTAATCTTCCACTCTTTATATTCTAGTTCTCAAACTATAAATTCACCTTTTTGATTTTTTTTTACCTATTACATTTTAGTTATCTATGCATCTGGACCCACAAATCACTTCAGACCTTCACTATTTCTAGATTCATACTTTTCAAATAATACTTGAATCTATCCATCTTGGTCTAGAATTGGAAGAACTCACACTTACCTAGGTGAAATCTATCTGTCACAACTTTCCCACTAGCCCAGCATTTATTGTCCATCTCAAGGGCAACGATGGATCGGCAATAAATGTTGGCCGAGCCAGCGATGCTCACATCCCATAAATGAATATTTTTTAAAAATAGCGAATAGTTTAGGCCCCAGCTGGAATCCTTCAGGGGTCCCACTCGTTACTTCTTTCCAATTCAACATCTGACCGTTGTTATGGGCCAGGGTTTAGAGAACCCCAAAGTATATCATGGAGTTCACCTGACCCACAACTTTTAATAGATTGTGGTATGGGGAGCACACGGCCCACTCTACAGGTGTGGTACAGCAGAAATGGAAAAGTATTTTTTAAAGCAAAACAATATTTATTTTATGAACTCAAGTTAACCTTTTTAAAACATACAATGAACATCTTAGCAACCATTAATTCAAATACAACAGCCAAAGAATACAACACTAAGTAATCCTTAAGCTGTCCTTTTAACATCCATAAGACTTAAAAAAGGACTTTTAACAGAAGCACGTCAGGTTAAAGTCACTGCTGAGCGCAGTTATTAGTTTTAAATCACCAAAGGATCGATTTACAGTTTTTAGATTACAGAGAGAGAGTCTTATACCCTTTCTGGCAGTGACTGCAGCTATCCAGCTCTGAAAACGAAACTAGAACACACACTGCAGCAAACAGCCCAAAACGAAAGTAAAAAGCTGACAGACAGCCCAGCTCCACCCACACTCTGACATCACTGATAAACACCCATTTCTTAAAGATACATTTCTTAAACACCCATTTCTTAAAGGTACTCTCACATGACATCCACTATCCCTGTTCTACTGCTTAACCAAACCCCTAACCAACTCAATAATATTCCTTCAGTTCCATGGCCTTCAATTTTAGCTGACAGTTTGTTGTGTGGAATTTTATGGAATACCTTCTGGAAGTTCAAATTATGTCAAAAGCCATTGACCAGGTTACTATTTCATCGCTGGCTCGGCTTTCTTTAAAAATGCAATGATCGGCGGTGTTACATTTAAACATGCTTTCTTGTTTTATGTTCTGATGTGCACAAATGAGCTCCATAGGAAATTTGCATTTAAGTTCCCATTGGCAAGACTGGCGCAGAAAATTTCACCCTGGCATTTGTTTTATTTGCCATCCGGAAAATCCCGGCCCACTTGGCCTAAGTACACTAGAATTATTGAACTGATGCTTCAAAATTTGATCTATAAGTTACTTAAAAATCATAGAGCTTGAAAACTGCTTTAAAATGGGAAGATTACTGGAATATATCAAACCAGTGTTGAGCCAAATATTGTTAGATTATTCTGGACACCATCATGTGGGTTCTATGCACCACCTTACATTGAGTAAGATTTAGTCTCGCACACGATGAGGATGCATTCACCTTCTACAAAGCTTCCCTCCAAATTCCGGCCTTCAACAACCCCCCCAACTCCTCCACCCAATTGAGCTTGACCTCCTCCACAGGAGCACATTCCCTCTTCATCAGCTCCCCACACATGTCCGCAACCCTGCCCTCCCCAATTTCATCCTCGGACAGAAGCTTATTCTGCAGCACCAGGGACTGCAGCATCGGATAGGATGGCACCTACTTCCTAATAAAGTCCCTGACCTGCAGATACCTGAACCTATTCCCCCTTGGTAACTGGTACACCCCTCCAGTTCCTCTAGGTCTGCAAACTTCCCTCCCACAAACAAGTCCCAGAAGCATTCTATCCCCACCTGCCCTCCCCCCCCCCCCCCGCCCCCCCCCCCCCCGCCCCCCACCCCCGGAACTTCACATCCTATCCCACCGGCGCATATCTATGATTGTCACAAATCGGCGCCCACAGTGATCCGCCTTCCAATCCAAAGTGCTGCCGACACTGGTTCCAAACCGTCAGTGCTGATACCACCACCGGACCCGTGAAGTATCTAACCAGCGAGAATGGAAGGGGCGCCCACAACAGTACCCTCAGGCCCCTTACACGAGGCCACCTCCATTCGCCCCCAAACTGATCGTTCCGCCACTGCCCATTTCCCAGCCATTGCAATGTTTTCATCCCAGTATTAATTAAACAAGCTCGGCAATGCTAACTCATCCCAGCTCTCTCCACCCCTCTCTACTCACCCCCCCAGTGCTTCCTCTCCAAGTAAACCCCCTTCCCCTTCCCCGCCCACACAAACCTCAAAATCATCCCATCAACCTTCCTAAAAAAGGACTTAGAAACAAAAATCGGGAGGCTCAGGAATACGAACAAAAATTCGGCAGCACCGTTATCTTCACCGTCTCCGTCTGTACCCGACATACCAAAGACAATGGCAGAAAATCCAACCTCTTGAAGTCTGCCTTCACTCCCTCCACCTACTTCACAACCCCCTACTCTTTGTTCATTCACAGCCTCCTACTCTCTGCCCACTCACAGCCTCCTACTCCCTGCCCACTCACAGCCTCCTACTCCCTGCCCACTCACAGCCTCCTACTCTCTGCCCACTCACAGCCCCCTACTCTCTGCCCAAGGCAGCATGGTAGCACAGTGGTTAGCACGGTTGCTTCACAGCTCCAGGGTTCCAGGTTCGATTCCCAGCTTGGGTCACTGTCTATGCGGAGCCTGCACGTTCTCCCCGTGTCTGCATGGGTTCCTCCGGGTGATCCGGTTTCCTCCCACAGTCCAAAGATGTGCAGGTTAAGTGGCTTGGCCATTCTAAATTGCCCTTTGTGTCCAAAAAGGTTAGGTAATGGGGATAGGTTGGAAGGGTGGATTGGCCATGCTATTGGCCACTGCCTCCCACTCGCTGCCCATTCACTGCCTCCTACCGGCTGCCCACTCACAGCCTCCTGTTTGCTGTCCATTCACAGCCTCCTCCTCACTGCCCACTCGTGCCTCCCCCTCACTGCCACAACCCGAGCCCTCACCGCCTCTTGCCCAAGTTCACAATGCCTCTCACTTGAGCTATGGCTTGCTGTCCCTCTTCTGTACTTAGATCACCAGTTAGACAGAGGTAACTGTCTTGTACTTTGTTCCATTGCACTCTCCCCAGGAAAGATACAGTATGAATGGCATGCAATAATTAGCTGATACTCAAACTGCTCAAATGTTGCCATTTTTATTATAAAAATGTGATTTAATTAAAAAAGAGGATATAGTATTGTTTCAGTTCCCACTTCAAGTTGAGTATTTTCAAGTATTTTCAGTTGAGTTCGCTCTGTGCCGTCTTTGAAAAATGGCTGGTTCTTATTTCACAGGCATTTCATTAGATACTGCAATTATGGGCAGTATCTAATGAGACTTCACCAGGATCAAGGACCCCTGGGGCAAAGGTGCCGCCTACTTAGAGCTGATAGCTAATCAGAGACTGATTGCCCTTCATTGGTTGGCAGCACCACCAGAGAACTGGTGGCTGCTGCTGGTTCTACACTCACCCAAGTGGGCAGCACGGTAGCACAAGTGGATAGCACCGTGGCCTCACAGTGCCAGGGTCCCAGGTTCGATTCCCCGCTCGGTCACTGTCTGTGCGGAGTCTGCACGTTCTCCCCGTGTCTGCGTCCGTTTCCTCCCACAGTCCAAAGATGTGCAGGTTAGGTTGATTGGCCATGCTAAATTGCCCTTAGTGTCCAAAAAAAGGGTTAGGTTAGGAGGGGTTATTGGGTTACGGGAATAGGGTGGAAGTGAGGGCTAAAGTGGATCGGTGCAGACTCGATGGGCCAAATGGCCTCCTTCTGCACTGTATGTTCCATGTTCGCTGTTCTAAGATTCATTCTCATTGCTGAATCCTAGGCCACAAGTGAGTAATGGCAGGAGGGGGTCCACAGCAAGGGGATGCAGGTCCCACTTTCCAATGCAGGTGTTGAACAGGCACTGAGAGCCTTTGAACTGGGGTCCCCCACTCCTCGCCACCACATCCCACCCATCGCCTTGGGAGCCCATTAGCAACCTTGGAATCGTTTGCTTAACATGCTCGCTGTGCAGCAAGCCCCCTGCCTGTCCCGGGTTAATACAAGCACTGTTGGGATGTGGCCCTTAAGTGGACATTAATTGCCCATTTAAAGTCATCAATTGATGATGGCGTGGGAAGGCTGTCCCAGGGCCGAATCAGTTGGTGGCAGGGAGACAGTGAGGTCCCCACTGCCCACCCTATCTGATTTAGAGGCCCTCACTTCCAAACCCATCACTGGGAGTGCATTGAATTCAGCACCATATGGGAAATGTGCCCTCTGGTGTTGGCGTGTCAATAAATTTAGCCTTCAGTGCTTTTGTGGTTTGCTGCATTTTCAATAACCGGGCTGTTGTAAATGGATTAACTCGCCCAAACTCAAAAGTTGTAGAACAAGAATGTGATGGGGACCCATCCCCTGGTAATGACAAACAAATCAGCCAGGAGAGAGGGAAAGAAAGTGGTCATCTCAGTGTTGCCACAAGAGAGAGAGAGCAAGATGGAGGTGGACCCAGGGACTCTCAGAATGGGCAAGAAAATAATGCCAGCAAGCCACAGATTTGCAGCAACTTCTTCTGGGACGCCTAACATTTGCAGGGCTATGGTATTATAGGTATTAAGGTACCTGATAGGCTAAAGCACCGTTGGTGGAAACTGGGTGTTTTCTATTGGCTAGAGTGTATAATAGCTCCGCCCTGCTAGGCGGGGTATAAGAATCCGTACCGCCCCAGCAGCCCTCATTCTGTACCTGAGCTGCTGGGGGAAACATCTAGTTTGTTAAAGCCTTCAGTTGGACTACAACCTCGTTTTAGTGGTCATTGATCGTGCATCAATTTAATAAGCTAGAATTTTAAGAAGAAAGGATGGAGCTCCGAATCAAGCCGGAGTGTCTGCAACTTAGCCCCCACGCGGCGAACTCACTCCCGATCTGGCTGGCAGCACCCGGACCCATCCTGCTCTGAAAACAAGTGCGGGCGCACAAGTCGGACCCGTTGGTCGAGAGGGTCCATCTGCTCCATGCTAACCTCCAGTACGCCTACGTGGCGTACCCCGACGGCCGACAAGATACGGTCTCCCCACGGGACCTGGCACCCGCCGGAACTCCACGCACATTCCAGCCACCAGTCCCACCCTCCCTTCCACCGCAGCACCTTACAGGAGGATCAATCCTTCCGCCGCCCCTGTCTAGGCCCCCCCACCCACCGACGCCCCCCGCAGGCGCTCCCTTCCCAGGTCAGCCGTTTTCCCCACCAGCGCGTTTAGGGGTGGCGAAGTTGCCATGGAGATCGAAGCCACGCTTCCGGAGTCAAAGACGCCCCAGCCTCCACCGGAGTCATCATCGATGCTCCGACGATCACAGAGGATGACCAGGGCCCCTGATTGACTGATTGCTTCATTTTAACTGAAATCTGTAAATATAAACCATCAAATGTACATAGCTACCAGACTTGTAAATAGTTATTAAACACTGTACGGAGGTATTACGGTACCTCCATAACTAATTATACCATGTTGTTATGTTTTGTAGTTTCTGGCCACCACCCCCGCCGGACTCTTTTTTTAACAGAGGGTGAATGTGATATTTGGGTATTATGGTACCTGATAGGCTAAAGCACCATTGGTGGAAACTGTGTGCTTTCTTTTTTTAAAAAATATATTTTATTCAAATTTTTTCGGTCAAACAAGAACAGTACAGGATTTTCCCCTTTTTACAACTTTAAAACAATATAAATAATAATGACCATTTTTTAACAAATAAGTAATATATTAACTAAACGGCAACTGCCAACAACAAAATAATAACTCTCCAAAACAATGAAGTCCCACACGCCAGTATAAATAGCTAATATACAAACAACTATAGGAAACCCCTGAGGGCCCGCGTGGGCCCTCCCCTCCCCCCCTCCCCCACCCCCCCTCCTCCCCTCCCCCACCCCCCCTCCTCCCCCCCGGGTTGCTGCTGCTACCTTCCCCATTTCCCTTATCGCTCTGCGAGGTAGTCAAGGAACGGTTGCCATCGCCTGGTGAACCCTTGAGCCGAACCTCTTAGTGCGTACTTTATCCGCTCCAATTTTATAAACCCTGCCATGTCGTTTATCCAGGCCCCCACGCCCGGGGGCTTAGCTTCCTTCCACATAAGCAATATCCTTCGCCGGGCTACTAGGGACGCAAAGGCCAAAACATCAGCCTCTCTCGCCTCCTGCACTCCTGGCTCTTCTGCAACCCCGAATATAGCCAACCCCCAGCCTGGCTCGACCCGGACCCCCACCACCTTCGAAAGCACATTTGCCACCCCCACCCAGAACCCCTGTAGTGCCGGACATGACCAAAACATGTGGGTGTGGTTCGCTGGGCTTCCCGCGCATCTCCCGCACCTGTCCTCCACTCCAACAAATCTACTTAACCTTTCTCCAGTCATATGCGCCCTATGTAGAACCTTGAATTGTATCAGGCTGAGCCTGGCGCATGAGGACAAAGAGTTTACCCTACGTAGGGCATCTGCCCACAGCCCCTCCTCGATCTCTTCCCCCAGCTCCTCTTCCCATTTTCCCTTCAGCTCATCCACCATGATCTCCCCCTCGCCTCTCATTTCCCTGCATACATCTGACACCCTACCATCCCCCACCCATGCCCCCGAAATCACCCTGTCCTGAATCTCTTGCGCCGGGAGCAGCGGAAATTCCCTCACCTGTTGCCTCGCAAAAGCCCTCAGTTGCATGTACCGAAATACATTCCCCGGTGGCAACCCATATTTTTCCGTCAGTGCTCCCAGACTCGCAAACGTCCCGTCTAGGAACAAATCCCTCAATTGCACAATCCCTGCTCTCTGCCAGACTTTAAATCCCCCATCTATCTTCCCCGGGACAAACCTATGGTTGTTCCTTATCGGGGACCTCCCCGAGGCACCCGTCACTCCCTTATGCCGTCTCCACTGCCCCCAAATTTTCAGTGTTGCCACCACCACTGGACTTGTGGTGTACTTTTTCGGGGAGAACGGTAAAGGCGCCATCGCTAATGCTTGCAGGCAGGTTCCCCTACAGGACGCCATCTCTAGTCTTTTCCACGCCGCTCCCTCCCCTTCCCCCATCCACTTGCATACCATTGATATATTGGCGGCCCAATAATAGTCACTTAAGCTCGGCAGTGCCAGTCCCCCCCTAACCCTGCTACGCTGCAGAAACCCCCTCTTCACTCTTGGGGTCTTCCCAGCTCACACAAAGCTCATAACGCTCTTATCCACTTTTTTGAAAAAAGCCTTGGTAATCATCACAGGGAGGCACTGGAACACAAAAAGAAATCGCGGAAGGACCGCCATTTTGACCGCCTGCACCCTACCCGCCAGTGACAGGGGCACCATGTCCCATCTCCTAAAATCCTCTTCCATCTGCTCCACCAATCTTCCTAAATTAAGCTTATGCAAGGTTCCCCAGTTCCTGGCTATCTGGATCCCTAGGTACCGAAAATCCCTTGTTACTCTCCTCAGCGGCAAATCATCTATTCCCCTGCTCTGTTCCCCAGGGTGCATCACAAACAGCTCACTCTTCCCATATTCAGTTTATATCCCGAAAATTCCCCAAACTCCCCGAGTGTCTGCATTATCTCGGGCATCCCCTTCATTGGGTCCGCGACATACAACAACAAATCATCCGCGTATAATGACACCCGGTGCTCTTCTCCTCCGCTAAGTACTCCCCTCCACTTCCTAGAGCTCCTCAGCGCTATGGCCAGTGGCTCAATTGCCAACGCAAACAGTATCGGGGACAGGGGACACCCCTGTCTTGTCCCTCTATATAGACGGAAGTAGTCAGATCTCTGCCTGTTTGTGATCACACTTTCCACGGGACCCTATATAAAAGCTGAACCAACCCAATAAACCCCTCTCCAAATCCAAATCTCCTCAACACTTCCCACAGGTAATCCCACTCCACTCTATCAAATGCTTTCTCAGCGTCCATCGCCACCACTATCTCCGCCTCTCCCTCCGGCGGGGACATCACCATCACACCTAGCAGCCTCCGTATATTAGTGTTCAACTGTCTCCCCTTAACAAACCCAGTTTGATCCTCGTGAACCACCCCTGGGACATAATCCTCGTCGCCATCACCTTGGCCAAGAGATTGGCATCTACATTCAGAAGGGAGATAGGCCTGGAAGACCGCACTGCAGCGGGTCTTTGTCCCTCTTCAGGAACAACGATATCGTCGCCTCCGACATCGTCGGGGGCAACGTCCCCCTTTCCCTGGCCTCGTTAAAGGTTCTCGTCAGAAGCGGGGCTAGTAGGTCCATGTATTTCCTATAAAATTCCACCGGGAACCCATCTGGTCCCGGGGCCTTCCCTGCCTGCATGCTCCCAATCCCTTTTACCACCTCCTCCACCTCAATCTGTGCTCCCAATCCTGTCCTCTCCTGCTCCTCCACCTTCGGGAATTCCAGCTGATCCAGGAAGTGCATCATTCCCTCCTTCCCATCCGGGGGTTGAGCCTTATACAGCCTCTCATAAAATGCCTTAAACACCCCGTTCACCCTCTCTGCTCCCCGTTCCATCTCACCCTCCTCGTCCCTCACCCCACCTATCTCCCTCGCCGCCCCTCTCTTCCTCAATTGTTGGGCCAGTAACCGGCTCGCCTTCTCTCCGTACTCATACTGTACTCCCTGTGCCTTCCTCCATTGTGCCTCTGCCCTGCCCGTGGTCAGCAAGTCAAATTCCGTATGCAACCTTCGTCTTTCCCTGTACAGTCCCTCATCCGGAGCCTCTGCATACTGCCTATCCACCCTCAAAATTTCTCTCAACAATCGCTCCCCTCTTTACTCTCTTGTTTCCCCTTAGGGGCCTTTATGGAAATCAGTTCCCCTCTGACCACCGCCTTCGGTGCCTCCCAGACCACTCCCACCTGAACCTCTCCATCATCGTTAATCTCCAGGTACCTTTCGATACATCCCCTCACCCTTACACACACACCCTCATCCGCCAACAGTCCCATATCTAATCTCCAGAGTGGGTGCCGTTCCTTTTCCTCTCCTACTACCAGATCTACCCAATGTGGGGCATGGTCCTATATGGCTATGGCCGAATACTCCATCCCTGTCACCTTCGGGATCAGTGCCCTTCCCAGGACAAAGAAGTCTATCCGAGAATACACCTTGTGGACATGAGAGAAGAAGGAAAACTCCCTACTCCTGGGCCTAGTGAATCGCCAGGGGTCTACTCCTCCCATCTTCTCCATGAAGTCCTTAAGCACCTTGGCCGCTGCCGGCCTCCTCCCGGTCCGAAACCTAGACCGGTCCAGCCCTGGATCAAGCACCGTATTGAAGTCTCCCCCCATTACCAACTTTCCCGCCTCCAGGTCCGGGATACGCCCCAGCATACGCTTCATGAAGTTTGCATCATCCCAGTTCGGGGCATATACGTTCACCAGAACCACCGCTTCCCCTTGTAATCTGCCACTCACCATCACGTATCTCCCCCCACTGTTCGCTACTATGGTCCTCGCCTCAAACACTACCCGTTTCCCCACTAATATAGCCACCCCTCTATTTTTCGCATCCAAGCCCGAATGAAATACCTGTCCCACCCATCCTTTATGTAATCTGACCTGATCTGCCAGTTTCAGATGCGTCTCCTGTAGCATGACCACATCTGCCTTTAATTTCTTTAGGTGCGCGAGTACCCTTGCCCTCTTAATCGGCCCATTCAGCGCACTCACATTCCACATGATCAACCGGGTCGGGGGGGCTCTTTACCCCCCCCCCCATGTCGACAAGCCATCCCCTTTTTTAGACCAGCTCCTCACCCGGTTCCCACGCTCCCGTTTGTCCCCCCGACGGTGTCCTCCCGTCCCGACCACCCCGCCCCATAACAGCTCCCCCTTTCCCTTAGCAGCAGCAACCCAGTTAACCCCCCCCTCCGCTAGATCCCTTTCTAGCGTAATTGCTCCCCCCATGTTGCTCCCAGAAGTCAGCAAACTCTGGCTGACCTCGGCTTCCCCCGTTTATCCTTGGCCCCCCATTGTGTAAGGCCCCCTCCTTCCTGCGCTCCCTTTCCCGCCGCAATTACCATAGCGCGGGAACAAAGCCCGCGTTTCCCACTCGACCCCGCCCCTAATGGCACAGCTCCCTCTCTCCTTCCCACTCTCCTTCCCCACAGGCGCCCACAGTTCACCATAACCCCCCCCAACGAGGGGAATAGATAAAATGTCCCCCCCTTTCCCCCTTCCCCATCCCATACAATCCCCCCAATACTTTATTACAGAAACTCCTTCTCTCTCCAGTCTAGTCCAACTTCTCCTCTACAATAAATGTCCACGCCTCTTCTGCCGTCTCGAAGTAGTGATGTTTCCCTTGGTGTGTAACCCACAGTCTCGCTGGCTGCAGCATTCCAAATTTAACTTTCTTTCTATGTAGCACCGCCTTGGCCCGATTGAAACTCGCCCTCTTTCTCGCCACCTCCGCACTCCAATCCTGGTACACGCGGATCACCGCATTCTCCCACCTGCAGCTCCGTGTCTTTTTCGCCCATCTCAGGACCATCTCCCTGTCCTTATAGCAGTGAAACCTCACCACTATGGCTCGAGGTATTTCTCCTGCCTTTGGTCTTTGCGCAAGGACTCGATATGCTCCCTCCACTTCCAAGGGGACCGTTGGGGCCTCCGGTCCCATTAACGAGTGAAGCAATGTGCTCACATATGCCCCGACGTTCGCCCCCTCTGCACCTTCGGGAAGACCCAAAACTCTTAAGTTCTTCCTCCTCGAGTTATTCTCCAGGGCTTCCAGCCTCTCTACACACCTTTTATGCAGTGCCTCGTGCATCTCTGTCTTCACCACCAGGCCCTGTATTTCATCCTCATTCTCAGCAGCCTTTGCCTTCACATCACGAAGCTCCAACTCCTGGGTCTTCTGTGCCTCCTTTAGCCCTTCAATCGCCTGTAGCATCGGGGCCAACACCTCCTTCTTCAGCTCCTCCACACAGCGCCGCAGGAACTCTTGCTGTTCCGGGCCCCACACCGAACGGCCTCCTTCCGCCGCCATCTTGCTTCATGCTTCCCTTCCTTGCCGCTGCTCCTGAGGATCCTCCGCAATCCAGCCACTACCCTCTCCTTTCTCCATATATATCCGGGGGGATTCCCTTCTACTTCACCGCACAATGGTTTTAGCTGTCAAAAATTGCCGTTGGGGCTCCTAATAAGAGCCCAAAAGTCCGTTCCAACGGGAGGTGCCGAAACGTGCGACTCAGCTGGTCATCGCCGCACCCGGAAGCCTCCTATTCATTCAACTGTGTACTTTCTATTGGCTGGAGTGTATAATAGCTCCGTCCTGATAGGTGGTGTATAAGAACCCGTGCCACCCAGCAGCCCTCATTCTGTACCTGAGTTGCTGGGGGAAACGTCTAGTTTATTAAAGCCTTCAGTTGGACTATAACCTCGCTTTAGTGGCCATTGATCGTGCATCAAAGACATAATACACTTCTTCATTATTTCTGACCTTGATTTCAGGTTGCAACAGGTTGAACACTGATTCCTGCAGAACATCACTTTGAAGGTTACTCAAACCATCCGTAATCATTTTCTGCCGAGCAGCTTCCCAAGGTAAGTTACCATAAACACACGAGCCTTCAATCCTGTCAAGAAGTTACTTGTATGGTACCTTATCAAAAACATTTTTTAACCCCCAGGCTAGCATATATCTACTGGATTTCCATTATTCAATACCATGATGATTTCTTCAATAAAGACAATCAAGTCAGGAAGACAAGATCTCCGTTTTCTGAATCCATGTTGGGTTTTTCTGATCTGTCCATCTCTGTCAAAGTATTCAAATGGCATCCATAAACATTCTCACAAGCATCTTTCCTGTTACTGAAGTAAAACCAGGAGATATCTGGGGCGGGATTCTTCCCTACCCGGCGGGGTGGGCCGTACCGCACGGAGGACTGGCGTGAACCATTCCGGCGCGGGCCGCCCGGAAGGTGCGGAATCCTGCGCACCTTCAGGGGCTAGACCGGCGCCGGCGGGGTTGGCGCCGCGCCAGTCAGCTAAATGGCGCCGAAGGGCCTCTGCCGGCCGGCGCGAGTTGGCGCATGCATGGCGTGTGCTGGCATCATCCCAGTGCATGTGCAGGGGGGCTCTTCTCCGCACCGGCCATGGCGGAGGTTGACAGCAGCCGGCGGGGAGGGAAAGAGTGCCCACATGGCACAGGCCTGCCCACGGATCGGTGGGCCCTGATCGTGGGCCAGGCCACCGTGGCCCCCCCCCCCCCCCGGGACCAGATCCCCCGGCAACCCCCCCCCCCGAGGACTCCGCAGGCCACCTGTAGAGCCAGGTCCCGCTGGTACGGACCTGGTTTGATGCCAAGTACTCATTTATTATTTATGTCATACCTTTTGAAAATATTTTTTTCAAAGGACCATCACACAATATTTTTTTTAAAGCGCAGAACAAGTAAGCTAACAGTACACACACACAAATATCTCTGTTATCACATTTGAGATTATGTCGGTGTTTCACTTCCCACATCTGTTCCCAGAGCACGTTTTTTCCTGGAACAGGTCGCTATCCTGCCACTGGAGACTATAGCTTGAGGGATGTCAACTCTGCATCAAGCATGGCTGACGGGGAGGGTCACGTGATGTGGGCACGGGAGCGGATGTGTTTTCGGGAGCTCTGACTCCGCTTGTCTTTCAATTCTTTAATTTATCCTAATACACATCCCATTCAGAATTATTTTTGAGATGTCTTGTACTGTCTTCCTGGATGATCCTGGCTAGACTTTGCCGACGAAAAGCCGAGTTAAATCAAAACGTCCTTGTCTGATTGAGGTGTTTGGACACGGCTGGGGAGAGGCCCAGCTTGCGGTCGCCGGTTTGCTGGTGAGCGGGCCTATGCCTCGGTGTAGCTGTTGGCATCAGGATAATGGCAGCCATTGCAAATGATGTTCTGGATGATGCTCTCGGCTCCATGGTGCCAGTTTCTAGTGCTCACTTTGATGAACTGCAAAATATCCTTGAGAGAATAGTGGAAGTGGAGAAGAAAATCCTGTTATTTGATAGATCAATTTCCCTAATGAGGGGTAGCACGGCGGCGCAGTGGTTAGCACAGTAGCCTCACGGCGCCGAGGTCCCAGGTTCGATCCCTGCTCTAGGTCACTGTCCATGTGGCGTTTGCACATTCTCCCCGTGTTTGCGTGGATTTCACCCCCCAAACCCAAAGATGTGCAGGGTAGGTGGATTGGCCACGCTAAATTGCCTCTTAATTGAAAAAATGAATCGGTTACTCTAAATTTATATTAAGAAAATAATTTCCCTGATCAGGGCTCGCCTTCGGTTCTTGGAAATCATGCTGCATGGTATGTCGGCTACCCTGACCAACTCGGGGAGTAGGGCCTAGACAGGGAATGTTCATGGCGAGGAATAGGGGGCGAGTTTCAGACCGACTTTGTGAGTTGACTGCCATGCTTTCGCAATCTCGATTTGAAAGCTGGGCGTTTCAGGTTTGACGGATACTCATCATGAGGGGTTGGAGGGGGCTGGACTTGTCGAGTCATCAAGTCCTGCCGGGGCCTAGGTTCTTTTCTGCCTGGGCATTGGGGCGACAGCGTGATGGAGGCCAAGGTGTTTCTTTCGATGGATCTTTGGAGGGATTCTGAGGGTTGCTCAATGATCCGGTCATGCCTTTGATCTTTCCAAGCACAATGAATGGTTTTATTGTCCTGAAGTTCATCGAGAATCCTGAACTTTATTCCTTCGTGATTATGCTGTTGATGTCACATTGTTGTGTTTTTGTGGTGGGTGCATGGTTGGTGTGGGTGGGTTAGATAAGTTCTCAATTGGATTGAGGAAAGCGATATTTCTGTTTTTTATTTTGCATTTTTGTTACCTTGAATCTTGAGAATCCGTGCTTATCTTCTTTTAAATCTTGGTCAGACCATGGATCCTAGAGAGGACTGGGTTTCTTGTGTTTCTTCTTGTAGTTGGTGTCTCTGGAGTTGTTAGAGTTGGGAAAGATGTGCACGCCTGGGCATGGTTGGTTAATCCAGATTTGATTTGTTGGAGAGAGAGTCTGTATGCTGTGGATCTTCGTGTTGGAGCCCTTCTTCACTTTGGGGGTAGGCTGATGGGAGAGATAGGCACCCTCCTCCGAGAGTCTTATATGGTGTTTTCATGAGTCCCCGCCTCGTTGTAGTTTGGTCTTCTATGGGGAAGCAGTGTTTTCACCTCTGAGGAGGCAGCATTGCTATGTCCCCTAGTATCCTCTTTGTGATACAGTGCTGATCTTTGGTGTTCTTTGGTGCATCTGGACGATCCTCCCTTATGGGCAGTTCTTCTCCTTATCTGGGTGGGCAGGATGCTGTTGCAGGTCCCGATTTGACCTATTGGGCTTAGGGCTATTTCCCTTATTGTATCAGGGGGGAGGACCGGTCCCCTCCCAAGATTCCCAATTGATGGGTGTTATTATGACACCCTGGGAAAGGACAAACAAAAGTCTGAGAACACGCATGAATAGATTCAAAAACAGCTTCTTCCCCACTGTTACCAGACTCCGAAACAACCCTCTTATGGACTGCATTGCTGTATGCTCACCTGATGCCTGTGTCTATTTATTTACATTGTGTATTTCTGTATGTTCTATGATTTGTTTCCTTGTATGGAATGATCTGTCTGGACTGTACGCAGAACAATACTTTTCACTATACCTCGGTACACATGACAATAGAACAAATCCAAATCCAAGTGTATGGTTGATTCCAGCCTCACTTGACCCGGAGTCACAACACAAGTGAATTAATCAATAATTCTTCGAAAAATACCTTTGGTCCTTGGCTGTCCAATAATTACAGTCACCAGGTTTGTAATTTGAAACTCAATTACTGTTTATTTATAAGTCAAGCAACAAATAGCAGTTCAGAAGTCCATTAATCATCCATGGATCAAAAATGATAATGGCAAAATAAAAGAAATGGGAATTAAGGGAATAAACAGGAAGGGCCTTACAGTGTCTTGATGATTCTTCTCTGTGGTGGGGTTTCCTCGGTTGAGGACAATGTGACTCTTCTAGTGACGGTGGGCCTGGTGCGCTTGGGGATGGTTAGTGAGGAGTGAGGCTGGTTGGGCAGTGAGGTCTTGGCATGTGTTAGGTATCCTGGGGCTGGTAACTTCTTTGTCCAACAGTGAGCGGACCTGGGCCTGGTCCTGTACTGTGGCTGGTATCATGTTGTCTCCGTTATGCTTGTAAATTTCCTTCTTGAAGGCGATTAGTAGGGTCTCCTGAGCGGCTGAGTTTTGATATGTTCTGCAGATGCTTGGTTTATTGCTTCCTACGTGCATGAGGGTGCATGACTGGGTCAGGTCCTGTACTGTGGTTGCTCCCTTAAGTTTGGGACGTTCCTTCTTGGCCGGGATGTTCTGAGAGGGTGAGGGAGGTTTGAATGAACAGCTTTTTCTCTTTTATGTCATATGATGAGAGGCATGTGCTAGAGGATCATGGGCTCATGGCCATATCTTGGTCCTGTTTTTCCTGAGACCCATCACACCTGGTAGTTTTCCTTTTTTATCTCATTTCATTAGTTTGTTGGGAGGCGCTGACCGCACTGAGTATAATCTAAACCTATTGAGTGAACATTTGCTGGTCATCTGTATAAATATGTGGAATGATGTTTGTTCTGTACTGGGCCTCAGTTTGGGGTTTTGTTGCATCTAGTGGTATTTGTAAAATATCCTTTTAGAACTGGTGTCCTTAAAAGGGCGGCACAGTGGTGCAGTGGTTAGCACTGATGACTCACGGCGCCAAGGACCCAGCTTCGATCCTGGCCCCAGGCCACTGTCCGTGTGAAGGTTGCATATTTTCCCCTTGTCTGCGTGGGTCCTACCCCCACAAACCCAAAGATGTGCGGGTAGGCGGATTGGCCACGCTAAAAACTGTCCCTTAATTGGAAAAAGAGAATTGGGTATTCTAAATTTATTTAACAAAAGACTGGTGTCCTTATGAATTGTTTCTGTAATCCATTTTTATGTCTGTTATCGTGGGGTTCAAGAATCCGTGATTGATTGTGGCAATGGGCAGCACGGTGGCACAGTGGTTGGCACTGCTTCCTCACAGTGCCAGGGCTTAGGTTCAATTCCAGCCTTGAGTAACTGTCTGTGTGGAGTTCGGATTTTCTCCCCGTGTCTACGTGGGTTTCCTCCGGGGGCTCCGCTTTCCTCCCACAGTCCGAAGATGTGCAGGTTAGGTTGATTGGCCATGCTATATTTGCCCTTCATGTCCAAAGATGTGTGGTTTGCGTGGGGTTGAGGGATGGGTTGGGGGATTGGGCTTGGATGGAATTCACTTTCAGATGCTCGATGCAGACTCGATGAGCCAAATGGCCTCCTTCTGCACTGTAGGGATTTCATGCATATTCTACAGACAGGTCTGACATTGGAGAGGAGGACATTACAGGACATTGATGCCTCTAGTGTGGCTGGAGTTGAGGGAGATATGTTCTGCTGCGCGCCCAGACATAGCGCAATGATCTTATCCTGAATTCTTGTGGTCTTTGCGAGCAATCATTTTACCATGTTTTCATGGCCTTACCCTCTTCTCTCTCGTGCCAAGTTGAGTTTAGTGATTGTACTGGGCCAACTGTATTGTTGTTTTTCTGTCCACCTCTGTATCTATGTTTGGTGAGACACTTTTGCAATGCTGTGCCACTCCTGTGGTTTTGTTGCATTATTTGTTAAAATGGAAAAACTTCAATAAAAATACTTGAAGAAAAGTGGCTGACGAGGTGTCTCTCTCACTCTTGCCATTGTCCACATTGGAAAGACTTTGCAAACCCAACCTGTGTGGCCGTGTCATGAATCCACCTTCCTTGGCCTTCATGTCCTGGAGGGGACTAGAACCCAGAGCTTCTTGCTCAGAGGCAGGGACGCTAACCCCTGCGCCACAGCACCTCCTATGGGCAGCCACAGTTTCTCCAATCTTCTTTTTGATTAGCACTCTCGTTGATGTAAGGGTGGCCTTCTTTTCTTTTGGAAATAATAAATCTCAAATTTATAGAATGTTTTTCACAACCTTAGGACCCCTAAAAGAGTTTTAGATTGAGATTTGTTGTCACATGTATGAGGTACAGTGAAAAGTATTGTTCTGCGTACAATCCAGGCAGATCACTCCATCCATGAAAACATAGAACATATGATAAATACATGAGGATACAGAATGAAAATATATAAACACAGACAGCGGGTGAAATATACGGTACAACTGTAGAGAAGACGCGTAGAAAGATCAGTTTCGTCCATAAGAGGGCCATTTAGGAGTCTGGAAACAGCGGGGAAGAAGCTGTTTTTGAATCTGTTTGTGTGTGTTCTCAGACTTTTGTATCTTCTGACCGATGGAAGAGGTTGGAAGAGTGAGTAACCCAGGTGGGAGGGGTCTTTGATTATGCTGCCCGCTTTCCCAAGGCAGCGGGAAATGTTAATAGAGTCAATGGATGGGAGGTGTATTCCCGTGATAGACTGGGCTGTGTTCACAACTCTCTGTAGTTTCTTCTGGTCTTAGGCCGAGCAGTTGCCATACCAGGCTGTGATGCAGCCAGATAGGATACTTTCTTTTAAAAAAATATTTTCCAATTAAGTGGCAATTTAGCATGGTCAATCCGCCTACCCTCCACATCTTTTTGGTTGTAGGAGTGAGACCCATGCAGACATGGGGAAATTGTGCGAACTCCACACAGCAGCGACCCAGGACCGGCAGCAGTGCTAACCAGTGCACCCGAATAGGATGCTTTTTATGGTACATCTATCGAAATTAGTAAGAGTCATTGTGGACATGCCAAATTTACTTAATTCTGAGGAAGTACAGGCGCTGTTGTGCTTTCTTAATAATAATAGCTTATTGTCACAAGTAGGCTTCAATGAAGTTACTGTGAAAAGCCCCTAGTCGCCATATTTTGGTGCCTGTTCGGGGAGGCCGGTACAGGAATTGAACCTGCGCTGCTGCCTTGTTCTAAATGTTTAGCCCAATGTGCTAAACCAGCAGTCTTGGTCGGAGCATTGATGTGGATGGACCAGAACAGATTGTTGGTGATGTATTCACATGGGAATTTGAAGCTGTCAACCATCTCCACCAATTAAGTGCTTTTTAAGTGTTGTTACGATTGGCACAGGTACCAAATTCTACACAGCAAGTACTCATGCAGCAATGTGATAATGCCCAGATAACCTGGGTTTGTTTTTGTGATTTTAGGAAAGGAATACATTTTGGACATATCACTGAAGAGAGAGCTTCACTGTTCGACTGTGAAATAGTGCTGGGTGATCATCTACATTGACCTGATATTGTGGTGCCTTCTGCGTGTTTAATTTATTTGTGTGTCACCGAGCAAAATCAGCTGGACCTTGTGGCATCAGAACCCCGGAGACTTCAAAAACCCACATTTGTATACGTAACTCTGCAAACTATTACTGACCTCAAATCCACAGCTCTGCTCCCACTTCCATCTCACTTGTGTGCTCCACGAATTGTCGAGAAGTCTGCTCATGTTCTCAAGGAGAGGGTTGAGGGGTTTGAAGGGGTGGTGGGTGGGGGGCAGCTGGTTGGGGAGGCGTGGTGCTGGTGCTTGCAATTTCTGTGTCCGCGGCAATCTCCTCACCTTTGGCCATTTCTCAAAGAGCACAAAAGCTTTTGCACTGAAATGGCCAATTTCTTCACTGTGGGACAGGGACCACATGCTGGCAGCTAAAGCGTTAAGTGCATTTGCATCTGGAGGTACTTATTTTAAAGGTTACAGTTGCACAGAGGCACCGCACTGAAATGGGTTGAATAATCCCTCAGAGGCTGTAATTGTCGTGGTGATTTAGAAGCTGACATTTTCCTCTTCATATGCCTGCTGTTCTTTACAATGCAAAGTCCGACCCCTCCATCAAGTACACCATCTGCAGCACTTTAAAGTGGGCAGGAGGGCCTTCATAAAAATAGTCAAGCTTTCTTTTTTTAATTATTTTAGCTAAATGTTGATTTTTAATTTGCTTCTCCCATCATGCACCGGGTCCCTTTCTTTTTGCAAGTAAATCAGATTCAAGCATCACCTCATTCTCTCAATGTTTACATCCTTAATGAAATTTCTTAGTTGATAATTCCCACACAACCACAGGATTAGGGAATCATAGGCAAACACGCTCTGGCTGCCACTCATGGATTGAATTTGTGGGGAATGTGCCTGCAATTTCGTGATGCACCCCAACGCTTCCATTCTGACCCACTCCTGACATTTCAAGTCTCAAGCATTCCACACCGAGAAAGTGTTTTCACGAAGAACAGGAAACGCTGGAAGTGGATTGCCTACATCAACAGCATATCAGGTAGGAGTTAGTATTCAGGTACTTCCCACATGGCATCTGGCAGCACTAAAGTGAATGAGCGATTAAGAAGCAGGGTGCCCATTTTACCCAACACTTAGTTTTAGCTACCTTCCTCTTTCAGAAATTCACAAACTTTTAGTACACTTCAACACATACTGGATAGGATTTCCCGGTTCTCCCGCCGTCTGTTTTTGGCGGCAAGCTGCTTGTCACTGGGATTTCCTATTGAAGCCATCCCATGCTGCCAGGAAACCCAAGGGCGGGGGTGCGCTGCAGGCGAGAACAGTGAATCGTAATGGCCGGAGAATTCCGGTCAGCGTCCCTATTTTACACACTCTGAATTTGTATTATTTTCTTTTAGCCTGGTTTATTTTTCTTACCCAGTGACTGCTTGCCCTTTGCAGAGGCCTGCATATTCTGGAAAGCCTGAAGTTGTACTCACTGCAGACACATAAATCAATCTGTCCTCTCGAGAACAGATGAATCACCCGTGAAAGGTGATCCCAGTACAGATTTTGAAAGGGCTTTTATCGATTAGATACTGAGAGGCTGGTTTCATTGGCTCAAGAGTGCAGAGCTAGGGGCATAGTCTCAGGACAGGAGGGTGGCCATTTTGAATTGAAATGAGAAGAAATATCTTCACTCAGAGGGTGGTAAGTCTTTGAACATCTCTAATCCTCTGGGGTAGAGAATTGCAGCTGATGAATATTCAAGGATGAGAGTGACAGATTTCGGAGCCTGATGTAGTCGAAGGATATAGGAATCAAGGAGGTAAGTGAAGTTGAGGTCGAGAATCAACCATACCAACGCCCCCCATCCTCCGTCCCGGTCTTTAACCAGAATGAATGGATAAGAAGTCACACAGTTCCCAGTGACATTGTACCCTGCTCATCTGCAAAAGGATGCTTATGGCAGTCTCTGCTGATTTGGCAGGAAAGCTCAGGATTGGTTTGTTTTGCTGCATGCTGTTTTTCAATGACCGCACATATACTAAGTGCCCGTCTACGGACATACCATATTGAATGGCATCTGCTAAACGTCTGCCCACTTGCAAATTTCGTCAAATTCATTGTGTGACTCCTGGGAATATCACCGGACCCAACTGCCCTTGTTGAGTGACATGTGTGAACGTCACTGACTTGCGTCACGTTTCTCAATCCAGGTTTACTTATGGGGATAGGAAAGAATCAGACTCCAGTATTGATTCCTGGGTCACTCTACTTGGCACATCAAAATTGCCCTTAGTGCTGGGTGGGGTTACTGGGTTATGGGGATAGGGTGGAGGTGTGGACTTGGGTCGGGTGCTCTTTCCAAGAGCCGGTGCAGACTCGATGGGCTGAATGGCCTCCTTCTGCACTGTAAATTCTATGTATCTATGTATCACCCCACCCCGACATGACTCCCTAACGTGCCTGCTTTCTTCTCCCTGCCACCCAATTCCTTATCCACTGCCACCTTTTACCAAGATTCTTGCTGCCTTAGGCTTGCGGAGACAACCTTTCAGCTGGAATTTAATCAAGGCCTACGATAGCCTGAGGCTTTCCGAAGTTCACTTGGGATGTCACCTCTTTGAAAAATATCGAGGGGGAAGCTCAAAGGACCTGTCCTTTCTGAAGTTATATTGGTTGCTGTTTATTAGGTTATCATCACACAGTAACCCCTCAAGTGACTCCTGATAATCAATTCTATTGATTTTAATTATTTCTGCAAGGTTGATGGGTTTGTAATTAACTGGATTTAAATCATCTCCTTTTTACGAATTTAATATAACTGCTTATGGAGAAGGAAGATCTCCCATGTGGTGATGCAGAGCAGGTATCTATGAACAGCTCTATGAATGATATTATCTGTCTCCCACATCACTATTTACCATCAGTGTACGGTTGCCAACTCTGGTGAGGCACATTCCTCAGGATTTCATTACATTGTCGCTCACCTCCAATCACCTTGCCCAGTCAAGTGCTTCCCCCCCCCCCCCCCCCCCCCCCCCCCCCCCCACTTTGCAATATTTTTCTAAAAAACCCCAAAGTGTTCAAGGTAAATGATAAGGCGTAGGGCAGGGTTCTCTATTTCAGAGATGAGGGACTGGATTCTCCGATTTTGAGGCTATGTCCGGAGCATGTGTCTAGCCTTACGACCAGAAAGTCGGCGATGCCCTGCGCCGATACTCCATCCAGTGGGGGGCTAGCAGCCGTGTCACGTAAACCCCCGGCTTTACCTGCAGATATGGACGGAGAATTGATGGATCCATGGCTGCGCATGCGCGCGCCGGCGACCTGCAGTGGCCGCGCCATCCAACATAGCACCGGACACGCGCGGACCCGGCCTGCCAGATAGCTTACTGCATTTTTAAGTTTTGTTTGTGCTTCTATAATTCTATAATGCCACCAGTGCCATATTTGTCAGGAAGAATCATAGAATCCCTACAGTGCAGAAGGAGGTCATTTGGCCCATTGAGTCTGCACCGGCTCTTGGAAAGAGCACCTACTTAAGCCCACACCTCCACCCTATCTCCATGATCCAGAAACCCCACCTAACCTTTTGGACACTAAGGGCAACTTAGCATGGCCAATCCACCAGTATACCTTGGACTGTGGAAGGAACCCAGAGCACCCGAAGGAAATCCATGCAGACACGGGGGAGAAAGTGCAAATTTCACACAGTCACCCAAGGCTGGAATTAAACCTGGGGTCTCTGGGGCTGTGAGGCAGAAGTTCTAACCACTGTGCCAATGTGCCGCCTCTCTCTGCCTCTGTGGTTCACTTTACACCAATTTACATGGTAACAATATTTTTGTACAACTTCCTTTGAAGAGGGACATACTTCCTTTAAAAAGAGTAGGTTGGCTGGACCATGTGGTCTGCAAACAAAATGCTACCAGGCCCTGTGTGAAGACTCTGCAGGCAGTGTTGGGAAGCAGGAAGCAGTGTGGGGGGTTCTCAGGTCAATGCCACAAGCCATCAGTAGAGGAGGTCCATGATGTTTGTGTTTACCACCTCAATCCGAGCAAGTGTGGGCAGGCCATGACTCACAACCTCCGCACCCAAAAACTGAGGCTGACTGAATTCTATTCTTGTGAGTTCTGCATGAGCACTTCAACTGCATGAACGTGCAACTGACAGCAATCTTTTGATTGTGTATTAGTGATTTTTTGACTTATTTAATGGACAACGTGGAACGCAAACTCCATCAACATACCTCCTGCCCCACCAGAGGTGCAAACACCCTGGATCACTGCTACACAAGCATCAAAGGTGCCTATCGTCCATTCCTCGACCACACTTTGGCAAATCCGACTACAAGTCGGTACTCCTACTTCCGGCTTACAAACAGCAAATCAAGCGTGCTGAACCAGTCAAGAAAACCGTGCAGTGCTGGTTCGAGGCATCAGAGGACACTCTCCGTGATTGCTTGGAGTCTGTGGACTGATCCATATTCAGGGCCATGGCAGCTAACCTGAACGAGTATGCAACCACCGTCACAGACTTCATCAGTAAGTGTGTCGAGGACTGTGTACCAAAGAAGACAATATGGGTATTCCCCAATTGGAAACCCTGGCTCAACCAAAGGGTTCACTCCCTGCTAAAGTTCCAGACGGAGGGGTTCAAGTCTGACGACCATATATAAGAAATCCTGGTACGATGTACGGAAAGCCATCAGGGATGCAAAAAGACAATTCCACATGAAACTAGAGTCCCAGGCCAACGGCACTAACCCACGACCCTATGGCAGGGCTTACATGAGATCACAGGCTACAAAGCAAGGCCAGGTGGAATATCTGGGGTTGGAGCATCCCGACCCGATGAACTGAACAAGTTCTGTGCCCGCTTTGAACAGTCAGCCAATACATCAGTGCCACCCGCCCCAACAGCCCAGGATAAACCCATACTCACTATTACAGCCTCGAAGGTAAGGGGCGGGATTCTCCGACCCCCCGCCGGGTCGGAGAATCGGCAGGGGGCGGCGTGAATCCCGTCCCGCCGGCCGCTGAATTCGGCGGGGGCGGGAATTGCGCCGCGCCGATCGGCGGGCCTCCCTCGGCGATTCTCCGGCCCGCGATGGGCCAAAGTCCCGTCGCTTCTATGCCGGTCCCGCCGGCGTAAATTGAACCAGGTGTCTTACCGGCAGGACCTGGGGGCGCGGGCGGGCTCCATGGTCCAAGGGGAGGCATGGGGCGATCTGGCCCCAGGGGTGCCCCCACAGTAGTCTGGCCCGCGATCGGGGCCCACCGATCCGCGGGCGGGCCTGTGCCATGGGGGTACTCTTTTCCTACGCGCCGACCATCAGCCTCCGCCATGGCTGACGTGTAGGTAAACCCCGCCCCCCCCGCGCATGTGCGGGGATGATGTCAGCAGCCGCTGATGCTCCCGCGCATGCACGGACTCGCGCCGGCCGGCGGAGTCACTTCGCCCAGCTGGCGGGGCACCAAAAGCCTTCCACACCAGCCGGCGGGGCGCCAACCACTCCGGGGCAGGCCTAACCCCTAAAGGTGCGGGCCTATTCCCTAAAGGTGCGGAGGATTTCACCCGCCCCGCCGGGTAGGGGAGAATCCCGCCAAAGAGCTGCCTTCTTGAAAGTAAATCCACGGGAAGCGACAGGCCCGAAGGAGTCCCTGGACGAGCACTCAGAGCCTGCACTGACCAGCGGCAAGTGTATTTGCAGATATTTTCAGCATCTCCCTTCTCCGCTCCGAGGTCCCCACCTGCTTCAAGAAGACCACCATAATACCAGTACCAAAGAAGAAGAAGGTAGCCTGACTCAAAAACTACCGACTAGTGGCCCTGATGTCTGTTATCATGAAATGCCTTGAGCGACTAGTCATGAGACGGATCAGCCTCCTAGATGGTCTCAATCCACTGCAGTTCGCCTAACACGGCGAATCACAGCAGATGCTATCTCTCTGGCACTACAATCAACACTTGAACATCTCGACAGCAAGGACACCTACGTCAGACTGCTGTTCAGAGACTACAGGCGGGATTCTCTGAAAATGGGGCTATATCCCCACGCAGGCGGGAAAACCGACGCCAACGGCTCATGCATCAACGGCCCCCCAACGTGAGGAACTCTCACCTTTCTAGGGGGTTAGGTTGCTGCCGGAGTTGTCCCCGCTGCACAAGCCAGCGGCGAAGGGCCGGCGCGGGTTCGCGCATGCGCGGAACGGCCAGCATGATCTTGCGCATGCGCGGAGCAGCTGGCGTATTTCCACGCATGCGCGGGGTGTTCTCTTCTCCACGATGGCCCCCGGGCAATATGGCGGAGCCCTACATGGGCCAGGCGCAGAAGAAAGAAGTCCCCCCATGGAACAAGCCCGCCCGCAGATCGGTAGGCCCCACGGGCCAGGCCACCGTGGGGGCCCCTTCGGGGTCGGATCCCCCCGCGCCCCCCCCGAGGATGCCCCCGCATATTCACCTGCCAGGTCCCACCATGCGTGAGGTCAGCAATTCATGCCGGCGGAACTGGCCAAAAATGGATGCCCGCTCGGCCCATCGGGGCCTGGGGAATCGCCGGGGGTCCCCTGTCAACGGCCGCCGACCGGCATGGTGGAATCCAGCCGCCACCTGAAAAGTGGCGCCGGAGAATAGGGCAGCCTGCATCAGGGCGGCGGGGCGGGATTTGCGCCTCCCCCCCGGGGATTCTCCGACCCGGCGCCGGGTCGGTGAATCCTGGCCTACAGCTCCGCCTTCATCCCAACAAGACTAATAACCAAACTCTGCAACCTTGGACTTGAGGCCTCCCTATGCAGCTGGATCCTTGACTTCCTCACCAACAGACCTCACCAACGCTATTGACCATCTCCACTTCAGAGCCATTGATGTAGATGGGGGGGATGTCGTACTATGCTTCCTGAAGTCGATGATCAGTCGACCATGCAACAGTCAAGAAAGCCCAATAACGTCTCTACTTCCTACAGAAGCTAAAACATTCGGCATGCTTGCATCGACTCTCACAAAGTTCTACAGATGTGCAATAGACAGCATCCTATCTGGCTGCATTACATCTTGGTAAGGCAACTGCTCAGCCCAAGATTGCAAGAAACTGCAGAGTGTTGTGAACTCAGCCCAACGCTTCACACAAGTTTGCTATCCTCCAATTGATTCTGTATACACTGGCTCAGAAAGACAGACAACATTGTCAGAGACCCCTCACACCCAGGCTTTGCCCTCCTCCAGACCCTTCCATTAGACAGAAGATACAGAAGTCTGAAGACCCGCGCAACTAGACATGGAACAGCTTCTTCCCCACAGCTACAAGACTCCTCAACGACTCCCCCTCGGACTGATCTGTTCCCTGTAAGAACATTATTCACAACGCCCTATACTCTTGTTTGGCCCTTGTTCCGCACTGTAACCAATCACTATTTGTTGATGTATCATTTGTCAATGTACTCTGGCGACTATTCTTTTGTCCACTATATACGTACTGTGTACGTTCCCTTGGCCGTAGAAAAATACTTTTCACTGTACTTCGGTACATGTGACAATAAATATCAGTCAATCAATCAATCAACATATGTAAGAAAGAAGATAACGTGGTTTTCTATAGTCCAGTAAAATGAGCTCAAGAAGACTATCAGTGGGCAAATTTCCCTGTGTTCTCATCTTTATGAAACCTCATAATAATAAGCAGTAAAGCTCAGCAAATCAACCTCCATTGTTGCATATTAGAATGCTTGTGCAGGCCAAAAGATTTTTGCTTCTTCCTGCTCCCTCACGCAGGCCGCAGGCACTATTTATTTTGTTGGGGTCATGGAGATATGGGCTTATTGTTGTAGTTAACAGAGCCATTTCAATTTTTCATTTGTTAAATTTAATTGAAAATTGTTCTCTTTTGTCATTTGGGAAATTATTATTTTAAAATCTCTTTTTCCCAAAAGCAACAGATAATGAAGGGTCAATGTTAACTCCCGACAGGAAGTCAACTGGAGGGAGAACTGCATTCCACGGTGAGAATCCAGGTCTTGTCAGGCCTCATATAGAATGGTTCCAATAACATGCTCACCCATATTGAGTGGGAGGTGTCATCTAACTACATCCAAGGGACTCAGATTGGGCAGTCCCGAAACCACCCACTGACACCAAGAGAAGGGTTGAGCGGGTTGAGGGTGGCAGAATTGTTGATTGAGAGAGGCTTCGGCCTAAAGCTTTCTTGACTTTCGTTGGGGGGCTTGGAGGGTTGGCACTACTCACCTTTGAGTGCCTTTCAGGTTTCCTGACAACTTAACCTGAAAGGTTGGACACTCTTGGCTCCTTGCTCAGCATTCGGATCTCATGTACGTTATTTGTTGTGAAAAAATCCCAAAGAACAGATAAGAGATGGGGGCCAATTATCATTGTTTAAGGAATAATTCCAGTCAGGCAGAGAATTTCAAATGATGCAGGAATGCAAATGAAACGTTGTCTCCCACATGTCAAAGGGTGATGACACATTGCTGGCATCTCTTTCACATTCTGTATCCACACTCTGTACCCCCAAATACAGAGCCTTTAATTTTGTCATTTTATTACTTTTGTAACCTCTAGTTTTATCTGTTGATTTACTCCGAGAATTTTACACTCTACCACTTCCTTTCATGGTCTGCTTATCATTTCTCACATTAGTACATTTCTCTCTTGTCTCAGAAGAAAGGCTCAAAACACCTGGATATGAAAAGTTATTTCCACTGGTGAAGAATCGGGGAGAAGGGATCACAGGCCGAAGAGTGTGACAAGAAGAATAAAACAGGAAGTGATGTTTTTCCCCACAGAGTGATTTTAAGCTATGGAATACCTTACCTCAAGTGGCTGTGGAGGTGGAAAATATATTGTCTAAAAGGAAAGTAATAAAAAATTAGAAGTATAAATGGACACACTGGCAATTTTTCCAAATCTTTTGGGATTGGAGGCAAAAGGAATGGAGGGCAGCTCCATTTTCACCTTCAAGCTCAGCCATGCAGACAATACCTTCAGAACGCTAAATATTCATGTCAAGCACCAATGATTAACATAATCTGGAGATATTAAGGGGGGAGCTTTTGTAAATCTGCAGTAAAGCACATTTAAGGTTGCACACACACCTGACGTCTGATTGACACAGAGGTTTGACGAAGGGATAAGTAAGATCTAAGTACATATTACTGGTAATGTTGCCTGTTGCCACTAGAGGCCACCAGGCATTAACAAATGGACCAGAAGACCATTATGAATGACTGGTATCAGTGTACCAGTCACTATCCTGAGGAATACAACCATGAACAAATATGTCACCTCGCTGTGATGTGTGTTTGGAAAATATTCTAAAATTTAAATTTCCACACAAAATCCAAAACAGGTGCTGAGAAGAAATGACTTGCAGTTATCGCACCTATTAGATCTTCATTTTCCAAAGTGATCTCACACATCCAAATATTTTAAAGTGTTGTTATTTTTGTAATGCAGGAGAACTTTGTTACTCAAACAAAGTAACAATTAAAAATATGACTGAATTCTAAAATGGGAGGGTATGGTTCTGGTAGGAACTTTAATGGGGAAAATGGCCACTTTGTGTGCTTCAGTTTGCTTATACCACAACAACATAGATTTACATAATGCATTTGTTTTGATGAAAACCCCCAGGATGCTTCGCAGGAGCATTACAAAGCCATAAGGAGATATTAGGTCAGGTGATTGAAAGCGGGGGCAGAGAGAGATAGGTTTCATTGAGTGTCTTAAACGAGAGTTAGGTAGGGATCGAGTTGGGGTCAAGAGAAGGGGGGTAGGGTGGAGGTGGAATTGCAAAGCTTGTGCCCAAGACAACTGAAGCCATCAGTAGTGGGAGCAAATTAAGTTGAAAAAGTCCACAAGGCCAGAATTAGAGGAGGCTAAATACCTCAGGGGGTTGTGTGTTGGACAACAATACAAAGATAGGGCAAGAACACGAAGGGATTTGGAGACCGGGATGCGCATTTTAAAATAAAGACATTGCTTGCCCGAGTGCCACTGAAGATTAGTGAGGTTTTTTTGGGGGAGGGGGGATGACAGGGGGTGGAATCTGCTGTGAGCTGAGACACAGACAGCAGAGATTTGGATGGACTGCAGTTTACGGATGATAGCATGTGGGAGATCGCAGCCAGTAGCGTGTTCGAATAGGTCAGTCTACAGGTAATGAAGGCACAGATGAGGATTTTGTTAGCAAATGAGCTGAGATAGAGGGTGAAATCGAATGATATTACAGAGATGGAAGGAAGCAGTCTTAGTGATGCCACTGATATGAGGTTTGTAGCTCAGCTTGGGGTTGAGTGTAATACAAAGATTGCAAATAGTCGCAAAGAGACTGGCAAGTAGATGGCAAATAGATCGAACTGGCGCCGGAATGTGGCGACTCGGGGCTTTTCACAATAACTTCATTGCAGTGTTAATGTAAGCCTACTTGTGACAATAGAGATTATTATTATTAACCTCAGACATTCCCCTGGAGACAGATGGATTGGTAGCCAGAGTATAGAACTTGGATGTGGGGGGTGGTGGTGGTGGTGGTGGTGGTGGGGGGGGGAAGGTTTCAGGGGGGGGGGGTAGGGTGACTGATAAAAAATGTATTCCCATAAAGATGTCACAGAACAATTTCTCATTGCAGGCAACATTCAATGTAATTTAGCAAATTTGAATTCAGTGTATTACTGTCAAAAATCCAGTCATATTTGTCCTTGTATGCCTGCACTGTACTATAATGAACATAAATATTTAATTCACAAATATTTTAAACAGTCCAAGTGAAAAGAAATGCAAAACCCAGGTTAAAGCTTACTCATTACATCTGTCACGACAGTCGTGAAATCTATTTTAAAGGTTACATTTTTAAAAACAGACTGATTCAAAATGGATTCTGATGGAGTCACCTTCTCTTGTGGATTTAACTATTCTCGCTTATTCCACAAGGAGATAAAGGATGCATTCTCACACATGAGAGACATGTGCAACTCAATGCTCAATGATCTAACAGAAAAGTTTCTAAGTGTCGTAGCGAGCGGGAACTATTGCACGCTTCCCGGGCCTCGGCCCGGCGAGGCCATCCCCGTGATAAAATTTAATTGGTCCATTTAACGAGGCCACATGGGCTTCTCGCCGGAAATTATGGTCCCTCTGGTTGATTCACTGTGACCGCGCTCACCAGTGTCGCAAGAAGGTCAACGCTCTCCACCGGGCCGATCGGGTGAGTTTGCACAGGACCCCCGACTCCATAGCCCCCAACCCCTCTGATATTCCCCACCCCCTCATCACCCCAAGCCCCCTCCCCCAACCCCCGAGCAACCCTCCCCCGCAATGAACCATGCGGGCGGCTAACAATGCCCCCACAGAGTCCCAGCAGGAGACGTTTGCCCACAACCGATGGGAGAGGGCCCAGAAGGACGGTGCCAGACATCAGAGTCCTCGCCCCCTATCAGGAACAGGCCCCTGAGGTCACGGGGTTGGCCGAGGACAGAGCAGTGACCACTGCAGAGGTCGGCGCATGGCACAGCGGTGCAGACCCAGCCTTCACCCTGAACACCTGTCAAATGTTAATGCTGTTAATGTTAATGCCAAACAGACTGACCCATCCCTCCCACTGACCCCATGTCCATTCTCCCGCATGACCTGCAGCTGAGGGCGTCGGCCCATGCCCTCAGCTTACCAAGGAAACAGCTCAGAGGCGAGCTCCGAGAATGCCACTGTTATCGGCACAGCTGTCATCCCCTCCACCAGTGCAGAGACACACACCTCAGGAAGCAACAGTGGTGGTCACACCTCTGGGGTACATCCTGATGGGCATCACATAGCTGCTGATGCACGTCAAGTGGAGGTAAGAATGCCCAGGCAGGACAGCAGTCAGGGGTCTGCTGGGTCCCAGGACTCCCAATTAGATGCTGAGCCTCTGGAACAAGTTTACCCTGAGCTGATGCAGACGATAGTGTGCGACCATGAGATTCAGAGAGGGATGTCAGCGACATTCCAGCAAGTCCATAGCCGATTGGGGGAGTCCCAGAGGCTACGGGCGCAGGAGATGGCACCGAAGTCAACACTGCTAGGGTGGCGACCACAGTGAAGAGCCACGTGCACAACGTCGGCAGCAGGAGTGGAGGTGTCCGAGGCGTGTCTCAGTCACTGACAGTCATGGATGAGGGTCTCGACAATGTGTACCAGTCGCTAGGGGGTGTCACCCAATACCAGGTGGACCTTGATGAGGCATTGCGGGGCATCTTCCAGTCTTAGATGGGCACAGTCAAGGCCCTCCAGAGCATGTCCCAGTCACTGGGGGGATATCTTCCAGTCATAGATGGGCATTGCCGTGGTACTCCAGAGCATGTCCCAGTCACTGAGGGCGTCAACACAATACTGCAGTCATTGGGGAGCCGCCAGGGCTGGCAGAGCCAGATGACCCTCTGTCCCAAGGTTAACCCTAGGGCCCTAAGGGCACTGATGAGGAAGAGGGGGCGCTGGGTGGCAACCCGGAGCCATCCTATGGAGTGGCAATGGTGGCCACCAGCTCCCCCGGATTCCACGCCC